>NC_141700.1:22180097-22685097 GCF_964263255.1 Lissotriton vulgaris
CGAATCGGTAATAGGGGGAACATATTCAAGGATGGCAGGGTGTCACATTGACACCCTGTTGTACCCCTGAATCTTGCATGTGTGCACATGTGGCGCACATACATGCCCTAAGGGCATATATGTCTGCCACATGGCACTGAAAAAAAGCATAAAATTGCTTTTTCAAAGGTATTCGGTATTTACCACCAACTTATAGTTGGTGGTAAATAACGAATCCTTAAGGCTAAAATGCACTCACTTGAGTGCTACCTACATAGGCTTTAAGGAATCGGTAATTTACTGATTCCTTAAAATAAGGAATCAGTATTTTACCGATTCCTTAAAATAACGAACCAGTAAATTACCGATTCCTTATTTGCAGCCTCCTACATCTCAAATCCCTAAATACCGGTCGGTAACAGTGAAATTTACAGAATTTCACCGTTACCGACCGATATTGCCCCACCTACATATGGACCAATGACTCTTCTTTGAATGCTGGAGAAGACAAATAAAACCCAGAACATGGCTGCCCTTCAGGTCTGTTCTCCTCTAATACCGTTTCCCTGAAGTCCGTTGTCAAAATATCTATCTCAGACCAAAGTAGATGAGCATCCGAGAAGGCTGGCGGATGAAAGGGCATCAGGAAAAAAAATAGCCTCCCTCTGCGGTGAATCCTCCACCCGTGTGGATCCATCTCCACCCATCAGGAAGGCCGTGGATGAGCCCCTCCTTTCGGCAGTCTGATCTCTCTTCCATTCACCCCAAGCTACTCCAACCCCTCCATGTCTCCTCAATGCCTGCCACCTGCAGGATTGTGGGACATTGCACAGGTGTTGGCTTTGCATCTGTGAGGTGTGTACTGTATGTCGGAAAAGGCTGCACAAGTGTCTACAACTCCTTCTGTAATACTAAAGTACGCCGTGGCACCCTTTTCACCCACCCTACAATTTGATAGCCGGCTGTCAGACAGCCTGGTTTACAGGGAAATCACACCTTTTGCCCACTAATAAACATGTTTGCCTGTTCTGCCAGGAGACCTTCTAAACATTTAACAAGGTGTCACATGGGCAACGCCAATATTGATTTATTTTCTGGCCTTTACCTGTTCCTCCATAAAAAATATATATATTGCTCCTTGCAAATGTGTTATAGCAGCAGATGGCATGAGCTGTGGTGCCCAAGTTTCAAGGCAGAGCCCATTTCAAAAAAAGCTTCTGTCATAGATGGTTTGCAGTGAAGTTTTGCTTACTTAAAACTGAATTGGGTGGACACTATAGAGTCTTGTGACTTTCATCACGTGACGTTGACATGCTTTGTCATTGAAAACTTTTTAACACATGTTTAAAGAGAAATACCAGAATTAATGGCATTTGTGCTGTGAAATGTTGATGTATTAAAGTCTTGTTTTAAAGCGCTTTGCAAAAAAGCTTAAAATCTCCCTGGGAAAGCCCATTTACATGAGCTCTGTTCACGATTTCTATTGTTTTGTCTTAGATGTGGTGCTGATTCTGAACACCCCTGTGAACAGTGTCCGGAAGAAACCTGGGGCCATAGTATCAATAAAGGGAGATGCATTATCGCTGCTTTCATCGGCAGGAAACAGCCGCTAAAGCGGCGATAATGGGCTTGGTAATATGCCCTTGTGAATTCCCATAGCAGCCCAGGTTAACACCAGAACCTGGGCTTCTATGGGAATTCACAAGGGCCTATTATCAAGCCCATCGCCACTTTAGCGGCAGTTTCCTGCCGATAAAAGCGGCAATAATGTATCGCCCTTTCTTGATAATATGGCCCCTGGTTTTCACCCAAGCAACACCAGACACGTGCGATTTTCAGCAATTGTTACCACAATAAGTCATTGGCTTGTTAACCTACCAGCCACCGTCATGATCCTGATCCAATAAATCAATCCCACCTGCTTCAATAAACCACTGAACAAACAAAAACAAGCAATACTTTGCCAAGAACACACCTGAAAAAGATCCCATGACCTTGTGACTGACTTCACTCAACTCAAAAAACAACAAAGAAAGCCAGTCCTATTAGCCTTACAGTCGCTCCCAGGGGTGGGGTGTGATGAGCGCTCTGACTAGGTGTCGTTTTGTAAGGCAAGGAGCAGTACACTATTGCTAACTTGAAGGCACGCCAGCTGGCATGTGCCCAGCATTTACATTCTGCCAGGTAATGGTGGTCTGGGTGTAGTTACACCTTCAACTGGACTTGCTTTTCCTGCCCAGCATCCGACGTGCCACCAGACAAGAGTCACCAGGATATATCCGGTGATCCAGGCCGGGATATTTAGTGACCTCAACACTTGCGCAAGTTACTTTTAAAAAAAAATTTTTATTAGGGTTTTTTACATGTCTTGCGCAAGTTAAGATGCCATTGGCAGGAGGGTAGTCCCAGGAGGTACTACAGTGATTTTAATTTGCTACCAAGAGCAGAAGCTGGCACACACAACTTGTTGTCTAGGAGACGAGGAGTTCGATGCCAGGCCTCTCCCCCATCTCCAACGCAGTCTTAAGCATACATAGTATGGATCTGTGATCACTGGTAACCAAGAGGTCTAAGAAAATGGGCATGGCAGGTCGGCCCTTATGCCTACAGCCTTTCCTCTTTCCCTAAACTGCCTCTCAGCCCCAGCCCTCCAAGTGCATTCTGGTAGCTGCAGTCCTCAATAGTGTTTATACTCACAATAAACCAAGTGTTGGCCCTACAGTGTTGGCCCGGCAGGCACTGGATATCCTTGGATAAGTGCTTCATGCTCCTTGTCAGTCATCTGCAAGGAGCATCCATTAGGGGTGCTCGGGGCACGCTTGTGATTGACTGGACTTTGGGCCAGATGTACATAGGTTTGAGTTTGCGATTACCTAACAGTACATTTTTGCAGTTCACTAATAGGTAATCTCAAACAGTAATGTACTAATGTGTCTTTTTGACACATTTTGTTGTTCCCAGGGGGTTGCAAATAGACCTGCCTCATTAATATTCATGAGGTAGGTCTTGATTTGCGACACATTGGGAATCGCTAAAATCACAGGGATGGTAACCTGGTCAGCAGACCACAATGTCTGTAATTGCTTTTAAATAACGTAATGTTTTTTTATTTAAATGCTGATTATTTTTTTAAAGGAAAACGGGAGGCATTTCAAAAATAGAAAGTTTCTTTTCATTTTTTAAGGTTAGGCAGTGGTCCGTGGGAGAATTACCTCCTCTTAAAAACGTTTTTGCAACATTCACAAGGGAAAGGGATCCCTTGGGGAACCCTTCTCGGTTGCATATGGGTTACCACCTACTTGAAGTAGGCAGTAAAATACTAATGCTTTGTGACCACATTTCGGAAGGGAAGCCTTTAACATGCCCCATCCTAATACCGAAATGCAAACCCATTTTGTTATTCTGTATAGATTACTGGATCGCAAAATAGGCATTTGTACATTAAAAAAATGTTTTTTCCGTCACAAATGGCCCGATTCCTCGATCCGGCCATTTGAGAGCTCAAAAAAGCTATGTCCATCTGGCCCTATGCTCTTTCATTACAGAGAGCAAGGACAGCCAGTTTAATGAAGATGTAATGAGCGAGGAAAGTGGGTTTAAGGATTACTGAAGCTGGGTCGAAGGTACTGCAGCTCGGATGAGTTCGATTTGTACTTTACCCATGTCCGGTTAGGGACATGGAGAGGTTGCCGCAGGCGAGGGTGTGAAACTAATAACTGAGATATGAAAGGTGCAGGGAGTGTAGAGGGAAGTTTCGTGGCTTTGCTCATGGAGTACACTTTCTTGGAATTGCCAAATGCTTTTCATAATTACAGGTTCTCGGAGGACACCTCGCACTGCTGTGATGCACACCCCATTTGTAGCAGATACCTGGCACCCTCCCTGCCCAGTAATTAGTTAATTTTTCATCAATGTCACATTGTTAGAGTGCACCTCATGGGGGGGGGGGGGGGGCAGCAGTCTTTCCTTGCTCCACTCTCATTTCTTCACCTCATATTTGCATCTGTTTGAGATCTTGCCCCCTCCTGACCCCCAGACCCAACTGAAGGAGTAAGGCTGGGTCAGGGAGGTGTATGGGAGGCAGCAGCAGCTTTAAAGCCGGGGTGCTGGGAACATCAGCTATTCAAAGTTGTTTATTTATGTACTTTTTATGCCTGAAACAGGGCACAGTTATAAAAGTTCCCAGTTCAAACAGACATTTAGGGCCTGATTTCCTTCCCCACATTCGCAAGGCTAGGATGGGAGGTCGTTCCTTCAGATTTTTAGCAAGTAAGCACTGGAATAAACTTCCACTTGACCTACGCATGGAACCCTCTGAAACTAGATTCAGATTGAAACTGAAAACCCATCTTTTTCCACGTGAATAAAGCTTTCAGGTTCCTTTGACCTAGGCCATTCGCTTCCGTACCTCTGTCTCTCGGGGAGCAGTAATTTTAGCGCAGGGACACACTGTCTTGAGTGTAACCAGGCGCTCTAAAAATGGTTTTATTATTATTATTATCATTATTTAGATCTCGGTGGAGAGGTTACTCCATCACAGCGGTGACGGATATTCTGTCCGCAGAAATGATAACTCCCATAGGATATAATGGGACTTATAGTTCAGCGGACGTGATATCCATCACCGTTGTGACAGAGTAACCCGTCCGCTGGGATCTGAATCAGGCCCTCAGTTTCGACACAGATCACATACCAAGGGTGCAGGTGCATGAAGCTGGGGCCTGGTCTACAGTTTGGCGGACGGGTAACTGCATCACAAATATGTCGGCTGTCACCTCCGGCACTTGTAAAGCTGCCAGTGGGACACGCACCAAATTATTGACAGAGTAACTTGTCACCAAACTCTAAATGAGGTCCTATGTCACAGGTTCTGCCCGTTTGCACAATCTCGGGACTTTGTTTCCTTTTTAGATGCAGTTTACATCATTCATGTGACCGCAAATGTGTGAGAAGGTGATGGTAAAATATGGTATATGACGCTACACAATAAACCCCTCACTTCTCATAAACCTTGATAGAGAGAATAATAAAAAGAGCTTGAAAGTCGACTTCAGAACAGGAAGGACTTGGAGCAGTTTTCAAACCGAGGCTGTTCTTGAGACGTTCCAAACAATTCTTCAATGACCTAGAGTGGTTACTAAAGAGAAGCTAGTGAAGGGATTGGCTTTCGAGATAGTTTGAACAATGGACTTTGATCCTGAGTGAGAAAAAAAGGAGAAAAGAAAGAGAACGAGAAAGACGGATAAACAGCGACAAAGGGCGGACGTTGGGATGAGAAAGAACCTGCGAGAGTGAGAGGGAGGGTCGGGCGTGTCTGGCAATTATTGAAAGAGCCGTGAGCTGAAATGAAGACTGCACAGCCTTGGTATCTGGCAAACCTGACATTTGTCAGCACGGCTGCCGGCTTCTGAGAAAACTTTTGGGCACAGGCACTTAGTATTTTACAAATTTAGCACAAGACAACTGCCCAGTTTCCAGTTACTGTACTAGAGGAGCAACACAAAGACGCACAAAGGAGATGTTTACACGAAATGAACGTGTGGCCCTGGACCGGTAGCGGTGCTTGCTGCCTCCCTACTACGCGCTTCGACTCCAGAAGTCTGCGTTATTCTTTCAGGGATCTCTGGATGTTTTCTGGGCTTGGGTTGTGGGAAAAGGTTTTACAATTGGGAGGAGAGTTAGGATACACCCTCTGGAATCTTCCTAGTAGGGAGGACCACGCGGGCACCCACCTAGTCGTACCCAACAAGTGTGAGAGATCGAAGCATGGCTGCCTTGTCAAGTGCTGTGTGGAAGCCAGTGGTGTACCACAGAATGATGGGGCCTCCCTGCAGAATGTAAGTAGGGGTCCCTGAGTCCCACCTATATTACAGATATTCATTGACCTTGGCTTGAATGGAGCCCACCTGAATGGTTGAGGGCCCCCTGAAGGGGTGGCGACCCCCTGCACAGCAGGGACTGCATGGCTTGTGTTACGCCCCTGGTGGAAGCCGCAGGCTCTTGGAGGGGTGACTTAGGGAAGGCCAATTTTAGTGACACTGGGAGGAAGGGAGAGAAAAGGCGGGGTAGGTCTGCCTCAAAAGGATGAAGGTCAGAGAGACATTACAGAGTCAGAGCGGTGGTCGGTCTGTAAGATGCAACAAGCACAGGCTAAAGAAGCCGGGATTCGAACCCGGACCCCATGTGGCGGAGTTACCAGCTGTGGCCAGTGGGACACATCATATCGTGAGTCAGCTTGCTGACTTGGGGTTCCACAAGGGCCTCGAGCTGAGCCCCCGCCTCACATCCGGATGGAGCCTGGCTCCCACCTCTGCACTTGTTACATTTCTTCTGCTTGTTGGTGCTGGTTGTGCATGCACTTTAAAGTTGCCTTCACTTTTTAGTTACAAAAACACCCTTTGGGATGTAGTTGAAAGCTTGGTGGGCCTCAGGCCAGTATATTATAGATTTTTGCGCTGCTAATACGACACCCCTCACAGCAAAGTCCTTCTTTTTCTCAGACCACGGCTCTGCTCTTATTTCAAACTCCTTCAGCAAACATGAAGTGGGATTTTTTTAAATGTCAACTTGTTTTATCCCTCAATCAATATTAAGGCCTCCAATATATCCATGTGAATATATGGAGGTAAAGAGAACTCGTTTTACAAACCTTTTTGTGAGCAACATTTCAACTGCAAACCTTCTTGCCTGGAGCACACGTCACTAAAGCAGGAAGACAAGCCAGGAATGTTCCAAGAAACTTCGAGTCCTTGAACAAAGGCCTATGACAACTTGTACTTTTTGCTCTTTTTATTTTAAAAATTGTGCTCGAAAATGCCATAATTTCAGCCATTTTCTTTTCAAGATCTGCATGGGGAACCTTCCCTGAACTCAACAGTGCTGTGTCCTGTGAAGAAGGGTGGGGCTGCAGCCACTGGTCAAACCAGGAGGGGGCAGTGGTGAGATGGCAGGTGCATGGTTGGAAAGGGAAGGGCTGGGAGGTGGATGGAGGGGCTCAGGCGGGCTTTGCATCTCTGCTGGGGAGTGAGGTACGGGCAGCTCCCTCACCCCATGAATGCGGCAGAGAGAGGCGGCCTCGGCCTTCGTTCCCGCTGTGGGATGACGCAGTCGAAAGCGAGCTGACATGTCAGTGTCACGGCGCAATAATTATCTCCATGAGGGCCCTGAGTAAAACTGAAGACGCGACACCATCTGCCTCTGGTGATCTCTTGCTCCAGACCCGGCAATTACCCATCCCGTCCCTGTCTGACGGCACCGCCCACAGCCTCCCTCTCGAACCCTCCGCAGGTGCAGCTTTCGACGACACAGCATGATCTGTGCCCAGGGTCGGAGCAGGGCAGGAGTAGGCCGGGGCAACCCATTAAAAGAGACCCCATGAGTAAATCACTCAGCTAAAAAATGTGCAGCCCTCATTTGAACCAGGGCAGGTTTCCACTTGTACAGGCAGATGTGTACGTGCTTTGCAAGGTGCGTGTATGTGTGCGTGCTGCAGCCAATGCTTGTGATATTATCAGGAAAATCAACAGCAAAAACCAGCCTAGCAGGACAAGAACAGGCCCACAAGCAGCCAGAAACCCGACCCGCACACGACCGTTGGGCACTGACCTATAGCCCAGTCCAAGCCGAGAACGGGTGTTTCCGGTCACTGGGAACGGCCAAAAGAAGCCAAGACCAGGCCATGCACCAGCTCCAAGGGGCGCGGTTACAAACACTCGCCTTCATGACTTTTATTTATTTCAAGCCATTTTATACAGCGCAACCTGTACCCAAAGGTGCCAGAGCGCTTTACAATAGAACCAAGTAAGTTACAAAAGGTACACATGATGGGATTAAACACTAACAAGTTAAATATACAATCAGGATTATAAAAATTAAAGAATGGGATTTACACACTAACAGGTTACATATACAATCAGGATTATAAAAATTAAAGAATGGAATTTACACATTAACAGGTTACATATACAATCAGGATTATATAAATTAAAGAATGGAATTTACACACTAACAGGTTACATATACAATCAGGATTATACAAATTAAAGAATGGCATTTACACACTAACAAGTTCCATATACAATCAGGATTATATAAATTAAAGAATGGAATTTACACACTAACAGGTTACATATACAATCAGGATTATAAAAATTAAAGAATGGCATTTACACACTAACAGGTTACATATACAATCAGGATTATGAAAATGAAAGGTGGCGACATTAGATTAATACAGGTACAGAATACATATTTACAAAGTGGAGCTCATGTGAATGCCGGGTGGCTGTGGGGGTCATGAAATGAGTTGAATTATTCCTGGAAGTGTCTTTGGAAGAGAAGAGTTTTAAGATCTCTTTTGAAAATCCAGATCGAGGCGGTGGTTCGAATGATTGGAGGTAGCGAGTTCCAAATTCTAGCTGCGTTGCCTGAGAAGGATTCAGCCATGAATCTTTGTCTTATTAAAGCACAAGGTTTGAACAATAAGTTTTCCGCATTGCGTGAAGGCCTAGAGCTGCCTCAGATTTTGAGTTTATTTGCCAGATGGCGAGGGGTGGAAGTCTGCAAGGCTTTATGGGTGATACAGGCATTCTTGTAAATTGACCTTGCTTCTATCGGAAGCCAGCGAAGAGGCAACAGTAAGGGTGTGATGTGATCATTTCTTTTGGCCCCATATATGAAACGAAGCGTTGAATGGAGGATGGATTTTAGAGGGGAAAGGTGGGTTTTGGGGAGACCATCAAGGAAAGAGTTTTAGTAGTCCAATCTGTGAAGAACCAATGATTGGACCAAAGTTTTTAGGTCTTGCTCAGGAAAGAAACGCTGAACTCCCCAGCTAAGGTGCAGCTGGTAACGTGCATTCTTGCAATGGCACTGATATGGGAATGTAGGTCGAGCCTTTTATCTAAGATGAAGCCTAGTGATTTGGCACTGTCAATAATGATAGGTTTGTATTTAAGTATGTTCAGATTGGCCATTAATGATTAAACAGGATGAGGAGAGAGTGAGGTAGAGAGAAGAAGGAATGCAGTTTTGGAAGGATTCGGAATTAGGTGACGAGCTGACATCGAAACTTGGATGGAGCTGAGAGGGTGTTGAGGATTAAAATGTCATGTGCAGAAGACACCTTTAGGTAGATTTGGGTGTCATCAGCATAGAGGTGATAATGGATCCCAGATTTTTTTAGGAGATTTTCCAGCGGTTCTATGTAAAGAAGGAACGCCTTGTCCTAAAGCCATTGATGTAGAGAGACAATTAGCTATTTTGTTCATCTGGGGTCTTCCCGAGAGGAATGATTCGGACCATTTGAACCCTGCGCCTTCAAAACCCATTCTTAAATTTAAAGTGTTTAGAAGAGTGCTGCGATTAACAGTGTCGAAGGCTGCGAATAGGTCAAGAAAGATCAGGAGAAATGATTCACCAGAGTCAAGTACTCACAAGGCATTGTCGATCACTTGTAGCAGGGTTGTTTCAGTGCTGCACCCTTGAGTGAAACCAGATTGGAATTCGTCAAGAAGGTTGTTGTCCTTGATATGTTGGGAAAGTTGCTTAGCTACACAACTTACAGTAATTTTAGCAAGAAAAGGGAGGTTGGTGATAGGGCGGAAATTGTTAAGATCATTCACACCAGCAGAGGGTTTCTTAACCACATCGCTGCTGTGCATTTTCCCCTCCTGTGCTGATCCTTAGTGAGCCCCATTGTTCATGACGAGCTGAGCTCGTCATCAGCACAGCTCCACTGTGCCTCATGACGAGCTGAGCTCGTCATGAGCATGGAAGGGGTTAAGAAGGGGGGTAACCTGTCCCGAGCCTTGGTTGAGGTAGAGGTTTACCAGACTGGTCCAGTAGGAGAGCGTGTGGGTGTGGAATTCAATGGCAGTGTCACGAGAGATGGGGCCGACAGAATGGTTAGAAGGTTTTATTTATAGAATGCTTTTGAGGAGGGCATCTTCAGTGATGATTTCAAAGTTCTGCCATGGGACAGTGGATATGAGGTCCTTAGGTGGTGTTGGATGAGTGACCCGATCCACGATCATGTTCACTTTTTGATCGAAGAATTGTTCAAATTCTGCTGCTTTTTTGGGAGCGTCATCAAATTTGATGGTTGAGGGTGACATGTTGGTACTTTTGATTAGATCAAATAACTTTTTCAGTCTGTTCTAGGCGAAGTCGAGGAAGTCGAGGAGAGTTCTGAAGTGCATCGCTTTTTCACAGAAGATCTGTGTGTGGTAGCACGATCTTGCGTAGGTAGCGGAGACTGGAGAGATTAATGGTGGAAGGAGATTGTCTCCATTGTTTCTCCAGGTACCTCAAGTTCTTTATTTCGTCATAGAAGGATTTATTGAACAATGGTGCAGAAGGAGTGGGCCATTTCTTTTTACTTTTTAGTGGAGCAACATTTTTAATTATAACTGAAAGTCTGGTGAGACATTGCGTGGTAAGACTGGGAGTGACCTCATAAGCTGTGTTGCACAAAATGCCATGATCGATGTTTATGGTGTTACGGAACCAGGTAGTAGTCCTTTTGGGTTGGCCAGGGGTTACATAATGAGATGAGAAGGGTATGAGGAAGTGGTCAGACCAATCTACTGGTATAGGAACTACAGCAGTTAGCAGCATTTCTACTTTGGAGATAACCAGGTCATGAATGGAGCCCTTAGAGAGTGTCGGTTTTGTGCTTTGTTGAACAAAATATTCTCCTAAGAGAAATGTGGCAAGCCTGTTGGCAGCTGAATCTTACAGAGTGCCCCAGTGCACATTAAATTCTCAAAGAAGAATCTGTCTGTCACTTTGTGAGTAGTGGTCACTGGTAAAGTCGGTGAATTCCTCCATCAAGGCAGAGCAGTCACCAGGCGGGTGATAAATGGCATGAAACCTGCAAGAGGATTTGTGCTGTGATTGAAGCTCTAAAGAAAGGCATTCGAAGGAGAGGAAAGAGCTGCTTGGAAAAGCCTTGAATTGAAGGGAGTTTCTGAAGATAACTGCCACGCATCCCCCAACTTTATCCTCTGTCATTTCTGATAATGGAACAGTCGGTGGGGAGCAGAAGATCGAAAGAAGTATGCAAGACATTGAACCTTTCTCTACCCCTTGCCGCCCCCATCCCCACACATACACACACTACCCAGCACCACCGGCTTTTACACAAAGATCTGCTCTCAAGTGCAATTTACTCCTGTGTACATTAGGCTCCGAGCATTTTCTGGTTTGCAGACCACCTCTAGGTGCAGGGACTTGTTCCAAAAGTTCTCTAGCAAAATGTAGGCAGGTGAGTACTCCGGTGCCCCACCTACTCTACCTTCTCAATGCGCTGCGATGTCACAGGCTGCGGGTGGAAATGTTGTGCAACAAAAAGTTATTCCTTTTACAGGTTACACTGGAACCCGGCTTCACACACGTGGGTGCAGGCATGCTATAAAGGCTTCATGTAGTGTATTGTCAGGCGTGAGCCGTGTACTCACGGCTAGCTTCTGGAGCTGCACAAGTTTACAGTATGAAAAGCAAAGTAGAAAATAAATTAACACACAGAAACTACCACATTTGGATGAGACCTGATATGATGGGGCAGCCTGAGACCTCAGGTCTGTGAGCTATTCACGCCTGAGATGAGACACCCTGAGACCTTTGGTCTGGGAACTACTCACGCCTGAGACGTGACACCCTGAGACCTCTGGTCTGTGAGCTACTCACACCTGAGATGACACACCCCAGAGATATCTGGTCTGTGAGCTACTCACACCTGAGATGAGACACCCTGAGATCTCTGGTCTGGGAACTACTCAAGCCTGAGACGAGGCACCCTAAGACCGCTGGTCTGAGAGCTGCTCACGTCTGAGATGAGACACCCAGAGACCTCTGGTCTGTGAGCTACTCAGACCTGAGATGACACACCCCAGAGATATCTGGTCTGTGAGCTACTCCCGCCTGAGACGAGACATCCTGAGACGACTGGTCTGTGCGCTATTCACACCTGAGACGAGACACCCTGAGATCTCAAGTGTGTGAGCTACTCTCGCCTGAAACAAGACAACCTGAGATCTCCGGTCTGTGAGCTACTCACGTCTGAGACGAGGCACCCTAAGACCGCCGGTCTGAGAGCTGCTCACGTCTGAGACGAGACAGCTTGAGACCTCTGGTCTGTGAGCTATCCAAGTCTGAGATGAGATGCCCTGAGATCCCTGGTCTGTGAGCTATTCACACGTGATATGAGACACCCTGAGATCTCTGGTCTGGGAACTACTCTCACCTGAGACGAGACACCCTGGGATCTCCGGTCTTGGAGCGACTCAGTCTGAGACGAGACACCCTGAGACCTCTGGTCTGTGAGCTACTCACGTCTGAGATGAGACACCCTAAGACCGCTGGTCTGAGAGCTGCTCACGTCTGGGACACCCTGAGACCTCTGGTCCGTGAGCTACTAACATCTGAGACGAGACGCCCTAAGACCGCTGGTCTGAGAGCAGCTCACATCTGAGACACCCTGAGACCTCTGGTCCGTGAGCTACTAACATCTGAGACGAGACGCCCTAAGACCGCTGGTCTGAGAGCAGCTCACATCTGACACACCCTGAGATATCTGGTCTGTGAGCTACTCACACCTGGGACCTCTGATCTGTGAGCTGCTCACGTCTGAGACGAGAAACCCTGAGACCTCTGGTCTGTGAGCTGCTCACGTCTGAGACGAGACACCCTGGGAACTCTGGGCTGTGAGCTACATGTGACATCTGGAGGTATCTGGTCTCAGAGCTACTCACATCTGAAATAGGCCGGCTCCCCACTCACATCTGTAATGAGGCAGCTTGAGGAGTGTCTGGTCTGTGAGGTACTCACATCTGAGATGATGCAGCATGAGAGATGTCTGGTTTGTGAACTACTCACACTTTAAATGAGACAGCCGGAGAGGTGTCTGGCCTGTGAGTTACTCACACCTAAGATGAGGCAGCTTGAGGAGTGTCCGGTCGGTGAGCTACTCGCATCTGAGATAAGGCAGCATGAGAGATGTGTGGTCTGTGAGCTACTCACACTTTAAATGAGACATCCTGAGAGGTGTCTGGTCTGTGAGTTATTCACTTCTTAAATGAGGCAAGTTGAGATCTGTGTGGTATGTGACCTACTCACATCTGAGATGAGGCAGACTGAGAGGTGTATGGTCGGTGACCTACTCACATCTGAGATGAGGCAGCATGAGTGGTGTGTGGTCTGTCAGCTACTCACATCTGAGATGAGTCAGTTTGAGAGGTGTGTAGTCTGCGAGGCACTCTCATCTGATATGAGGCAGATTGAGAGGTGTGTGGTCTGTGAGCTACTCACACCTGAGATGAGGCAGATTGAGAGGTGTGTGGTCTGTGAGCTACTCACACCTGAGATGAGGCAGCGTGAGATCTCTGGTCTTGCTGTCAGTCAGTACCGTCGGCGAGGTGTGTGGTCTGTGAGCTACTCACACCTGAGATGAGGCAGCGTGAGATCTCTGGTCTTGCTGTCAGTCAGTACCGTCGGCGAGGGTTCAGTCTGTCAGTACCTTTCTCTGTGCCCCTCCTCTCTGTCAGTACCTCCTGTCTCTGTGCCCCTCCTCTCTGTCAATACCTGTCTCTGTGTACCTTCTCTCTGTCAGTACCTGTCTCTGTGCCCCTCCTCTCTGTCAGTACCTGTCTTGATGTACCACCTGCCTGTACATGCCTCTGTGCCCCTCCTCTCTGTCAGTACCTGTCTCTGTGTCCCTCCTCTCAGTCGGTACCTGTCTCTATGCCCCTCCTCTCTCTCAGTACAAGTCTCTGTGCCCCTCCTCTCTGTCAGTACCTGTCTCTGTGCCCCTCCTCTCTGTCGGTACCTGTCTCTGTGCCCCTCCTTATTTGTCAGTACCTGTCTCTGTGCCCCTCCTCTCTGTCGGTACCTGTATCTGTGCCCATCCTCTCTGTCAGTACAAGTCTCTGTGCCCCTTCTCTCTGTCGGTACCTGTCTCTGTGCCTCTCCTCTCTGTAAGTACCTGTCTCTGTGCCCCTCCTCTCTGTCGGTACTTGTCTCTGTGCTCCTCCTCTCAGTCGGTACCTGTCTCTATGCCCCTCCTCTCTCTCAGTACAAGTCTCTGTGCCCCTCCTCTCTGTCTGTACCTGTCTCTGTGCCCCTCCTATCTGACAGTACCTGTCTCAGTGCCCCTCCTCTCTGTCAGTACTTGTCCCAGTGCCCCTCCTCTCTGTCGGTACCTGTCTCTGTGACCCTCCTCTCTGTCAGGACCTGTCTATGTGCCCCTCCTCTCTGTCAGTACTTGTCTCTGTGCCCCTCCTCTCTGTCGGTGCCTGTCTCTGTGCCCCTCCTCTCTGTCAGTACCTGTCTCTGTGCCCCTCCTCTCTGTAAGTACTTGTCTCTATGCCCCTCCTCTCAGTCAGTACCTGTCTCTGTGCCCCTCCTCTCTGTCAGTACCTGTTTCCGTGCCCCTCCTCTCTGTCAGTACAAGTCTCTATGCCCCTCCTCTCTGTCGGTACCTGTCTCTGTGCCCATCCTCTCTGTCGGTACCTGTTTCTGGGCCCCTCCTCTCTATCAGTACCTGTCTATGTGCCCCTCCTCTCTGTCAATACAAGTCTCTGCGCCGCTCCTCTCTGTCGGTACCCGTCTCTGTGCCCCTCCTCTCTGTCAGTCCTTGTCTCTGTATCCCTCCTCTCAGTCGGTACCTGTCTCAGTGCCTCTCCTCTCTGTCAGTACCTGTCTCTGTGCCCCTCGTCTCTGTCAGTACCTGTCTCTGTGCCCCTCCTCTCTGTCAGTACCTGTCTCTGTGCCCCTCCTCTCTGTCAGTACTTGTCTCTGTATCCCTCCTCTCAGTCGGTACCTGTCTTAGTGCCCCTCCTCTCTGTCGGTACCTGTCTCTGTGCCCCTCCTCTCTGTCGGTACTTGTCTCTTTATCCCTCCTCTCAGTCGTGTCATATGGATACTTCATTACATATATTGCGTTAAGTTAGCATGAGTGTATTACATGTTTAAACAGCCGGTTTGCCTTCGGCTTCAGTTTTGCACACGACACATACTTGTTGTTGTAGCTTTCACCCTAGAAGCGATGAGGTGGTTTATTTGAGAATAATATGTTATTTCCATGCTATCAGCTTTGCCTGGTACACTTGGTACAACTGTCTGCACACTGAGAGCTGCACACTCTAAGATTAACCTAACACAAGGTTGCTGGGAGGCCTGATCCTCGCACCACATTAGACATAACACAAATAATGTTGATGCCAACATTTTGGGCTCTACGCGGGCTTAAGATAGAGTTACACGGAATGAACGTAGACACTTGGTGCTGCGCATGAAGAGAGCTGGTAGCTGTTGATGTGAACTGCTCCTACTGACATTGAGAGGTATGGGGCCGCCCTGCTAAAGCCCGAATGAGACCTTCTTAGATATAAAATAATATGCTAGATAGGGTGCGCGAAATATAGGTGATATAGATTTCTATAGGTTTTGCATTATAACATGCTAGCACCTTTTGCTTACTATGGATTAGTGACTATGCTGCTGACTCTGATTTTTATAATCTGCATTTTGGTATTATACAAGATACTGCGTTTGAGAACTTTGCATTGAATAATAAATATTTCAAACTTGCACTTGTGTTCTTTGACTCTCAGTTTTGGTTTGAAATGATTATATAACGAAAGAGTGTTCATGTGTTCCACGATTCCTGAGGTATTCTAAAGATCATGTTCTGGTTTGTCTAAGACATGGTTCATTCCATAATGATCCATGAGACACTGTAGCTAGCTAGGTAAGGAGATTTCTGACACTGAGATGAGTTTTGGATCATCCTAACTCACTGAGGTTCTAGATCTCTATGCACAGTTCTGTGGGAGAACGGAAACCCTGCTACATGGCGCCCAACGGTTTGGTTGGCCTTAAAACATGACACTCGAGTAGTATATCATTCATACCTTGACACCTTCATTCCCGTTTCCGGTAAACGGTGGTGTCGGAAAACCTACCTGTTTTTGAAATAGGTCTTTTCAAGCTTGAATTCTACTTTAAACGGTTTCTTTGAATTACTACCCAGTTGTGCTACAAAGGGTTCTTTGTCTTTTTTCACTTCCTGTGCTACCATGGCAGTGGACATTGCGCAGCATAGCCGCGTCGCGGTTCGCGACCACTTGCGGGCATATAATGTCCCTGCGGAAGGTTTGGCTGTGGTTCTAGTGGTGAGTGCGGAACATGCGTACCCGTACGAATTGTTTTATTCCTGGGTGACGTTTCCGGAAGTAAACGCTAATTCGGGCGTCTACCACTCATACACTGCCTCGGCTGTTCCGGCGGCTTATGCTCCGTACAGAGCACTGGAAGTACCTATAGATGTTTGGCAGCACGGAGTTTGGTTTGGTGGCGCCCTACCCCATTCTTTAACGGCTCCGAGGTTAGGTCCGTTGTCCATTGCGGGCACGGCCTGGCCCGCCTTGGGTGGATTTACTCCACATCCTAATCGCGCCACTTGTAATGTGGGTGATCTGCGGCGACTGCATGATGTCGCGGTTGACGTGATTAGAGCGCTTGTTCATTACATTGGTCGTAATATACATGGCGCAGCCCCCGCAGGTGCGCAGCTTCGAGCGGAACAGGCTGGTTTGAAAATCAGTCCTGTCTTGGTGAATTCCGTAATGGGCAGAAAGCCAGAAAATAAGGATGATTTTCCTTACTGGCTTGCCGAGAAATTCGACCAGCTGGAGGCTGTGTTTCCTAATACGACTCCGGGTGAAAAGCACCGGATTCTTACGCTTAGTTTACCGAAGGATTTAGCCCCTGAACTTGCTGACTGTGAAACATGGGGTAAGACTTTTGCAGCGGTTTACTCGAGGTGCTTTGGTACCCCGTCAGTGTCGAACCTGTCTGCGGTCCTAAAACGTGTTCAGGATGATCACGGACCGGAGTCGGCGGTTGAGTTGGGTATGCGCCTGAGCGGTTCATTTGAGACGGTTTGCGGTATTATCCTTGCTAATGTAAAAGGGGATGCAGTGAACTTTCAGGTGGCCAATGGTCTGGCGTTAGTTCCCGATGCCGAGAAACCCCGTCAGCTGGCAAGAATTATTGTGGCGGCTTATAAAACGGTTGGCCGCAATTCTAAGGGTGTAAAGGTTTTTCTTGAAAAGGAAAAGAAGCAGCCCCAGGGACAGTCTTCGGAAACGGGTGGACAACCCAAGTCCAAAAAACAAAATTGGCCTAAAAAACAGAATCAGGGTAAGCAACAACAACAACAGACACAGGTTTCTAGTCCGGCGCCTTCACAACCTGCGCAGTCGGATCGAGTTTATGAATTGCGCGATCGCGCTACGATTAAATCGCCTGACAGATATCAGGCATCTGACCAACGCTCTCCTCGTTCCTTTCAGGACTCATCGGCTCCGTCAACCGGTGGTGGAGGGGGCGGCAGGGGCAGGGGTGGCCAGCAAGGACGTGGCCAGCCCCGCACGCGAAGTGAAGGGGATCAGCGGGACGACTCTACGCCAAAGAGACCGCAGTTTGCCAAGAAGAAAGTCGCTGCCTTAACGGCGCATCGATATGCCCCAGATAGTGAGAACGCGGCTTCGGAATCTGACGTGGGCTCTGACCTTGCTGGACAGCGCGGCGGAGATTACCATAGTGAGAGAGGCCCTCCGTCCACTGTTGAAGGTGACAGCGACTGAGACTTTTATTGTGATTGAAACAGCAGATACACATGTTGCTCCCCCTGAAAGACTTTTTGAAATTGTCCTGTTAATTGAAGGTGACATGCAGCGAACTGTAAAAGGGGTATTTTGGGAGAATCTTTCGGATACGTATGACATTTTGCTTTCGGAGGCTGACTGGCCCCCACCTTTTGTTCTCGCAGCTCCGCGAGGGGAGGAGGTAATCCTCCCCAGTTTCGCGCACACTGTATCGAGAGTGGAAGCGCTGCATTTTGCAGAAGAGTGGGCTCTGGCGCTTGCGCCGGCTGTGTACCGAAATCAGTGTGGCTGGGATAAATTATCCCCTAGCCATGAGATTCCTTTACGGTCACAGCCGCAGCCACAACCCCAGTATCCCATACGGCGTGAAGCTAAAGCTTCGGTCGCGGCTATCCTTGAACAATTGGAGTATCAAGGTGTAATTGAAACGTGTGTGTCACCAATGAATAATCCCCTTTTTACTGTTAACAAGCCGGACGGCTCATATCGTCTGGTTTTGGATTACCGGCATTTGAACTCGCATTGCCGTAACTGTGCAGTACAGAATACTCACGGCTCTGCCCTAGTGAATAGTCTTGAGCGTAAAAGGTTCAAAACCACGCTTGACATTTCCAATGGTTTTTATGCACATAGATTAGATGGTCTAAGTTCCCAATGGACCAGTTTTACGTGCGGCGGCGTACAAAAAAAGTTTAATAGACTCCCAATGGGATATAAAAATAGTCCTGGAGTGTTTTCCGCCCGCATAGTCTCTCTTTTAGAGAGTTTCGATCCAGTTGCATGTTCGTATGTGGATGACATTTATCTCACAGACGACGAACTTTGGGTGCATCTGTGTCGAGTAAACAGCATAATTTGTAACTTTGCAGACATGGGTTACAAGTTTAACTTTGCAGAATCACACATTGCGGAGTATACAGTGTTGTTTCTAGGTTATGAACTTAACCATGAAGGAAAGGGATTGGCTCCTCAGTTCCTGGAGAAGTGCGCGCAGTTGCGCTCTCCGACAACGCTGAAAAAATTACAATCTTTACTGGGTTTTTTAAATTTCGGGAGGACATACATTCCGGAATATGCCCAGCGTATCAAGCCTTTATATGCCTTGGTACAACCATCTTTTTCCAAATCATGCTGGCTGCCTGAGCATTCAGCCATTCTGCAGTCCTTGCAGGCTGATATGCTAGCTTCTGACTACTTACAGACTCGTGATAACCAGACCAACCTGGTGATAAGAATTATCCCTGGGACGGTGGGTTTCACATACCTGACTTTTAATGAAGGGGATACTGTACCTATTGCTTACAAGTCACACTTGTACACTTCGGCTGAACTGCGTTTTTCCACTGTGGAGAAAGTTTTAACGGCTGTGCAGATGGCAATTCTTAAGGAACGTACCCTGTCGCAGGGAAAGCGCATGTTGGTTGTCACCCCGTGTCCAGCCTTGGAGGCGGTCACGAAAGCCAGTGTACCGAATTCTAAAGCTTTGCACCCTCGGTGGATTCAGTGGGCTACATCCTTGACATCTCAGGATGTCACGTTTATTTTTGACGCCGCTTTACGGTCGCAGGAGTATTTACAGTATGAATTTGTTCATCCTGCTCCTTTAGCAATGCGGCCGTTGGAGGATTTCCATTGTATCATTTACACGGATGGTTCGGCGCAGGTTGCGCATGGCTCTAAACACGCCTACGTTTCCGCTTGCGCCATTGTAGTCGGTGCCATGGTGAACGATGAGTTCAAGTCCAGTGTTGTGCACACGCAAACGCTAGGGGACTGCACCGCACAATTGGCAGAGCTTCGTGCTCTTATGCTCGCATTGGAGTACGCTGATCCTTGTGTGACGACTTTAATCGTAAGTGATTCTTACTACTGTGTCCAGACTTACAATGAGAACTTGTTCTTTTGGATTCAGAATGATTTTCGTGATTCCAAGGGTAGCACAATAAAACATAAAATGATCTGGGTCCGAGTGGCGGAACTTAAAGAGAAACTGCCGCTCGTGTTTGTGATTCATACTCTCGGCCACCAGCGCGTGGGGGTCCACGCTGTTGGCAACTCGCTTGCTGATGAAGCAGCGAAGTCGGCGGTATCAAAATACTTAGTTGCAGCAGTCACGAGGTCCAAAAGCAAAATAGATGATGACATCTTGGCGGCTGTTGCTGCCACGGAGAAGGGAGGTAAATATCCTGCGGGGTTCCCTTCGAAGTACACATACCACTTAAGTCCCGATAAGGTTCCTTATGTGAAAATTCCTGAAGTCGGAGAGCGTCTAGTTCCCAACTCGGATCGCAGAGCTTCTCTGATTACAGCGGCTCATGAAGGTGTGGCGTCTGCGCATGCGGGCGTCTCAGCCACTGTATCTCAGCTACAACAGAGGTTCTGGTGGCGGGGACTGTACAAACAGACGCGCGATTATGTCCTTATGTGTGACATTTGTCAGCAGATCAAGCCTTCTACTGCTGCGCGTCCGCCTCAGACACAGTTGTACATCTCTAATAAACCACTTGGTTGTGTTTATTTGGATCACTGCGGTCCTTTTTCTTCTGATACTGCGTATAAATACATCTTAGTAGCAGTTGACTCATGCACACGCTTTGTATGGGTATGGCCGCATCGAAGCGCTGATTCGCGAACTGTCTTTAAGGATTTGCGTGTCTTTGTGGGAATCTTTGCTTGTGGTACTTTCCATTCGGACCAGGGTCCGGCTTTCGCCTCTAAGGCGTATAAGGATGCTATGGTTTCGTTGGGAGTACAGGTGAAGTTTTCAAGCCCCTACAGGCCTGAGGGCAATTCTGTAGTAGAAAGAATGAACCGCGACTTAAAGCAATCTTTGACAGCCCGTGTTATAGGCACTGGTAGAAACTGGCTGACCCACCTCTATGGCGTGCAGCGTGCGCTTAATAATCTCCCTAGAAGGTCTCTGGGTGGGCGGACCCCATACGAAATGCTCTTTGGTATCAAGATGTACGTACCTGACCTTGATGGTGCAGACTGCCAGGCCCAGGCCGCGGCCTTTGACGTAGATGAACATTGCAATGTTTTACAGGATCTACAAAAGACCAGAGACAGTCTTGCAAAGGAACACTTGCCCTCCACGTCGGATGATGCGTTGCAGATCCCGGTAGTTGGCTGGCTACCCCAAGTTGGAGAACTGGTTCGAGAGAAGATCGATAACAAGAAAGAGTTTGGTCCCTCATATCGAGCACCAGTCCGAGTACTTGGAGTGAAGGGCACAAGAACAGTCATTTTACCACCACTTCCAGGTCGTAAAGAAAACAGATTTATTTCTATTGACAATGTCAAGACACACAGGGTGGCCGATTCTTCATAGCATGACACCGGCTGTATCCTGTCCTTCCATGGTGAGGCACTCTGTGCTGGCTATTACATCTGGTGCAGATCAGGAGGTGTCCCTCGAGATGCCTGCCATATCCAGACCTTTATTAAATACTATTCCTGTTACTAACATTGATGAGGTGACCTATGCAGATCCTGCTGATTTATCCATGTCCGATTTACAAGCTCGTTTGGCTAACCAATCCAGATTCTCTTTTGACTCTGATTCGGAACTTTCAAAGAAACCATCGACTATTGCAAAATATGCCACGTTGTTTAAAAAACATTTTTTAATTCCACCTTGGACATACATTTGGCTGATACTATTTTTATTTCATCTTTTTATGTCGATTGGTTTTGTGTTTTATTTTTTCCGACTGATCGATGGCCATTATGTGAAAGAAAGAACAGGAATTCGGTACCTTAATGGAACATTGGCCCCTCTATCCTCCTCACATTCAGTACACAGACTAAAGAGAGACTTACATTCAGTACAGATTACTGCTTGGCCAGTCCTTGATGGGATTGTGTGGGATGCGGTTAGGTTTCAGATACATGGCCCCACAGAAGTTATTAATGTTCCTAATGTGCTTAGAGTAAACATGGGAGATGTGATTAAGCAAAATGTTCGTTCTGATGATTGGGATCTTCAGGCCGTAGAAGCATTGTTCTCTGATTTGAAATATTATGCGGCCTTTGATGCTGAGGATTTGTACTTAGATTCTGTCAATTATGGTGATTTGTTTTGTTATCAACATTATGGGAATCATTTCTTACACAAGACAAGTTCCAGGAGGGTTCCTGTGAATTACACTCAGTGGGAACATTGCCCTACTCCCTTACAGGGGAGCTCAAGTACATTTCTGGGAAAATACTCTTATTTTACAGATTTTAATCAATCGAATCCTGAGTCGTTTTATTTTAAAGTGAACCAGAAATTCATGCCCAAAGTTAGACTTACTGATACAAAATTGCTGTATTCAAAGTCCTTTTTAGAAAGGTTATCTGTGGATGGCTATGAGTTATGGAAGGATGCTATTGACCTTAAATCGGTTTGGGGTACCAAAGATTGGCAGGTACAAGGCACTGAGGCTTTGCATCGTGCATGTCTCATCCCGAATCACATGTTGTTTTTAAATTCTACTGTTTCTCAAACAACATGTTTTGGATTGGCTACATCTAAAAAATTAAATACCCCTACTATCCCTGACTTGGAAGAGTATTCAGGTTGGAGTAATTTCACTACAATATCCATCAGTGGGATACAAGCGCTTTTGCAGAATTCCTCCTTTAATATTTCCCGTTTTGATCCGGAGGGTTGGCTTTTGTGGCAAAGAAGCACTGATGCTTGCCAACGTAGGTTTTTGGGTTTATCTGAAGGTTTTACGCACATCAGGCCAGATCCCAGGTTTGAAACAGATCACACTGTTACCACTTATTCAGTAGGTAAATTGTGTCAGAACTGGTTACAACATTCCACTTTGGCTGCAGTTAAACTGCATCTGTCCCAGTTGAATGAGAATATAGAGCTAAATGATTTTATAAAAGGCCCGACTAGGGGTAGATCTAAACGCTTTCTTTATGCTGTATACAATGAAATTTGGAAATTTTCACAGGTTGAGGCAGCTAAACGCCTGAGAGCGATTGATCAAGCTAATTTGGAAAAAGTGCTAGCAGTAGTAGATAACAGTATTAACATGCTTTCTTCCAGGATTTACACATTGGATAATATTGTTTCTTCTGTTGTTGATATTGTACATGATGAAGTGTCCACGTTATACCATGGTCAAAATCAATTGCGTTCTGTAATGCAGTTTGCCTGGACTCTACAGACAATTAAGGCAGGTCGAGTTCCCTGGAACTCATTGAACGTTTCATCCCTTTTCGCCCCTTTTAATCTTACTGAAAAACAGCGCATGCTTTCAATGCGTGATGCATCATTTTCTATGTTACATATTGAGAAGCTAGAATCCTTGCCTTTCTCTGTTGCTGAAACCACTACTGCCACGTGGCTGATTCATAGTTTGATTACATTACCATTTCCTTTATATAAATTTACTAACTGTATGCGGTATATTGCTATAGGACGATATGAACCACTAGGCAATGCATTCTTACACGAGGCATGGTCATTACCATACACATACAGATGTCTGAAGGATGGAAAAGAAGTGAATCTTAATGGTGAGGATTGCACACAGTCACCTGACCAGTCATTAATATGCAGACACATTCAGTTACACGGTTCTTGTAATCAGGACCGCCCAAATTTAGCATGTGTTTTAAAAGGCACGCCAGTTCCAGCAGTAGTTCCCACGTTTACATTATTAGCTAATGGTAGTTATTTACTTTTAAACAACGAATTATGTTGTGGTTTATTAATTGGTGTGGCTTATGTGGTAACTGTATCAGAGCGTGTGGTGTGCTGCAAGAATGTTCTATACCCACCCACGCATGGGTCTTCAGATGTCTCCATCTGGCCACGGATTCCAACCTTGGAAGCAAAATTCAATGGTTTAAGCAGAATAAGGGCCCTTTTGGCTCAAAAACAAGTGACCCTGAGTTTGGCCCGGGAAACTTATGTCCTTCACATAGCTAACACCCGCACAGAGGTGCAGGCGCTTTTAAATACTGATTTGCCGTTTCATTTCTGTGAACTGGTGCACCGGATTTTTAACGCTTCTTCAACGACTGGGCTTGCACATTTTTTTAAATTAGTAAGCAGTGGCCTCGTGACTACATTTGAAAAAGTTTTTGGAATCATTCCCACGTTTTTCCACACTATTTTTTCGAGTTTGTTTGGTGGACTACCTGTGTTGCTGGCTGTAGCCGCAGGAATTCTGTTGGTGTTTTTCTTCATAAAACATGGATGCCCGTCCTGCGCAAGACGCCGTTCAACGCCTCCTGACACTGTGCCGTAATCGGATGCTCAATTACTATGGAACATTGCCGCTTGCAGCATTAAGCACGGCCTATAGATTGTCATTTCGGTTCACCGACTTCACGTGTGTCCAACCTGTGTTTCACTGCCTGAGCTGCGAGTTCGATTGGGCCATTGATTTGTGCCTATGCTTGAGGACTGCTCCTGACGTCGATTTTGATCAGCTAATGCGTCCCGTGGTGGCTCACGAGCTGATCTGTTCTGGCGAGAGAGTTATGGCCTTGGCAGCGATAAATGGAATTCTGGGCCATTGGGAGATCTCTGCAGCGGCGGATGCCTTTCTGACACACAGCGATTTGGTGAACCCACCGAGTTGTCCTCTGACGTTACAGGAGGATCCGATGCTGGAGGAGCACGTATGTTCTTTCCCATTGCTAAATTGGATTGCTGAACTATTTTCGGATGATGGCAGTGATTTCATGCTGGAGGCTGTGGCAACTTTCTTTGCATATACTTTCCAATAGTGAGATGCCTGGGAGGAATGCTTTGTTGTGAAATATGACTTTCCCCTCGCTGGAATGGAGGGATGAACTATGTTCAGCTGACGGAGAGTACAATCATGTGATGTCACTGGGGATAACGTCAATGTGGCACATGACTTTGGAAATCGGATACGTGCCTTGTTTTTTCTCTTACAAACATTTGAATTGATGAAACCTGGTCCTACGTTTCATATTTTTGAGACCTGATGGATGACTTTTGGTTCAAAAGTTTTGTTTTTATTTTTTAGATTTGAGGCCACTGTAGGCATTCATACATATTCATTCATACATATTTTTAGCTTATTTTAGCTCAAGATTATTGAACTTTGCTTTCAATTGTTGTGTCTGATTTAGTATTGCCTTTTCCCTTTGTGTGACGGTGCTCGGACCAATGGGGGGGTGTCATATGGATACTTCATTACATATATTGCGTTAAGTTAGCATGAGTGTATTACATGTTTAAACAGCCGGTTTGCCTTCGGCTTCAGTTTTGCACACGACACATACTTGTTGTTGTAGCTTTCACCCTAGAAGCGATGAGGTGGTTTATTTGAGAATAATATGTTATTTCCATGCTATCAGCTTTGCCTGGTACACTTGGTACAACTGTCTGCACACTGAGAGCTGCACACTCTAAGATTAACCTAACACAAGGTTGCTGGGAGGCCTGATCCTCGCACCACATTAGACATAACACAAATAATGTTGATGCCAACATTTTGGGCTCTACGCGGGCTTAAGATAGAGTTACACGGAATGAACGTAGACACTTGGTGCTGCGCATGAAGAGAGCTGGTAGCTGTTGATGTGAACTGCTCCTACTGACATTGAGAGGTATGGGGCCGCCCTGCTAAAGCCCGAATGAGACCTTCTTAGATATAAAATAATATGCTAGATAGGGTGCGCAAAATATAGGTGATATAGATTTCTATAGGTTTTGCATTATAACATGCTAGCACCTTTTGCTTACTATGGATTAGTGACTATGCTGCTGACTCTGATTTTTATAATCTGCATTTTGGTATTATACAAGATACTGCGTTTGAGAACTTTGCATTGAATAATAAATATTTCAAACTTGCACTTGTGTTCTTTGACTCTCAGTTTTGGTTTGAAATGATTATATAGCGAAAGAGTGTTCATGTGTTCCACGATTCCTGAGGTATTCTAAAGATCATGTTCTGGTTTGTCTAAGACATGGTTCATTCCATAATGATCCATGAGACACTGTAGCTAGCTAGGTAAGGAGATTTCTGACACTGAGATGAGTTTTGGATCATCCTAACTCACTGAGGTTCTAGATCTCTATGCACAGTTCTGTGGGAGAACGGAAACCCTGCTACAGTCGGTTCCTGTCTCAGTGCCCCTCCTCTCTGTCAGTACCTGTCTCTGTGCCCCTCCTCTCTGTCAGTACCTGTCTCTGTGCCCCTCCTCTCTGTCGGGACCTGTCTCAGTGCCCCTCCTCTCTGTCACTACCTGACTCTGTGCCCCTCCTCTCTGTCAGTACCTGTATCTGTGCCCCTCCTCTCTGTCGGTACCTGTCTCAGTGCCCCTCCTCTCTGTCAGTGCCTGTCTCTGTGCCCCTCCTCTCTGATAGTACCTGTCTCTGCGCCCCTCCTCTCTGTCAGTACCTGTCTCTATGCCACTCCACTCTGTTGGTACCTGTCTCAATGCCCCTCCTCTCTGTCGGTACCTGTCTCAGTGCCCCTCCTCTCTGTCACTACCTGTCTCTGTGCCCCTCCTTTCTGTCAAGTACCTCTCTCTGTGCCCCTCCTCTCTGTCGGTACCTGTCTCAGTGCCCCTCCTCTCAGTCAGTACCTGTCTCTGTACCCCTCCTCTCTGTCAGTACTTGTCTATGTGCCCCTCCTCTCTGTCAGCACCTGTCTCTGTGCCCCTCCTCTCTGTCAGTACAAGTATCTGTGCCCCTCCTCTCTGTCGGTACTAGTCTCTGTATCCCTCCTCTCAGTCGGTACCTGTCTCAGTTCCCCTCCTCTCTGTCAGTACCTGTCTCTGTGCCCCTCCTCTCTGTCAGTACAAGTCTCTATGCCCCTCCTCTCTGACAGTACTTGTCTCTGGGCCCCTCCTCTCTGTCGGTACCTGTCTCTGTGCCCCTCCTCTCTGTCGGGACCTGTCTCAGTGCCCCTCCTCTCTGTCACTACCTGACTCTGTGCCCCTCCTCTCTGTCAGTACCTGTCTCTGTGCCCCTCCTCTCTGTCGGTACCTGTCTCAGTGCCCCTCCTCTCAGTCAGTACCTGTCTCTGTGCCCCTCCTCTCTGATAGTACCTGTCTCTGTGCCCCTCCTCTCTGTCAGTACCTGTCTCTGTGCCACTCCTCTCTGTCGGTACCTGTCTCAATGCCCCTCCTCTCTGTCGGTACCTTTCTCTGTGCCCCTCCTCTCTGTCACTACTTGTCTCTGTGCCCCTCCTTTCTAACAAGTACCTCTCTCTGTTCCCCTCCTCTCAGTCAGTACCTGTCTCTGTACCCCTCCTCTCTGTCAGTACTTGTCTATGTGCCCCTCCTCTCTGTCAGCACCTGTCTCTGTGCCCCTCCTCTCTGTCAGTACCTGTCTCTGTGCTCCTCCTCTCTGTCAGTACTTGTCTCTGTATCCCTTCTCTCAGTCGGTACCTGTCTCTGTGCCCCTCCTCCCTGTCAGTACCTGTCTTTGTGCCCCTCCTCTCTGTCAGTACCTATCTCTGTGCCCCTCCTCTCTGTCAGTACTTGTCTCTGTGCCCCTCCTCTCTTTCGGTACCTGTCTCTGTGCCCCTTCTCTCTGTCAGTACAAGTCTCTGTGCCCCTCCTCTCTGTCGGTACCTGTCTCTGTGCCCCTCCTCTCTGTCAGTACTTGTCTCTGTGTCCCTCCTCTCAGTCGGTACCTGTATCTGTACCCCTCCTCTCTGTCAGTACCTGTCTATGTGCCCCTCCTCTCTGTCAATACATGTCTCTGCACCCCTCCGCTCTGTCGGTACCTGCCTCTGTGCCCTTCCTCTCTGTCAGTACAAGTCTATGTGCCCTTCCTCTCTGTCAGTCCAAGTCTCTGTGCCCCTCCTCTCTTTCGGTACCTGTCTCTGTGCCCCTCCTCTCTGCCAGTACTTGTCTCTGTGCCCCTCCTCTCTGTCGGTACCTGTTTCTGGGCCCCTCCTCTCTATCAGTACCTGTCTATGTGCCCCTCCTCTCTGTCAATACAAGTCTCTGCGCCCCTCCTCTCTGTCAGTACAAGTCTCTGTGCCCCTCCTCTCTGTCAGTACACGTATCTGTGCCCCTCCTCTCTGTCGGTACTTGTCTCTGTATCCCTCCTCTCAGTCGGTACCTGTCTCTGTGCCCCTCCTCTCTGACAGTACTTGTCTCTGGGCCCCTCTTCTCTGTCGGTACCTGTCTCTGTGCCCCTCCTCTCTGTCGGTACCTGCCTCTGTGCCCCTCCTCTCTGTCACTACCTGTCTCTATGCCCCTCCTCTCTGTCGGTACTTGTCTCTGTATCCCTCCTCTCAGTCGGTACCTGTCTCATTGCCCCTCCTCTCTGTCGGTACCTGTCTCTGTATCCCTCCTCTCAGTCGGTACCTGCCTCAGTGCCTCTCCTGTCTGTCAGAACCTGTCTCTGTGCCCCTCCTCTCTGTCAGTACCTGCCTCAGTGCCCCTCCTCTCTGTCAGTGCCTGTCTCAGTGCCCCTCTTCTCTGTGGGTACCTGTCTCTGTACCCCTCCTCTCTGTCAGTACTTGTCTCTGTGCCCCTCCTCTGTCAGCACCTGTCTCTGTGCCCCTCCTCTCTGTCGGTACCTGTCTCTGTGCCCCTCCTCTCTGTCAGTACTTGTCTATGTCCCCCTCCTCTCTGTCAGCACCTGTCTCAGTGTCCTGTCCGTAGTGGCCTCTCGGATGTCATCTCAGCCTTTCCTCGGTCAGGTGTGAGCAGCCCTCCCCTCCGCCATGAGATCTCAGCCTGTCCCTGCCCAGGTGTGAGCAGCCCCCCAGAGATCTCAGCCTGGACCTGCCCAGGTGTGAGCAGCCCCCCTGAAATCTCAGCCTGGACCTGGTCAGGTGTGAGCAGCCCCCCCCCCCACCCCTGAGATCTTAGCCTCTCCCAGGTCAGGTGTGAGCAGCCCCCCACCCATGAGAACTCGGCCTGTCCCTGCACAGATGTGAGCAGCCCCCCGAGATCTCAGCCTGGACCTGGTGTGAGCAGTCCACCCCCCACCAGTGAGATCTCAGCCTGTCCCTGGTCAGGTGTGAGCAGCCCCCCCCCACCCCCCACCTACCCATGAGATCGCAGCCTGTCCCAGATGTGTCTGGGTGCGAGCAGCCCCTCATGATCTCAGCCTGTCCCTGCCCAGGTGTGAGCAGCACCCCCCCACCCAACCCGTGAGATATTAGCCTGTCCCTGGTGGGGTGTGAGTAGCCCCCCCCCCCCCCCCACCCCCACCCAGGAGATCTCAGCCTGTCCCTGATGTAATTGGGTGTGAGCAGCCCCCCATGGTCTCAACCTGGACCTGGTCTGGTGTTAGCAGCACCCCACCCATGAGAACTCGGCCTGTTCCTGCCCAGATGTGAGCTGCCCCCCCCCCCACCCATGATATCAGCCTGGACCTGCCCAGGTGTGAGCAGCCCCCCTGAAATCTCAGCCTGGACCTGGTCAGGTGTGAGCAGCCCCCCCCCCCCCCACCCCTGAGATCTTAGCCTCTCCCAGGTCAGGTGTGAGCAGCCCCCCACCCATGAGAACTCGGCCTGTCCCTGCACAGATGTGAGCAGCCCCCCGAGATCTCAGCCTGGACCTGGTGTGAGCAGTCCACCCCCCACCAGTGAGATCTCAGCCTGTCCCTGGTCAGGTGTGAGCAGCCCCCCCACCCCCCCACCTACCCATGAGATCGCAGCCTGTCCCAGATGTGTCTGGGTGCGAGCAGCCCCTCATGATCTCAGTCTGTCCCTGCCCAGGTGTGAGCAGCACCCCCCCCACCCAACCCGTGAGATATTAGCCTGTCCCTGGCGGGGTGTGAGTAGCCCCCCCCCCCCCCACCTCCACCCAGGAGATCTCAGCCTGTCCCTGGTGTAATTGGGTGTGAGCAGCCCCCCATGGTCTCAACCTGGACCTGGTCTGGTGTTAGCAGCACCCCACCCATGAGAACTCGGCCTGTCCCTGCCCAGATGTGAGCTGCCCCCCCACCCATGATATCAGCCTGGACCTGTTCAGGTGTGAGCAGCCCCCCTCCCCACCCCTGAGATCTTAGCTTGTCCCTGGTAAAGTGTGATCTGCCCCCCCCCTTGAGATTTCAGCCTGACCCTGTTCAAGTGTGAGCAGCCCCTCCACCCAGGAGACCTCAGCCTGTCCCAGATCAGGAGTGTACAGCCCCCCCCCACCTCTGAGATTTCAGCCTGTCCCAGGTCAGGTGTGAGCACCCCCGATGATCTCAGCCTGTCCCAGGTCAGGAGTGAACAGTCCCCCCCCACCTCTGAGATCTCAGCCTGTCCATGGTCAGGTGTGAGCAGCCCCCACACATGAGATCTCAGCCTGTCTCGGGTCAGGCGTGAGCAGCCCCCCCACCCATAAGATCTCAGCCTGTCCCTGGTGAGGTGTGAGCAGCCCCCCTCCCCACCTCTGAGATCTTAGCCTGTCCCAGGTCAAGTGTGATCTGCCCCCCCCTTTGAGATTTCAGCCTGTCCCTGCTCAGTGTGAGCACCCCCCCCCCCCCCACACCCAGGAGACCTCAGCCTGTCCCTGGTCAGGTGTGAGCAGCCCCCCCTCCCCCCCACCCAGGAGACCTCAGCCTGTCCTTGGTCAGGTGTGAGCAGCCCACCCATGAAACCTCAGGTTTTCACATATCAAATGTGAACAGTGCACCTATCCCTGAGATATCAGGCTGTCCCGGGTCAAAGGTGAACAGTGCACCTATCCCTGAGATCTCAGGCTGTCCCAGGTCAAAGGTGAACAGTGCACTTATCCCTGAGATCTCAGGCTGTCCCGGGTCAAAGGTGAACAGGGCACCTATCCCTGATATCTCAGGTGTGCCAAGTCAGAAATTAGCAGCCTCCCTAGCCCTAAGAATGATCTCACGCTGTCCCAGGCTGGGTTTGTGCTTTAGGAGTTCTAAATGCATGCATCCATACACCCCAAGATGAACTGGGTTTGTTTTTCCAGTGACGACAGTACTAAGAACTTGTATGATCACAATCTGTGATTTCTCAATGGTTCGTCCACTATATACAGTACCTCATCTCACAATGCCATCAATGTGATCGGCAGAGTATTGCCCACGTCTCAGCAGAGAGGTCAAGGATGAAATGGGCCCTGGGCTTGGATTACGTCTCTCTATCCAGATTCCTGAGATGTCTTCCTACACTCGTGGGCGGTGTGATCAGAGTATAGTCTCCTTTATCAAGGAAATGCAATGACATAATGTCCAGCACAGGGTAGGACAGGGCTTTAAGTGGGCCGGGTCTGAACACCGGCAGTTTTTTAAAGGAGTTTCTATCAGATTCTGTTTTGTGCCCTGGCACAGTTGGTCTGTGCAGTGACAGCGGACACATCGATGTGCGCTGCCCACACTGCTCACTTCTCACTAGTGGAGAAGTTACGGCATGACCTCATGCCAGGTGAGCGTTGGGGGAGAAGGGAAATCCTTGCATCTTACATCTCCCATGTGTCTGCTTTTTAGGTCTCGTAGAGGCGTGGGATGAGCAGCAAAGCTGCGGACAATGATTAAAAACAAGAAGGAGGTACCCTTTTCAACTGGAAAAGGGAGAGAGTATATAATGCTACAAAAATTAAAGAGCTTCCTTTCCCTGCTTTTTTACAAAGTGAGGCTAAGTGCCTCTTACAATTCTTAATGTGAGATATTTACCATTCTATTTCTTATTTAGGCGGTCTAAAGTAGGTTACCAAAACGGAATTTATTCTGTATTTCAAAACAACATTAATAACAATTAAAACAGGAAAAACTCGGACATTTAGAGTCTATTCGTTATCTATTTTATTTGTTAAAAAGCATGAATTCATTGCATATAACACATCATTACAACCATATCATTTTTCATATAATAAAAATAAATCAATTACAATAAAATACAAAATTGTTTAAAAAGTTCTGTTGACGCGGCGTTTCGGTGTTCAGATGAAGATCGTCACCTTCTTCAGGACTATACTTTCAACTTAAAACATCTTATTAGACCGGGTGTAGAAACTTGTTGGTATACAAGAATCTGAGCGCCGTTGCGAGTGAGGGGGCCCAATTGAATAGCGCACACTGCAAATTGTCACTTCTCTTTTTGAAAACCAGGAGCAGCTGAGCTTTTTGAAACGTAGGAGCAGCAACATTGTCGTGGTCTCACCAGGGCTTTAAGTGGAAGCTTTTTCAATATTATATACAAGCCACAGTTGCTGCTTATTTATCTTATGCAACTATCAACCATTGACAAAACCAATAGTCCTGGCTTGTTGTAGGTATGATGTGACCTGTTGTTTCATATATCTGGATGCAATGACAGAAACAGCAAAATACAAGTCGGGCGGCACACTATGCTAAGCACAGATTTTTAGCTTATGTGTTTTAAGCCACGCCCTTAATTACATTGGCCACGCCCCTTTGAGAGACCCCACCAGTTTTTTTTATCCCACTTAAACTCCACTCCCTTATTTTTTCTTTCTTTTTATCTCTTTTTTCACTCTGTAAATATGTGATATATACTTTTCCAAGCCTAATCGCTGGTAAAATGTAATCCTGAGCAAATCTATCTGTATATATATGTAGATCCTTGTACTCACTACCATTCCTATGTGATTCTTAGAGTTTATCCATTTGTATCTCTTCCTCAAGTGACTTTACAACTTGTACATTTGCAATTTTTCTGTTTGTATCTCTTCCTCGAGTGACTTTACAACTTGTACATTTGCAATTTTTCTGTTTGTATCTCTTCCTCGAGTGACTTTACAACTTGTACATTTGCAATTTTTCTGTTTGTATCTCTTCCTCGAGTGACTTTACAACTTGTACATTTACAATTTTTCTGTTTGTATCTCTTCCTTGTGTGACTTTACAACTTATACATTTGCAATTTTTCTGTTTGTATCTCTTCCTCGAGTGACTTTACAACTTGTACATTTGCAATTTTTTCTGTTTGTATCTTTTATGTAACTCATGTAATCCTAAATCCTTCTGTATCGCAACTGGTTCTTCTGTAAAGCGCTCTGACACCTTCGGGTAATGTTTGCGCTATATAAAATCGCATTAAATAAAAAAATGAAAAGCCCTGGGGTAGGGTGATATTTCCTGTTCTTCCTCTGACTTATAGGCGATGTGGTGGGTAAGTCCGTGTCATGACGGTCATACTGTGCGATAGTAAGGGAGTACCGCGTGGACAACTTGCCCCACTGCCAAGGGTTCACCTACCCAGCACCAAACTCCCATGCATCTCACCTGAGTTTCCATCGAACCCCCGCCCACACCGGCGCCCAGAGGCGCTGCCCTCTTTAGTTGGCGCTCTTGGCAAGACTATCCCTGTATTCACCCAAAGATGAACTTTCGACCTGGAGATTTACAGAGAGCGACGGTGAATGAGCTCGGTGGGTTGTGCACCTGCGGCAGAGCTCGAGTGGAACGGAACCCACGGGTCCTATAACAACTTAGACTTTCATCCTTCGGAGGGGCATGCAATCTATACAATTGGTGTGCTTTCTACATCACAATTACGACACAAAGAGACACTGTTTGCATGCGCTCTTTCGTTGCGCAGAGGTCCGCGGGGTTCAGAATGCCCAAGTGGTGCCCGCAGTCGGCATTTCACGCACCTGACCATGAACATCACTTTGATTCAAGCATCAGAGGTAGGAACGGGTCGGATTTGGACACTCTGCACGTTTCACTTGTTTTACTGTCCGTCCGTCGGTCTGTCTGTCTGTGTTTTGTTGTTGTTTTTAGTTGTGCATTTGTCTTTATTTATGGGACTCTCCCTCTACGCGTGTGTCCCTGCCCATCCACAGTTATGGGGGTGAGTTTCTATACATCTTTCATCCGCGTCAGCCCCTCTCTTAATCCGCAAAGCTCCTTCCTCAGCCAGTCTGAGGTCCTCGTGTCCGATCTTTAAAACACGCTCCGAGCACATTCATTACCAGGGTCAAGGGTTAATGAAACCCAGCACAAAATGCAGACATATATGCCACAATTTAGGGTCCCTCTTCTTTAAAGGTTGGAGGACGGTAAACCGCCAACATGTTACGGAAATCAATTACAAGAGGCACGGGCGACAACGCACGTATGTGACATACATGTGCCGCCTTCAAACTCGAAAGAAGGCGTCCAATCCTAACTTCAGAGCCATTCTCGGCGAGTATGTAACATGCATCTATCATGTGTCCCGTCTCACTGTCCCCCCACGCTGCCAGCATCGCGGGTTGTCCGGTCCAGGCTGCGGGGGCTCCCCGCACAGCCCCTGTCCCTCGAGTGAATTGAACCGAGAGACACCCCCTGTCTGGGGGCCGAAGCGCCGACACGACCCGGCATCAGGACCACGGCGCCACGCCTGGAAAAATACCTGCTATTTTACTAAAAACGTACAACACAAAAGGGGTTTGTGAAAAGATTTTAGGGGTGTCAATAACATTGATCCTGCGGACAATAACATGTAAAAAGAAAGCTGTATTAATGTAGGTGTTTTCTAAAGCGCTGCTCCCTGCCTTTTAACTTCGGAGCGCTGAGAATTGCAGCAGATAAGAAGTGCGAGAAAGAAGCAGGTGAGTGCAGAATCCAGTGTGTGGACACAGGGTCGGACCGGGCACCGAAATAACCCCCCCCCCCCCCACCCCCCTTTGGTGAATTAGAAAGCTGTTAAATGGGCCCATGTTTGAATTCGGGCAGATTTGAACGTGTACAGACAGGCTGTTTAAATGTTTTACAAGGTATGGAGAAGTGCATGGATTTCAGCTTGCTGCAGGCAATGCTTGTTTTCATATCAGGGATATCAACACTAAAAACCAGCCCAACAGGCCCACAAGCCCCCCACACTGACCTGTCAGCCCAGCCGGCCAGGCTGCCTGCCCCACAACCCGGTCTGAGCCTGGGTCACCGGGCGCACGGATCCCGCATTATTCAATCCAAACCCTTGGAATCAGCTTCAACCAACGGTCTCATGAAATCTCAGTTTTAAGACAGATGTGTTGGACTTACCAGATGTGGGTCTAATCGCAGAGTGCTGTGTGTCCCAGTCTGGTCCTGGCCTCTGGCTGCCGCTTGCTCAGGTGAGTTCCTGCTCCCAGTGCGTGCAGTGCTGCTGCTTCCAACAGACTGTCCCGGCTTGGCTGAGATTCAGGTGAAGTATGTTCCTGCCTCAACCCAGCCCTGGCCTCCAGCTGTCACTTGCGCAGGTGTGCTCCAGCTTCCAGTGACCAGTGGATGCTGTGTGCACTGCTGCTGCTTCCACTGCACCAGGCTCTCCCAGGCTTGGGCGAGGGTCAGGTGGGGGATGCTGTTGCCTCAGCCTTAGCCCTGGTCTCTGGCTGTCTCTTGCTCAGGTGTGCCTCTTCTTGCAGTGCTCCACACACTGCCTGCAGTGCTGCTGGCTGTACCGGGCTCTCCCAGGCTTGGGCGAGGGTCAGGTGGGGGATGCTGTTGCCTCAGCTCTGGTCCTGGTCTCTGGCTGTCTCTTGCTCAGGTGTGCCTCTTCTTGCAGTGCTCCACACACTGCCTGCAGTGCTGCTGGCTGTACCGGGCTCTCCCAGGCTTGGGCGAGGGTCAGGTGGGGGATGCTGTTGCCTCAGCTCTGGTCTGTCTGTCTCTTGCTCAGGTGTGCTTCTTCTTGCAGTGCTCCACACACTGCCTGCAGTGCTGCTGGCTGTACCGGGCTCTCCCAGGCTTGGGCGAGGGTCAGGTGGGGGATGCTGTTGCCTCAGCTCTGGTCTGTCTGTCTCTTGCTCAGGTGTGCTTCTTCTTGCAGTGCTCACAGACACTGCTTGCAGTGCTGCTGGCTGCACCGGGCTCTCCCAGGCTTGGGCGAGGGTCAGGTGGGGGATGCTGTTGCCTCAGCTCTGGTCCTGGTCTCTGTCTGTCTCTTGCTCAGGTGTGCTTCTTCTTGCAGTGCTCCAGACACGGCTTGCAGTGCTCCAGACACGGCTTGCAGTGCTCCAGACACCGCTTGCAGTGCTCCAGACACCGCTTGCAGTGCTCCAGACACCGCTTGCAGTGCTCCGGACACCGCTTGCAGTGCTCCAGACACTGCTTGCAGTGCTCCGGACACCGCTTGCAGTGCTCCAGACACCGCTTGCAGTGCTCCAGACACCGCTTGCAGTGTTCCAGACACTGCTTGCAGTGCTCCAGACACCGCTTGCAGTGCTTCAGACACCGCTTGCAGTGCTCCAGACACCGCTTGCAGTGCTTCAGACACCGCTTGCAGTGCTTCAGACACCGCTTGCAGTGCTCTAGACACTGCTTGCAGTGCTCCAGACACCGCTTGCAGTGCTCCAGACACCGCTTGCAGTGCTCCAGACACCGCTTGCAGTGCTTCAGACACCGCTTGCAATGCTCCAGACACCGCTTGCAGTGCTTCAGACACCGCTTGCAGTGCTCCAGACACCGCTTGCCATGCTTCAGACACCGCTTACAGTGCTTCAGACACCGCTTGCAGTGCTCTAGACACCGCTTGCAGTGCTCCAGACACCGCTTGCAGTGCTTCAGACACCGCTTGCAGTGCTCCAGACCCCGCTTGCAGTGCTCCAGACACCGCTTGCAGTGCTTCAGACACCGCTTGCAGTGCTTCAGACACCGCTTGCCGTGCTTCAGACACCGCTTACAGTGCTCCAGACACCGCTTGCAGTGCTCCAGACACCGCTTGCAGTGCTCCAGACACCGCTTGCAGTGCTTCAGACACCGCTTGCAGTGTTCCAGACACCGCTTGCAGTGCTCCAGACACTGCTTGCAGTGCTCCAGACACCGCTTGCAGTGCTCCAGACACCGCTTGCAGTGTTCCAGACACCGCTTGCAGTGCTTCAGACACCGCTTGCAGTGTTCCAGACACCACTTGCAGTGCTGCTGACTGCGGAGGGCTCTCCCAGACTTGGGTGCGGTACCGGCGGCTGCCGTCTGTGCACTGGGCAGCTGTCCACGGATTTACCTCCCACAGGCAGGGCGTGGCTCGGGCTGCTGCACATGGATGTACATATTGATTAAAAAGTATCTGTTTATATGATGAAAGTTGTCGTCAGTGCGCAGTCTGCGCAGGTGTGTGCCCCGTCATCAATGACGCGCACAGCCCACCTGCTGGGGCCGTTTCATGGCAGTGCAGTCTCCCGGAGCTGCCTGGGTTCCATTGTCCTCTTATGCCACGATTGCCTCTACGTTGATGCCTATCTTGGGGGCATTTTCACGGTGTGCCGTGTAATGTCAATATGATTTCCAGTTTCTTTTTAAAGATGTATTCTTGCTTGTGTGTTCTCTTTGTGGTGCACGAACAGCCACGTTTGAGCGCTCTGACGCGAAGACAGGCCGTACAATGACCTTTTAAATATCCGGCGGCATCAACGAACCTCCGCACAGTGACCTTTCACCCCGAGGGGGCACGGGGTCCGCTCAAGGGTCGATGCAAAGATAAGGTCCAGTGTCATCCTATTATATTGCATCATCTTAACCTTGTTTCTGAATAAAGCAATTCAACGTTCACTGCCGTTATTTGCGCGAGGCGAGCCTGAGAAATCCTGGAGGCTTGGGGGGAGGGGGGGGGGGGGGGTTGTAGGGCAAGCAGTGGGAACGCCGCATCCATGGGGCCGATGGCTTTCGCTAAGCTCTCGTTGAGTAGAGTTTTATCACGGCCAAGACACCCTGCCTGCGAGGTCTCCACTGACCCCAGAGAGAGCCCCACCACCCCTCGTGCAAGAGCCGGCACCACGGAGACGTGAGGAGGGAACCGAGCGGGGCCGAGGGGCTTCTTACATTCACTCCCTTGGGAATAGTAACTGCATTTCGGCAGTTCTATGTACCCTTCAACTAGTGACCAAAGCACAGTAGCTAGTAGCGCTTTATACCCATGAATGGGTCCCCAAAGCGCATTAGCAAACGGGTAGTAGTGCTTTATATCCATGAATGGGTCGCCAATGCGCATTAGCGAACAGGTAGTAGCAATTTATACCCATGAATGGGTCGCCAAAGGGCACTAGCGAACGGGTAGTTGCGGTTTATACCCATGAATGGGTCGCCAAAGGGCAGTAGCGAACAGGTAGTAGTGCTTTATATCCATGAATGGGTCGCCAAAGGGCAGTAGCAAACGGGTAGTAGCATTTTATAACCATGAATGGGTCGCCAAAGGGCAGTAGCGAACCGGTAGTAGCGCTTTATACCCATGAATAGGTCGCCAAAGCGCAGTAGCGAACAGATAGTAGCGCATTATACACATGAATGGGTCGCCAAAGCGCAGTAGCAAACGGGTAGTAGCATTTTATAACCATGAGTCACCAAAGGGCAGTAGCGAACCGGTAGTAGCGCTTTATACCCATGAATGGGTCGCCAAAGGGCATTAGCAAAGGGGTAGTAGCGATTTATACCCATGAATGGGTCGCCAAAGCGCAGTAGCGAACGTGTAGTAGCATTTTATAACCATGAATGGGTCGCCAAAGCGCAGTAGCGAACAGGTAGTAGCGCTTTATACCCATAAATGGGTCGCCAAAGCGCAGTAGGAAACAGGTAGTGGCATTATATAACCATGAATGGGTCGACAAAGGGCAGTAGCGAACCGGTAGTAGCGCTTTATACCCATGAATGGGTCGCCAAAGCGCAGTAGCAAACGGGTAGTAGCATTTTATAACCATGAATGGGTCGCCAAAGGGCAGTAGCGAACCAGTAGTAGCGCTTTATACCCATGAATAGGTCGCCAAAGCGCAGTAGCGAACAGATAGTAGCGCTTTATACACATGAATGGGTCGCCAAAGCGCAGTAGCAAACGGGTAGTAGCATTTTAAAACCATGAGTCACCAAAGGGCAGTAGCGAACCGGTAGTAGCGCTTTATACCCATGAATGGGTCGCCAAAGGGCATTAGCAAAGGGGTAGTAGCGATTTATACCCATGAATGGGTCGCCAAAGCGCAGTAGCGAACGTGTAGTAGCATTTTATAACCATGAATGGGTCGCCAAAGCGCAGTAGCGAACAGGTAGTAGCGCTTTATACCCATAAATGGGTCGCCAAAGCGCAGTAGGAAACAGGTAGTGGCATTATATAACCATGAATGGGTCGACTAAGGGCAGTAGCGAACCGGTAGTAGCGCTTTATACCCATGAATGGGTCGCCAACTGGCAATAGCGAACAGGTAGTAGCGGTTTATACCCATGAATGGGTCACCAAAGGGCAGTGGCGAACGGGTAGTAGCGCTTTATATCCATGAATGGGTTGCCAACGCACATTAGCGAACAGGTAGTAGCGATTTATACCCATGAATGGGTCGCCAAAGGGCACTAGCGAATGGGTAGTAGAACTTTATACCCATGAATGGGTCGCCAAAGGGCACTAGCGAACGGATAGTGGCGCTTTATATCCATGAATGGGTAGCCAAACGGCAGTAGCGAATGGGTAGTAGCGTTTTATAACCATGAATGGGTCTCCAAAGGGCACTAGTGAACAGGTAGTAGCGTTTTATACCCATGAATGGGTCACCAAAGCGCAGTAGCGAACGGGTAGTAGCGCTTTATATCCATGAATGGGTCGCCAAAGGGCATTAGCGAACGCGTAGTAGCGTTTTATACCCATGAATGTGTCACCAAAGAGCATTAGCGAATGGGTAGAAGAGCTTTATACCCTGAATGGGTCGCCAAAGGGCATTAGCGAACGGGTAGGAGTGTTTTACAACCATGAATGGGTCGCCAAAGGGCATTAGCGAACGGGTAGTAGCGTTTTATACCCATGAATGGGTCGCCAAAGGGCATTAGCGAACGGGTAATAGCGCTTTATATCCATGAATGGGTCGCTAAAGGGCATTAGCGAACCGGTAGGTGCGTTTTATACCCATGAACGGGTTGCCAAAGAGCATTAGCGAACAGGTAGTAGTGCTTTCTAGCCATGAATGGGTCACCAAAGGGCATTAGCGAACGGGAAGTAGCGTTTGATACCCATGAATGGATCGCCAAAGAGCATTAGCGAACGGGTAGTAGCGCTTTATATCCATGAATGGGTCGCCAAAGGGCATTAGCAAACGTGTAGTAGCATTTTATACCCATGAATGGGTCGCCAAAGGGCATTAGCCAATGGGTAGTAGCGTTTTATACCCATGGATGAGTCTTGCCAAAGGGTATTAGCAAATGAGTAGCATGATACACAGTGAGGGGTGCTTGGTTCGGAAGGTGCCTTCCTTCCTTCCTTCCTTCCTTCCTTCCTTCCTTCCTTCCTTCCTTCCTTCCTTCCTTCCTTCCTTCCTTCCTTCCTTCCTTCCTTCCTTCCTTCCTTCCTTCCTTCCTTCCCCCCTCATAAATACTTTTATTTGATTTGTTAAAATCGTAAAAGGGTGGAACTTACCACCATGTGATAAACATCAACATATTGAATCAGCGTAAAACAGCATAAAACATGTCTCGTGTCCTGGGCGACTTTGCACAGATATACATGATAAGTAATAACAGGGAGAGCGTTTTTAAATATACAAAGATAAAAGGAAACAGGGGTAGCACTTTTATAAGGCGGTGGCCCTCTCATTAAACATGTATTTGCAATGCAATAGGGCTCGCATTAGGAAAGTTTGAGCTATTGGTACTGTAAATGACACATTTTTTATTTATGTGTTGGTTTTGAAAGTAGCGAAATTAATAGCTTTGTAATTAATTTTTTTAGTTATTTATTTTAATTTTAAAAGTTTTATATAGCGCTAGCTTGACTTGTAGGTATCAGAGCGCTTTACATACATACAGTAAACAAGTAAACATTATGTACAAACGAACAACCCTATTAAAAGAAAATTAATATATACACTGTCTTCAAGTTTGTCTTTCCTGTTGCTGAGATAATGCTATGCTGATGCTCAGGTGATGCCGAGTTATACTGACATGGTGCTGAGGTGGTGGTGTGCTTGTGCAGAAGTGGTGCTGAGTGATGCGCTAATGCTGAAGTTGTGCTGAGGTGGTGCAACGCTGATGCTGTGATGGGGCTGCGCTGGTCAAGGCCGGACTGGGAACCAAAACCGGCCCTGGCAAAGGGCCGGCCCCCCTCCCCACTCGGGGGGGTTTGGAGGTGCCGCCGAGCGCTTTGCTAGGGCCGGTTTTCGGCCGATTTTGTTGCAGGGCCGATTTTGCAGCTATGCTGCTAAAACGGCCCTCTAACAAAATCGGCCCCCACCCTTGCGGCGCACCGGGGGATTGCCCGGTGCCTGCTATGGCCAGTCCGGGCCTAGGGCTGGTACTGAGTTGGTGCTTTGCTGGTGGTGCACTGATGGGGAGGTGGTGCTGTGCTGATACGGAGGTGGTGCTGTGGTGGGGAGTGATGCTGAGGAGAATCTCTGCTGGTGCTGAGTGATGCTGTGCTGGTGCTACGCTGATGCAGAGGTGGCAGGGCTGCACTAATGCCAAGGTAGTGCTGTGCTGGTGCTCAGATCATGAACAGTTAAACTGAAGTAGTGCTTAGGTGGTGGTGTGCTTGAGCGGAGGTGGTGCTTATGTGGTGCTGAGTGATACTGAAGTGTTGCTTAATGATGCTGAGGTGGTGCAGAGTGATGGTGAGGTGGTGGTGTTGAGTGATGCTAAGGAGATGCTGGTGCTGAGTGATGCAGTGCTGGTGCTGCATTAATGTTGAGGTTGTGCTGTGTTACTAGTCAGGTGGTGCTGAGGTGGTGTTGTGCTAGTGCTGAGGTAGTGCTGCGCTGGTGCTAAGATGGTGCTGCGCTGGGGCTTAATAATGTTGAGGTGGTGTTGTGCTGATGGTTGTAGTAGTGCTCAGCTGCTGCTGAGTGACGTTCAGGTGGTGCTGCTGAAGTGGTCCTGAGCGACCGTGACTGGTGTTGAAGTGGTGCTGCGCAGATGCAGAAACGGTGCTGAAGTATTGCTGCACTGATGCATTGGTGTTGCGGTGGTGCTCAGGTGGTGCTGTTCTGGTGCTGAGTGATACGGAGGTGGCACTGTGCTGGGGTGGTGCTGCGCTGGGCCTGAGTGATGCTGAGGTGGTGCTGTGTATGTGGTCGTGCCCAGGTGCTGGTGAGTGAAGCTCAGGTGGTGTTGCTGCAGTGGTGATGAGTGACGCTGACTGGTGCTGAAGTGATACGTGCAGATGCCGGGGAGGTGCAGCGATAGTGTTGTACTGATGCGGAGGTGGCGCTGTGTTGATGCTGTGGTGTTAAAATGGTACCGTGATCAGTGATGCTGAGGTGTTGCTGAGTCAAGCTGAGATGGTGGTGCTGTGCTGGTCTGGTGTATGACATTTATTTTCTGAAATTCCGTCTGCTTACAGTGTCTTAAAACCTCTGCTGCGGATAAAGTGCAACACGTTGGCAGTCAAAACAATTACATAAACATACATATAAACCATTCAGGCAATATTTCTTCTAATGGTGGAGGTTGCAAAAAAATGAAATTTCGCGCAGTTTACTCCCGCGATTTGTGGCAGATTTTCTTGCAGCAAATCCTGGGAGCAAATATTTAAGATGTGATTTGCACCCTAAATTGTGAGAGCAGTAGCGTAGCCAGAGTGTCATGGGCCTAGTGCAAGTAATGGGCCACCCTGGTTGCTGTTTGAATTATAAAATACAGCAATAATCAGGGCTCAACAGGCCCCTCAGGGCTCTGGGTCCCGGTGTCACTGCACCTGCTGTACGAATGGAAGTCACGCTGCTGAGAGGGAGGAGGGGAGGGGTTTGGGAGTTTGCATCTGAAACAGAATTAGCATCACAGTTGTAACTAAAAACTTGGACCTGAGAAATGTACAACTGAAACATAAAAGTGCGGTAGGGCGAGGGAATGGACTTTAAAATAAAACTCAGAGCTTGTGTAAAATAGCGTGGTGGGCTAGGCCCCTGCTGTGGTGATCTTGTACAACCTGCAAGTTATCAGTTTGGAGCGCAGCAGACCCTCGCTTCCTTCCGATTATGAGATAGTAATTGTGATTAGTCTGGTGCAATAGTAATCAAGTACAATCAGCATTTGTTATTCCTGTTTTGAGAGCGCAGAGATTCCTGGGATATGTGTTACAGTTTGAAGGAAAAGACAAAAAGTAAAAGGGAAGAAATAAAGATTAGTAGATAGTAAGGGGGAGAAACGGAGATTGTGGGAAGGAAAAGTGGAAGCAAGAGAGCAGGGAGAGAAAAAAGGTGAAAAGAAATAGAGTTAGGCATTGTGAAAAGAAGTAAGAAATGTGAACAAGCCTAAGCCAGCAGCAAATGTACTTATAGGTGCAGCAGTAATAAGAACCAATCAGCGCCCGCGCTGCCCTTGGCCACATTTGAAGGCACAAAAACGAGAAACTCGGAAGCCAAGCCATTGCCTCGTAACATTATCCTCTTTCTATTGGTGATGACGGTTGGGTAACTGACGCAGGGACTGAAACTTCTACTATTGGGATTTCTAGGTCACACACACACGTGTACACAGTCGCCATGTTGGGATGGTATCTACCGGAAGGGCCTGGGTGGCGAGTGAAAGGTAAATATTGAGTTAGTGAACTCTCGCCACTGTGGGTTAGTTACCGACTGACCTCAAGCTGCCTGCGAGTGAGAAAGCTTGTGAAAACCATGTGGGGCTTGTCAGGTTTTGGCGCCCTTGAATGCTGCAGGGATGTCCCAGGGACTGCTATGAAGTGGTAGCAAATTATGTCAACGTGGCTGCAGCCTGGCAAGTACGGTTGTGATGTTGCATGCTACGGTTTTCTGGTGTGTTGTCCCATATCTATCGCATGCTTGGCGCAGACCAAGCACTCTAATCCTGTTTACCTCTCACACTTTAAATAGTAATTTGTATATAGCGTGTGCCTTTTGCTGTGCTTTCATTCTGTTTCAGGAGACCACACGAACACTTTCGCACACATTTGTCAAGCGAGGAGGATACGTGAGGGAAGCAGTGCTGCTGGTATTAATAAATTGCCACACCGGTTCCGCTACTATTAAAGTGGTCTGGGGGGGGCGGCGGGTAGCAAGCATCACCGCGAGTGGGAGGGGAGGGTCGGAAGGAGCCACGTTACCCTCATCTCTTAAGCACCCTTTTATGCACCCCTTGTCATTGCATATACCTGCAGCGCCTGCCACATATCCCAGTTTCCCTTGCACACAGGCCCACCTTTCTTGTTCCTCAACTTGCTGTTTACCCCTGAGTGTCTTAGCCGCACATTCTCTCTGCTCTGGTGTCTCAGGGAGAGGAGGGGGATGATGTTTAAAAGGAGCGAAGGTATTGAGGCATATGAGGTGGAAGGAGGGGCGCATGCGAGATTTGCGTTTGGAATCGTGCCTGTGTGAGCTGTGAGGCGATGGGATGCTTCCTCTGCGAGGTGGGGGCATAGTGCATTAAAAGTGAACAAGCACGCGAAAAGAAAAAAAAAAAGATGCGAGCACAGTGAAGGTGTGTGTGGAATCCTGCCTGTGTGAGCTGTGAGGTAATGGAATGCTTCCTCTGCGAGATGGGGGCATAGTGCATTATAAGTGAACACGCACTCGAAAAAAAAAAAGACGCGAGCACAGTGAAGGTGCGTGTGGAATCGTGCCTGTGTGAGCTGTGAGGCAATGGGATGCTTCCTCTACGAGGTGGGGGCATAGTTCATTAAAAGTGAACACGCACGCGAAAAGAAAGTGAGCACAGTGAAGGTGCGTGTGGAATCGTGCCTGTGTGAGCTGTGAGGCGATGGAATGCTTCCTCTGTGAGGTGGGGGCATAGTGCATTAAAAGTGAACACACGCGAAAAGAAAAAAAGACGCAAGCACAGTGAAGGTGCGTGTGGAATCGTGCCTGTGTGAGCTGTGAGGCGATGGGATGCTTCCTCTGCGAGGTGGGGTCATAGTGCATTAAAGGTGAACACGCACGCGAAAAGAAGAAAAAAAAGATTCGAGCACAGTAAAGGTGCGTGTGGAATCGTGCCTGTGTGAGCTATGAGGCGATGGGATGCCTCCTCTGCGAGGTGGGGGCATAGTGCATTAAAAGTGAACACGCACGTGAAAAGAAAAAAGATGCAAGCACAGTGAAGGTGCGTGTGGAATCGTGCCTGTGTGAGCTGTGAGGCGATGGAATGCTTCCTCTGTGAGGTGGGGGCATAGTGCATTAAAAGTGAACACACGCGAAAAGAAAAAAAGACGCAAGCACAGTGAAGGTGCGTGTGGAATCGTGCCTGTGTGAGCTGTGAGGCGATGGGATGCTTCCTCTGCGAGGTGGGGTCATAGTGCATTAAAGGTGAACACGCACGCGAAAAGAAGAAAAAAAAGATGCGAGCACAGTAAAGGTGCGTGTGGAATCGTGCCTGTGTGAGCTATGAGGCGATGGGATGCCTCCTCTGCGAGGTGGGGGCATAGTGCATTAAAAGTGAACACGCACGTGAAAAGAAAAAAGATGCAAGCACAGTGAAGGTGCGTGTGGAATCGTGCCCGTGTGAGCTGTGAGGCGATGGGATGCTTCCACTGCGAGGTGGGGGCATAGTGCATTAAAAGTGAACAAGCATGCAAAAAGAAAAAAAAAGACACGAGCACAGTGAAGGTGCGTGTGGAATCGTGCTGTGTGAGCCATGCAGTGGTGGTAAACAGAGCTCCGGTGGGGCAGGGCGATACATGTGAGGAGCGTAGAACTGGGGGCGATGTTGGGCACCGGTTGAAGCTGAGCAGCAAAAGAGATGACAAAAAAATGCATGTGCCACTCTAGGTTTTAGTAAGACGTATTGGAAACCATAAAATGGCAGAGGAAAGGCAGCGCTGGGAGGGGGGGGGCTGGGCAACCGTGCCAGCATTCCGATTTACGAGCAGATGGTCCTGTTTATGACCTGCGGAGCGCGTGAAGTGGCTGGTGGCAAATGGAATCAGAGCGACCGCAGTCGCTTTGATGTTTTTGTCTTGTCTTGTCTTGCTTTGTGGGAGGGGTAGGGGGAACGGATTCCTGTGCACGCGCCTGGCTCACATGAACTGTACATGATCCGCAGTTGGGTAGACTTTTCGAAAGCCTTACTATAAATCTCACCCACCATCCCTACGGGATGGAATAGACAAGACCTAAAAATTGGGGCCAGCAAATGACAGTTATAACAAGGAGTGCTGCACACATAAGGGCTTGTATTTGATTGGATGTAACTGTCCCCTCTTGTCTCAAATAAAATGCTTGTAGTGTCTTAAAATAAAGAGAAGAAGAGGGGGGGAGGGTGACTGTAGAGAGAATGAAAGAGGATCTGGGTCCGGCTGCAAGGTGTCCATATGTCCCAGTTCCTCTTTTGCTCCTTCCTTTTTTTCGAGCTCCTGAGCAGCAAATGTCAGGAATTTTATCGTTTTGCAAGAAAGTTGTATTGTTGACCCACTGAAGCATTTTATCACAGCAGCCCTGCAGGTCCTGACTTGTGCTTCTCTTAGGAGTGGCCTCGGGAGGATCTTCCTTTGATTTTGTAAGGCAGGGCAGATACATAATAGATGCAATAACGACTCTACTCCTTTATCACAGAAGCGACAATCCAGAGTTTGCCAGGTCCGTAACCATTTTGGGGCGAGGTCTTTACGCGGAAACCACCCCAACCTCAATAAGCTTAATTTCTTCTTATAATGATCCCTGAAACATTCTTGTAAATAGAATTTTTGTTTCAGTTGTTTATATGTTGGCATCACGATCCAGGCATGACTTTTGCCAGCCACTAATGCTTTGTCTATTAGCAACAATGCTTGTTTGACGGCTTTGTTGGTGGTTTGTTATGTCAAGATATGACATTGGTGAATGCCAAGCTTCTTCCAGATTTTGAGATAGAAGCGCTTGCCTAAGAGACTTGCATGTGGAATTGGTCTGCCTAGCCTGTTTTTTTACCTCTTCCCAACAGAGATGGACAAGCGTGTTATCTTCAGCATCCCCTCATGCGCCAGTAATATTTGGCCAGGACCCCTTGTCTGGCCAGTATCTGATTTGCTAATCGTATTCTAAGCGTATTTGCGCTTGGGAAATATGGTGCGGAATTGAGAAGAGTTTTTTAAATAATCTTGATTGGACAAGCTTTAGCGTTCTAGAGTCCTTGGTGGCCATCATTTCCGAGCCATATGTGATTGAAGGCAGAAGTTCTGCTGCTACAACCTTTAGCAGGTGACCGGTTGACCTTCCGCTTAGTTTTTTTTGTATGGTTTTGAAAGCGAATTGAAGTTGTTTTGATTTTGCATTCCCACGGTCTAAATGATGTTTGTAGTTTAATTGCCAATCTAGTAGGATGCCCACATATTTGTATTCATCCACCTGGGTTAGAATACCAGAATTTATCCTCCAAATACATTTTGGTTGTTTTTTATGAGTGCTGGCGAAACATAGGACATTCGATTTTTTTAGGTTTATTGTTAATTGTGCGTTTGAGATGTACAGCGCAAGTTGTGAGATCAGTCGTCGTAGACGAGTGGAGTTTTAAAGAGGAGCACGATATCATCCACGTATTGCAGACTCGCTATGGGTGTTTGTCCCAATTTCGGTGGGTTAGCCAGGAATGTGCATAGGTCGCTCTCTAGGTCAGCGGTATAGATGTTAAATAGGCTAGGGGCCAGCACACATCCTTGCTTTAGCCCGTTTATTGTTGGAAATTTCTTTGTTAGGCGCCGACCGCCCCTTTTTTTATTTGGACCCAGGTATGCGAATGTAAGTTGATGATTGCTCCCAATAAGTTGGGAGGGGCGCCCTAAACTTTCATTTTAACCCATAGTTTAGATCTTGACACTTTATCAAAGGCAGCTTTGAGGTCTAGAAAGCATGTATATCGGATGTTAGAGTTATCAATTGCTTTCTTAGCTAGGAGAGTTAATGCTGATAAGTTTGTTAGGGTGCCCATGCCGGCCCGGAATCCTGTTTGTGTCATTGGGATCAAGTTTTTGCTTCTGACCCAAGTCTATAGATCTGCCAAAAAGTTGGATGTGTAGATTTTGGCCTCAACGTCTATGAGGGCTATTAACCTGTAGTTGTTGGGGTCTGAGCGAGTCCCCGATTTATGAATCGGTTGAAGGATGCTGCCCCTCCAGGAGTCAGGAACATTCCCGGTCTTAAAGCTGTTACAAACAAGGGGGATAAGAGGCTAGACCAAAACGTAGGATCTTGCCTTAATAGAGCGTTGGGTAGGCCATTTGGTCCGGGAGCCCCGTCTGCTCTTAGGCGATTTATAGTCTTCAGAACCTGCTTTGGAGTTATCTGCTCTGTTTCTCCTTTATGCTCCAGAAAGGCTGGCTTACTTCTTTCTTTGATTTGGAATGACTTTATTGGGGCCAGAGCTGAAGCTTTCACCAGTTCCTTCCTTCCTTTCTTCCTACTGTTTCCATTGAAATATAACACCCTTAACCCCTTCCATGCTGATGACGGCCCCCATCCGTCATGCATTACAGTGCTCGTGTGCTGATGACGGCTGGGGGCCGTCATAAAGCCATTGATTCTTTAAAAGCCTAGCACACGAGGAAAATCGGCCCAGCATGGAAGGGGTTAACCTGTAACTGAATGGCTGGAGTCTGCGAACCGAATACTCCGTTTTACTGACACACGCTTTGCAGTCATTTGCCTGTCAGAGGTGGCTCTCTGCTCCTGGTTAATATGCACAGAATGTGCCATGTCCTGGTTCCTCTTTGGGGAGGTTATGCTGTTCTCCAGCCCTGGGCCTGATGCTTCTGTTTCCGCCTCTCCCTGGGTTGGGAGCCAGCTGCCGCCTCAGCTGCTGTGTGCCCCAGCCCTTTAATTGTGAAGTGGTGACTTTTGCCAATGTGTGCCCTGCATTAGTACAACACGAAATCTGGGTAGCAAAGGAGACTTCCAGCGCCTACACCTTGCCAACCCTTCTGCATGTGCAATGACAAGACGTTTGTTCGGGCCCAATCAATTGAAATGTATTTTAACAAAAATACAGAGCAGCCGCGCACCGGCTACAGAGCAGAATGTCCTCTTCAGAATATCATCCAAGATAAATGTTATGTACTAAGTATCATTTACAAAAATGTCACCCCACTAAAGGTAACATTTGAAAATCTATACCCAGTAGGATGACATCTTAGTGGAAAATATTAAAAACACTGTTTTGGTGTCAGGCAATGTTCTGGCGAGCCATATTTTGACACACGACCCTGGCTATTGCTAAAGGATTTCTAAAGCTGCTGAAATTGAAAACTTTGCATTTCAAAAAGCTCTCAGAGTTGAAATAAATTACAAACACTTACATGTTGCAAGCCATCCGATTTCAAAATTCCATCAGCCCTAATTCATAGGTGCGCACGCGCTCAAACCGACCCAATATCATTCTTTGAAAGGCAGCTTTTTACTACATCTATCACAATAATATTGTAATTTCACAGCTTGGGGGGGGGGCTTCTAATGGATGAGGGAGGCACATTTTTTGAACCTTATTTTCCATTTACAGATTTGCTGCTGAAAGAAACTGTGTGCTGGTGAGCTGATGAGAAGGACCCAGGAAGAAAGGTGAATTTAGGACATCAACTGACATTACAACATCAGTGTGCAAATTGCCAAAACCATTGACAGCGTTGCCAAGTCAAGTCAAGTCAAGTCAAGTCAGAAATTTATATAGCGCGCTACATACCCATAGGGTCTCAAGGCGCTTGAGGAAGGGGAGGAAATTACTTGTCGAATATCCAAGTTTTAAGTTGCTTTCTGAATGCTAGGTGGTTCTGAGTAAGGCGAAGGTGAGTGGGAAGAGAGTTCCAGGTTTTGGCTGCCAGGTAGGAGAAGGATCTACCTCCCATGGTGGTTTTGTTGATGCGAGGAACAGTGGCAAGGGCTTGGTTGGAGGATCGTAGCTGACGGGACGGGGTGTAGAAGGACAGTCGTGTGTTGAGGCATTCTGGTCCAAGTTCGTAAAGTGCTTTGTATGCGTGGGTTAAGAGGCGGAAGGTAATCCTCTTATTTACGGGGAGCCAGTGGAGGTTTTTCAGGTGACCAGAGATGTGTTCTTTACGCGGGATATCAAGTATGAGCCTGGCTGAGGCGTTCTGGATGCGTTGGAGTTTTTTCTGGAGTTTTGCGGTGGAGCCGGCGTATAGGGTGTTTCCGTAGTCCAGGCGACTCGTAACCAGTGCGTGAGTGACCGTTTTTCTAGTTTCGGTGGGGATCCAGCGAAATGTTTTTTTGAGCATGCGAAGAATGTTGAAGCAGGATGATGAGACAGCGTTGACTTGTCTGGTTATTGAGAGTGAGGAGTCCAGGATGACGCCCAGGTTCCGTGCGTGGTCCGTCGGGATGGGTGCTTTTCCAAGGGCCTCTGGCCACCAAGAGTCGTCCCAGGCGGAGGGGGAGGTACCTAAGATTAGGACTTCTGTTTTGTCTGAATTCAGTTTCAGACGGCTGTGCTTCATCCACTCGGCTACTTCTTTCATTCCTTCGTGTAAGTTGTTTTTGGCGGTGTTGGGGTTCTTGGTGAGTGAGAGGATCAGTTGGGTGTCGTCAGCGTAGGAGATGATGTTGAGATTGTGTTGGCGAACGATGGCCGCGAGGGGGCTCATGTACACGTTGAAGAGGGTGGGGCTGAGGGACGATCCTTGCGGCACGCCGCAGATGACTTCAGAGGCCTCTGATTTGAATGGAGGGAGCCGGACTCTTTGAGTTCTTCCGGTGAGGAACGAGGTGATCCATTCCAGTGCTTTTCCTTGGATTCCGATGTTACTGAGGCGCTGTAATAGGGTGCTATGGCAGACTGTGTCGAAGGCTGCGGAGAGGTCAAGGAGGATGAGGGCGACTGTTTCTCCATTGTCCAGTAAGGTTCGAATGTCATCTGTTGCTGCGATGAGTGCGGTCTCAGTACTGTGTTTGGCTCGGAATCCGGACTGTGAGGGGTCGAGGGATTTGTTGCTTTCGAGAAAGGCGGCAAGCTGGTTGTTGACAGCTTTCTCGATGACTTTGGCCGGGAAAGGAAGGAGCGAGATGGGGCGGTAGTTTTTGAGTTCGGTGGGGTCAGCTGTGGGTTTTTTCAGAAGGGCGCTGAGTTCTGCGTGTTTCCAGCTCTCCGGGAAGGTGGCGGAGTTGAGGGAGCAGTTGATGACTTCTCGGAGGCGTGGTGCTATGATGGAGTCTGCTTTGTTGAAGATGTGGTGAGGGCATGGGTCAGTTGGGGATCCTGAGTGGATGGAGTTCATCAGGCGGATGGTGTCCTCAGTGGAGATTGGGTTCCAGTCGTTAAGGATGTTCAATGGGGGAGAAGGTCCTGCAGAAGGTTGGGTGGGGAGGTCTTCGGGTCGGTTGTCGAAGCTGTTGTGGATGTCTGCAATTTTGTTGTGGAAGAAGGAGGCTAGGGAGTCGCAGAGGGTTTGAGAGGGGGTGATGTCGTTGGAGTTGGCTGATGGGTTGGTAAATTCTTTGACGATGTTAAATAACTCCTTGCTGTTGTGGGCGTTGTTATCTAGTCGGTCTTTGAAGGCGGCTTTCTTGGCAGACCGGATTAGTTGGTGGTGTATACGGGTGGCGTTTTTGAAGGCGTCTCTGGTGTTGGAGTTTTGGTCTTTTTTCCATGCTTTCTCGAGGGAGCGACAGAGTTTCTTGGAATTCTTAAGATCATCGTTGAACCAGGAGGGCTTCTTGCTGCTTAGTTTGTTTTGATGTTTTTTCAACGGTGCTAGGATGTCGGCGCTTTTGGATAGCCATTGGGTGAAGTTAATGGCTGCTTGGTCGGGGTTTGAGGAGTGGACAGGAGGGATTTGGAGGAGCGATGAGGAGATCTGGTCGATGGTGAGTTTGTTCCAATTTCTACGCAGGGTGGGCTGAGGGTGGTAGTGGATTGTGGGCTTATTGTAGAAAAAGTGAACGCAGCTGTGGTCCGTCCAATGAAGAGCTGTGGTGTGGCTGAATGAGACGTATTTGCTGGAGGTGAAGATAGGGTCGAGTGTGTGACCTGCAATGTGGGTGGGGGAAGTGACAAGTTGTTTGAGTCCGAGGTTTGCGAGGTTGTCCAGAAGGGTGGTGGCGCTGTTGTCATTGCTCTTTTCCAGGTGAAAATTGAGGTCTCCCAATAGGATGTAGTCCTCGGAGGGGAGGGCGTGTGGGGTGATGAAGTCAGCGATGTCGTCATTGTAATCAACATTATTTTATCGCAGAGATAACTTACTATGTCAAGTCAAGTCAAGTCAAATAATTTATATAGCGCGCTACATACCCAGAGGGTCTCAAGGCCCTTGAGGAGGGGTGGGGAATTACTTGTCGAATATCCAGGTTTTAAGTTGCTTTCTGAAGGCTAGGTGGTTTTGAGTAAGGCGGAGGTGAATGGGAAGGGAGTTCCAGGTTTTAGCCGCTAGGTAGGAGAAGGATCTTCCTCCTATGGTGGTTTTGTTGATGCGTGGGACCGCAGTGAGGGCTTGGTTGGAAGAGCGTAGTTGGCGGGAGGGGGTGTAGAAGGAAAGTCGCGTGTTGAGGCATTCGGGTCCAAGTTCATAGAGTGCTTTGTGTGCGTGGGTGAGGAGACGGAATGTTATCCTCTTATTGACAGGGAGCCAGTGGAGGTCTTTCAGGTGACTGGAAATGTGGTTTTTGCGTGGGATGTCTAGTATGAGTCTTGCTGCAGCGTTTTGGATGCGTTGGAGTTTTTTCTGAAGTTTTGCGGTGGTACCGGCGTATAGGGTGTTTCCGTAGTCCAGGCGGCTTGTAACCAATGCGTGGGTGACCATTTTCCTAGTTTCGGTGGGGATCCAGCGAAATGTTTTTTTGAGCATGCGAAGAATGTTGAAGCATGATGATGAAACGGCGTTGACTTGTCTGGTCATCGAGAGGGAGGAGTCCAGGATGACGCCCAGGTTCCGTGCGTGGTCCGTTGGGGTGGGTGCTTTTCCAAGGGCCGCTGGCCACCAAGAGTCGTCCCAGGCGGAGGGGAAAGTACCTAAAATGAGGACTTCTGTTTTGTCTGAATTTAGTTTAAGACGGCTGTGATTCATCCACTCAGCTACTTCTTTCATTCCTTCATGTAGGTTGTTTTTGGCGGTGTTAGGGTCTTTGGTGAGTGAGAGGATCAGTTGAGTGTCATCAGCGTAGGAGATGATGTTGAGGTTATGTTGGCGTGCGATGGTCGCGAGGGGGCTCATGTATACGTTGAAGAGGGTGGGGCTGAGTGAAGATCCTTGTGGCACGCCGCAGATGACTTCAGTGGCTTCTGACTTAAACGGTGGAAGGCGGACTCTCTGAGTTCTTCCTGCCAGGAACGAGGTGATCCAGTCCAGTGCTTTTCCTTAGATTCTGATGTTGTTGAGGCGTTGTATAAGGGTGCTGTGGCAGACTGTGTCGAAGGCTGCGGAGAGGTCGAGGAGGATGAGGGCGACTTTGTCTCCATTGTCCAGTAGTGTTCGAATGTCATCTGTTGCTGCGATGAGTGCGGTCTCAGTACTGTGTTTGGCTCGGAAGCCGGACTGTGAGGAGTCGAGGGATTTGTGGGTTTCGAGGAAGGTGGCGAGCTGGTTGTTGACGGCTTTCTCGATGACTTTGGCCGGGAAAGGTAGGAGCGAGATGGGGCGGTAGTTTTTGAGATCGGTGGGGTCTGCTGTGGGTTTTTTCAGAAGGGCGCTGAGTTCCGCGTGTTTCCAGCTTTCCGGGAAGGTGGCAGAGTTGAGGGAGCAGTTGATGACGTCTCGGAGGTGGGGTGCTATGATGGAGTCAGCTTTGTTGAAGATGTGGTGGGGACATGGGTCTGTGGGGGATCCAGAGTGGATGGAGTTCATCAGGCGAATGGTGTCCTCAGTGGAGATTGGGTTCCAGTGGTAAAGGATGTTCCATGGGGGTTTATGTTCAGAAGTAGGTTGGGTGGGTTGGTTTCCGGATTGGTTGTCGAAGCTGTTGTGGATGTTTGCGATTTTGTCGTGGAAGAATGAAGCTAGGGAGTCGCAAAGGATTTGAGAGGGAGTGATGTCGTTGGAGATGGCGGTGGGGTTGGTAAACTCTTTGACGATGTTGAATAGTTCCTTGCTGTTGTGGGCGTTGTTGTCTAGTCTGTCTTTGAATGCGGATTTCTTGGCAGTCCGGATCAGTTGGTGGTGTAAACGGGTGGCGTTTTTGAAGGCGTCCCTGGTGCTAGTGTTTGGGTCTTTTTTCCAGGCTTTCTCAAGGGAACGACAGAGTTTCTTGGAATTCTTAAGGTCATCGTTGAACCAGGGGGCGTTTTTGCTGCCTAGCTTGATTTTACGTTTTTTCAGGGGTGCTAGGTTGTCGGCACTGTTGGTTAGCCATTGTGTGAGGTTAATGGCTGCTTGGTTAGGGTTCGACGTATAGGCAGGGGGGTTTTGAAGAAGCGATGTGGAGATCTGGTCGATGGTGATTTTGTTCCAGTTTCTTCGCAGAGTAGGTTGAGGGTGGTTATGGATTGTGGTCTTTTTGTAAGTAAAGTGAACGCAGCTGTGGTCCGTCCAATGGAGAGCTGTGGTGTGATTGAATGAGATGTGTTTGATGGAGGTGAAGATAGGGTCGAGTGTATGTCCAGCGTTGTGGGTGGGGGTGTTTACTAGCTGTTTGAGTCCGAGGTTGGCTAGATTGTTCAGAAGGGTGGTGGTGTTGCTGTCGTTGCTCTTTTCCAGGTGGAAATTGAGGTCTCCCAGTAGAATGTAGTCCTCGGAGGGGAGGGCGTGTGGGGTGATGAAGTCAGTGATGTCTTCACTGAATTGTGCACAGGGTCCTGGTGGCCTGTAGAGGAGTGTGCCTCTGAGTGTGGTCTTGGGGTCGGTGTGGATCTGGAAGTGGAGGTGTTCGGCTATAGCAAGGTTGACGTCTGAGTAGGTTGAGATGCGGATGGAGTTCTTGTGGACGATGGCGATGCCTCCTCCTGTTTGGTTGGTGCGGTCTTTTCGGATGATCTTGTAGCCTTCCGGGATGGCTATGGTGATGTCTGGAGCTGACGAGGCATTCATCCAGGTTTCTGTCAGGAAGACGACGTCCGGAGCAATGGTGTCTACTAGATTCCAAACGTCGATGGCGTGTCTGTGGACCGAGCGGGGGTTGAGCAGGATGCAATTTAGGTGGTTAGTGTCGGATCTCTGTTTGGTGTTTGTGGATGTGGTGTGTGTCTTGGTGCAGTCGAACTTGCAGGAGTGGCATGTGAAGGGTCCATGGACGTGTCCTGGTGCGGCATGGTGGCAGTTTGGTGGACGGCCGGGGTTGAGGGCAGTGAGGGTTGCGGCGTCGTATGTTATGCGGGGGAGCTGGGAATTGCGGGGGCCAGGGGCTCTGGCGCTGGGCGCGGACGGGCGTAGACGGGCTTACCTTTGGCGCACCTTCGGCGCGGCCGCAGCGCTTGGACGCTGCGCGTTGGGACATCTGTCATGAATGGATAGTGGAGGGGGGCGGAGCGTGGGCGGGTCAGCTGGGATGCGGGATCTGGGAGGAGGCACGGTCTCACAGAGGTAAACAAAGTCCCAAAATGGCAGCCCGGTCCCTGAAACGAGACTGGGGCACAGCCGGAGTACAACACAAGTCACAAACACTCTCAAGACACTTCTCTTTTCCCCACACAGCAAAGTCCACAGTGCGCAGCAATAACCAAATAAATTAAATCAGGCAAATTAATTCAGGCGCCGAGTGCGCAACCACTGTACTCAATTAAATGTTTAAAGTGGGCAAAAGCGATACCAGGCGCTACGAGCGATCTCTTTCCGTGCAGGCAGGCAGCAGCGCGATGTTCCCTTCTGAGAGGCTCAGGCTGCGGGGAGCACAAGCGTCCGTAGGGAAGCAGAGGGCGAGGGGAGCGACCGTAGAGGAAAGCGTCCACACGGTCACAAATGGCCAGGGGATGGAGCGCCATAGCTGTACTCGTGGGTGGGCGGGTCAGCTGGGAGGCGGGATCTGGGAGGAGGCACGGGCTCACGGAGGTAAACAAAGTCCCAAAATGGCACCCCGTCCCTGAAACGAGACTGGGGCACAGCCGGAGTACAACACAAGTCACAAACACTCTCAAGACACTTCTCTTTTCCCCACACAGCAAAGTCCACAGTGCGCAGCAATAACCAAATAAATTAAATCAGGTAAATTAATTCAGGCGCCGAGTGCGCAACCACTGTACTCAATTAACTGTTTAAAGTGGGCAAAAGCGATACCAGGCGCTGCGAGCAATCTCTTTCCGTGCAGGCAGGCAGCAGCGCGATGTTCCCTTCTGAGAGGCTCAGGCTGCGGGGAGCACACGGTGAAATGCGTGAATATCGCTGGAAATCCAGCGATATTCAGTCATTATCGCTAATAGGGTCTTAACCTGAATATCCACCTCCCATTGGATATACAGGTTAAGAAGTGGTCTGAGCAGGCGTTAGGTTTTGGCGATATTCGCGCTTAGCGCACATTTTTTTATCGCTTCGCCTGCGTTGATAATAGGCAATAGCGATGTTAGCAACTGATTTCAGTCGCTAACAGGTTGGGTACGCCCACTTTGCATGTCATTAGCGATAAATATCGCTGACATGCAAAGCGGGCCCCAAACCGGTCGGTATCGCCTACAAGCCTGCTGGAGACATCGTCCCAGTTACCCTGCCGGCCTGGGGGGTGGGAGCGGAGGAAGGGGCACTATCAACTATACGTGGCCTCCCTGCCCGCGGAGTGTGGGATCGAAGACCTGTGGGAAAACCCTTCCTGCTGTGTCCGGCATTGGCAGCTTGGCGATGCCCCATCGCGCAATAACCACTCCACGCTGTATGTTAGCATAAAAGACCACTTTATTAGGACAAGGTTGACAACAATAATTTAATCCAAACATCAATAACATATAACAATCCCCAAACTCAGATCTTTCATCTATCAGCCATTCACACACGCCAGTTACTCTCTCCCAATTCACTCAGCAACCTCTTCCCTCCTTCCATTCGCTTCCTCACTTATCTTTCCCCGGAGGGCTGAGTATGCCTGTCATAGACTCCCCCACCCCTCCAAAGCACTGCTAGCACCATTCTCAACCTGTTCTAAACTGGCACACTATTCCGGGTAAATACCCGTTCCCACACCTTAAATCATGTAGGGTGGGAGGGTGGTCCAAACTAACCTAGACCCTTCCTTAATAGCGCTGAGGGCAGGAAGAGGCTGGAACTTCCCCTCCTGCCCTCTATAAACCCTAACTGTAACCCCCACCCCTAAACTAACCCCCTAACTACACCTTGTCCCTGGTCTCGCGCGAACACCACGAGGGAAGACTGGTCTGCCGACCCTACTTCCCCCAGGGGCCGCATTGCGGCATCTAGGACCTGAGGGGGCAGTCTGCCCACTTCGACGTGTGGGGCTTCAGCAGTGGGCCTCCTGCAGCCTACCTTCAATGGTGGGCCCCTGGCAGCAGAGATACAGAGGAGGGGCAGCTGCAGCGATGGGACTCAGCGGAGCGATACCAGTGAATTGGGACCGAGGAGGAAATAATGCCCTGACGGTCTGGACCTGGGGACTGCGGCAGGGAGCCTGGGCCTGTGTGCTGCCTGCAAACCTGGATGGTGCAGGGAGATGCCTGCTGTTGCACTGAGTTCAAAACATGAGTTCCTGGGAACAAGCTGTATGCCTTCTTTGTCATAGAGAGAGCACACCGCCCTCTGAAGCCGAAGCCCCCACCTGGAGCTCCACCTCGGCCTGTGATCCTTCGTCTTCTTAACTTTAAGGATCGGGACATGATTTTGCAGGAGGCCCGCTCCCGGCCGGATATGCAGTTCTCCGACTCTAAAGTGCTTATTTTCCCTGACTATAACAAGGCGGTGCAGCAGCATTGATGCTCATTTGCTGAGGTGAAACAAAAGCTATGTGCACTAAATTTGCGCTACATGCTTCTCTTCCCACATCAAAGTTATTTTTCAATACTGTGCTTTGACATTCCGGATCAGGCCTGGGAATGGGTAACGGAATGGGAGCTGTTGTGGTGGCCGTTCCGTGAACTGATCTGCTCCGATGGCCCACTGGGGCGGTCTCAGGCGATGTCCCGCCGGCAGTGGAGGGGAAGCCAGTCCCTCTTTGGGAAGTTCTGTGTTGAGCCGGGGTTTACTGCCGGGGGCCCTTGCTCAGCTCCAGGGGAGACTGTCTCGCCACCACCCTCACCGACAGTGAACTTTGACCTGTCCAATACTCCTATGATTTTCCACTCCGTTGAGGCGGACCTGGGTACTTCTCAGTTTTCCACATAGAAAACAAGTTACTTACCTGTACTCTGTGGTTCTCCAGTATTGATAACTTTCATAGATTCACATGCTTGAATCTTTCCCGTCGTCATGGTAGGAGTCTCACGGTATTAGAAATATAGCAGTATAAAAGAAAAATTTCATGTAAATCAATACAAAGGGATTATACTGTGGTAACCCATCACCATCATTATATTGTCCAAAAGTCAGCTAATGAGATGCCAGCCCTGAGATCACAATCCCCTGCAGAGCCACCATACCTCAGATTTCCAGCACCAGTGTGAGCCAACGATAGTTATCGTGAGGTAAAAGTGGTCTACCTTAAAAACGCATGTGAAAGATATCAATACTGAAGAGAACCACAGTGTACAGGTAAGTAACTTGTTTTTTCTCCAGCATTGAATCTTTCATAGATTCACATGCTTGAATCAGAATAGAAAGCAGTAGCTCACCCCTGAAAAGCGTTTTAAAGCTAAGACCCTTTTTCATTAAGTTCAAAATAGTGCACTTCCAAACTCTACTAGACCTTTTAGACTACGTAGTGGTTTGTGTGTCTCAGAATGTTAAAAATAACAAAGACTACATATCTAAATATCAATTATCATGAAGAAAACAATCATATAATGCATTACTTAATATACCAGTATATTCTTTTAAAATAAAAAGTACCTTAAAGAAAAAGTCTGAGGAGTACAGCCTGTCCCACCACTGAATCTCCTTTTCATGCTGTGTCCAGAAAGTAGTGTAGGGTGAATGTATGGACATTTGACCATGTTGCAGCTCGGCAAATATCTGGGAGCGATATTCCCGCAAATAATGCGGCAGAAGTAGCCATCTTCCTTGTTGAATGTGCTTTATCCTATGAAGTCAGAGACCTACCAGCCTTCTTGTGACAGAAGCAATTGCTGATTATATCCACCTGGAAATACTATTTCTAGATAATGCCAAACCCTTCCTGGTTGTGGCGAAGGTGATTAACAGTGGATTTGATTTTCTAAAAGACTTTGTTCTCTCAATATAAAATCGTAAGCATCCTCTGACATCCAACATGTGAAGGGATCTTTTCGCTATAGAAGTTGGATCTTTGAAGTATGTAGGTAGGACAATAGGCTTGTTTAGGTGGAATGACGTCGGAACATTTGGAATGAATTTTAGATTTGTTCTCAGCACTACTTTGCCTTTCTTGACCTGCATAAAAGTTTCAGATATTGAAAAAGCTTCTATCTTACTGACGTTTCTGGCTGATGTCAGAGCCAGAAGTAGAGCTACTTTCCATGACACAAACTTCAAATCAGCTTTATGAATGGGTTCGAAAGGTGGCTTCATCCTCTGTGCAAGGACTGTGTTATGCTGCCAATGCACTGCTGGGCATTTTATTGGAGGGAAAACCCTAAAAAGACCCTTCATAAACTCTTTTATTACTCTGTCAGACCAGAGAGAAGGTTGCCCCGGCTTTCTGCGATATCTTGAGATCGCTGCAAAATGTACCTTCAGAGATGAATGGGCTAATCCTGCTTTGGTTAATTACAGTAAATACGGTAGGATTTGATCTGGAGTTGAAAGCAGGGATTGGAATTTGTGGTCATGAGGTTCCAAGTTGATAAATTTACCAAGCTTATTTGAGGATGCACTACTTGTCCCTTGTTCATCGATATTAGATTGTGCACCGGCGGAAATTGAACATGAGGGAATACAGACATTTGTAGAAGCTCCGTGAACCAGAACTGTCTCGGCCATGCCAGAGCTATGAGTTTCAGGTGACACGCTTCCAATTTCATTTTCCTCAGCACCTTAATAATAAGAGGCAATGTGGGAAATGCATAAGCAAACATTCCCGTCCATTATAGCAGAAGAGCATTCCCCCATGAGCCTTTTTGAGGGAATCTGCTCGCAAACCTTTTGCATTTCTTGTTGTTTCGAGTGGCAAAAAGATCCAACCATGGAGTTCCCCATAGGTGGTATATCTAGAGAGGCTGATGTTGGTCTAACTCCCATTCGTGGCACAGGCTTGCTGATCTGCTTAATGAATCTGTCCACGTGTCGTTGATTCCTGGGACATGCTGAACCTGTAGAGTGATATTGTGTTTTAGAAGCCACTGCCAGACTTCTTGCGCTTGTGCTTATAAAGTTTTTCGCCCTTGTTCCCCCTTGCTTTAGAAAATAAAACATAGTGGTCGTGTTGTCCGTTCTCACAAGGACTGGCGAATTGTGAATTCTGGGGAGAAAAGCCTGTAGACCTAAAAACACTGCTTTTCTTTCCAACCAATTGATATGCATCCTTGCTTCCTGCAAGTTTCAGTGACCTTGTATTTCCTGGTCCTGCAGATGTGCTCCCCATCCCTGAAAGGATGCATTTTTGTCATTATGTAACTGGGAGGGTGAGGTCCGAAAAGTAGGCCTGCAGAAAGATTTTTCTTATCCCCCACCTTGACACAGCTTTCTTTATTAGTGGATTGACAAGGACTAGATCTTTAAAAGATCCTTGAGCCTGAACCCATTTTAGGTCGAGAAGTTCCTGAAGTGGCCTCATGTGAAGTCAACAGTTTGGAATTAATGGAATGCAGGATGAGAGCATTCCCAGCATGGACTTGTACATCCTCACTGAAACTGTAGTAGCAAGCTTCAGCCGGGCCTACTAGTGCAAGGGATTCACCCTTCTCTGCTCAGAGTCCTAGACCAATAGTAAGAAGTTGGCACAGAAACTGGAATAGAAAAGACAGAGTTTATTAAACCTCATGAGGTGGAACTACATTCACACAACACCCTTCGGTATAGTATGAGGTAGCAAACTGACTAGAAGGAGCTTGGTCCTTTATACCCACACAGGGGCTGAAATGAAGGCGGTACAAGGCACAGAGTATTGGTTTCAGACACATATAAGGTCATACAGATAGTGTGCTAGCAACAAGTGGGAAGGGCTGACAGTTAGCTAATTTTGGTGGGCACGTTTTGACAGTTACAAGTTGGAGACAGCTGTATGCTCTTCTGAGCATGTGCAAAGTAGAGGAGACTAAACATATCTTGTCTCTAGGCAGATTTTAAGAGCAGTTGACAGAAAGGTAGGACAGAGCACATGGCATACAAAATGGCCGACAGAAATACAAAATGGATTCCTAAAAAACAGGCAAGATAGTCTCGAAATACCGAATGTCTTCTGCTAATGCTTAACCTAATTATTGCTAAACTACCACAGACGACCCTTTCAGCATTTGCTGAAGACATTTGTCTGTCTAGGGTAATCTAGATGCATCCTGTACATTGATGTTCATCATATCAGTAATTTTATTGCTTAACATTTGCTGTTCTTTTGTAACACTTCTCTTGGCTGGTGTACAAGCAGTAATGCACAAGGAGCAAATCATGGGACTACATTGTATACAAGTACAGCATGTAAATAGTATCACCAGTAGTATACATAGAAAAGTCAGTAGTTTCCAGCCCCAAGTAACAAAGAGTGCCCATATCCAGTTTGAAAATGTCCATGTACCAGTCTCTTGGTGAATGTCTGCAGCAATCTTATGCAGTTTAGAGATTGAGTTATAAACTGAAGGTGAGTGGTCAGGTATAAAGACGCAGCAGCTGCTTCCGATGATGCGGCATGCACCACCACGATCAGCCAAGGTCACATCAAGCACCATCCGATTTTGGAGTGTTACAATTCTTGCAATTTGCAGTTCTTCTGTAATGTTCCCAAATGCCATAGCTGTCTGATTGGTGACAGCTTCCACTACACGAGTCAATCGTCTGATCTTTCTACTATTTAATGCAGCACCCACGAAGAAAAACAAACCCAAATGGAAATCAACATATTGTTGCAGAGCGGTGTCCGTTTGATCAATCTCATCAGTACTTGTTGTCCATTTATATCTATTCCTTGAAATATCATCATACAGTTTCAAGTCATGATGCAGGTGCTAAAAACACAGGGGGTAACAAAAATGATATGTAGCAAACCCCTGACCATCCAACAGGTAATTGGTAATACTCTTTGTTACCACACACAAAATAGGTGTTATGTGACAATATGAAGCTGCTATTATTAACACCCTCAACGTTTAATACAGTAGTACATTCACTTCGTCCTACAGGAATTCTCCCAACACTGCCAATACATAAATCTGCTTTTTGCTCTGGTTACAGAAATCACAAAGGGCCCAATGTTCTTCATATTCCTCACATTTGTGAAGACATATGGTGTCGAAATATTGTCCGGCTGGTATTCATCCCATTCCCATTTAGTCCCTTTAGCTTGAGGATACCCATTTTTATCTTGGTAACATTCTTGATCTAATTGAACAATGATTCCACCTACTGAAGGCTTTCCATAAGCAAATAAAAGGGCATACCAAGCTTGAGATGAACCATTATGAGAAAACGGTAGAGGAATAAAAGGTGTTCTTCCTTTCTTCTGGTGTGCAGGTATCATCCCACACACCCAACAATTGGTAGTATTTGTAGCATTATGGGTATGATGCAACATCTGAATTAATGTGTTATTCAGATAGGACTGTCGATGTTTCTGCTCATGATAAGGAAGAGTGTAGTAGTGATGCTCCAGTGGAGGTGGAGTGGTTGCAACAAAAAGCTGTCGAGCAGGAACTGCTTTCTCAATGAACCAAGTGGTTATTGCCAAAACCACCAGGGCAACAACAAACCCTACAGCACAAATTATTTTCTTATTCATTTCAATTGACAGCGATGTTCGATCTTTCTAAGAACCCGTTGAAAACAATCGTTGGAGCTCTTATCCCTTGGGTAGCCGCTGATTTCTTCACCACGGGCCAAGACGGGTGTCACTACACTAATGCAGGGCTGATCCCCTCCTTGCCTCATTGGCTCTCCGTTTCACAAACCCAGGGCGGTAGCTCAACCAGTCTTGTTCCAAACTGCAGATTCTTTCCTCAGTCTCAAATTATATCGCGCTGTTCCAGAAATCGTGTGGTCCGGGAAGACTTCCGTAGACTCGTCAGATGAGATAGCTTGACCCTTCTCCGTTTCCAGAATCTCTCGATGGCTGATCAGCACAGCAGGTTCCACCAAGGCGGGCGATACACGCTTGCAGTGTGTGGTATGGAGCCAGTTCTTTCTGTTCGTCACTCGAACTGCTGTCCTTGTAGCCAACAGCACCTGCATCGGACCTCGCCACCTCGGCTCCAGGCTGTTCAACCTGTCGAAGGCTTTGATCATCACCTGGACACCGGGACCGAGGTCATGGGTCTCACCTGTAGATCTGTCTGGAAGAGCTTCTCGAACCTGCTGATGAATAGAGGTCAAACTGTCAGTTAATTGTGCCAAATAATCATTCAATAGAACACAAGGTACATCATGTATAGGGTATGGCTGAGGAACTCCCCAAATGTTCATTGGTCTTCCAAATACCACCTTGTAAGGTGTAAGACGTGATCGTGAGTTTGGTACTGATTTCATGGATAACAGTGGCAAAGGCAATGCATCCGGCCACTTTAGGCACGTAGAAGCCACTATTTTCGCCAGCTTCAATTTTAAGGTAGCATTATACCTTTCCACCAATCCTGCTGATTGTGGGTGGAAGACTGCATGGAACTTCTGTTTGATCCCTAATCCTTTCATGACATAATCAACAACTTGTCCAATAAAATGAGGTCCGTTGTCACTCACAAAATTTTAGAAACACCATACCTAGGAAAAAATTCCTTCAGAAGCACCTTTGCTGTGGTAAGAGCAGTATTATCCTTTGTAGGGTATGCCTCTATCGATTAACTGAAGGCACATACCACCACTAGGACATATTTTAGATTATTACAGCGTTCAAGCTGGATGTAATTCATCTGCAAAACTTCAAAAGGTGCGGTTGGTGTAGCAAACCCTCCTGTAGGAGTTTGTGTCCCTTTTCCAGGATTGTACTGCCAACAGATCAAACAGGACTGTACTACTCTCTTAGCTGTGCTGGCAATCTCAGGATGCTCCCAGACTCGTGTAAGTAGTTTCGTTATCGCTAGAGCTCCAACATGTGCCAGCCCATACGCCATTTGAACCATAGGTTGTAAATAGGCTGCAGGTAACTTCCACTTATCCATGTCTTTGTTGAGCCAACAACCCTCATCGTCCAATATTCCTTCTTTGGACCATTGCTCAAGTTCTGCTACAGAGGCAGATGTCTGTACATCTAGTACCTCCTCTCTAACATCATGCCATCGTTCAGCTTGAGATTTCACTACGTACATGGAAGTAGTGCTTCGTTGCATCGCAGTTTCACAAGCTACACGATCTGTAAAGGCATTTCCTTGTCCTATTTTGTCAGTGATCTTCTTGTGTGCGCTAAACTTTACAATCGCTATCTTTTTTGTATATGTCAGTGCAGTCAAAAGGTTATGTACTAGTTCTCCATGCATTATCTGCATCCCGTGGGAAGTAAGAAAGCCTCTTTCCTTCCAAAGTAGGCCAAAATCATGGGCCACTCCAAAAGCATAGCGACTGTCCATGTAAATGTTCACACATAAGTCAGTACTAAGTTCACACGCTCGTGTCGATGCTATTAGTTCATCTGCTTGAGCCGACTTCTGAGGTATGCGAGCTGTTTCCACTACTGTCTCAAGCGTGGTGATTGCATATGCGGCTGAGGTCCTGCCATCTGGTTACTTCAAACAAGACCCATGAACCCACAGTTCCCCATCTACATCTGGAAGGGGCGTATCTTGCAAATCGATCAACCCTTTGTCTGTTCCTCAGTAAGGAATATACAATCATGAGGTTCCTTTGACTGGGACTGAGTCACAGGATATGGCAACAAAGTGGCTGGGTTTAGTGTAGCATACCTCTTCAATGTAATATGAAGTGCTAACAGTGTCAATTCATATCCTGTCAAGCGAGCACTAGTTAAATGTTGTGTTCTAGTCTGATTCAAAAGGCCATCTTCTGCATGGGGTACTAGCACCAACAGTTTGTGTGACAAAACTATCCCTTCACTCTGACGTACAGACACAGCTGTCGCTGCAACTGAACGAAAACATCCAGGCAACGCACGAGCAACAGGATTAAGAACTACAGAAAAATATGCACAGGGGCGCTGCTTGTCACTGTGTGTCTGTACTAAAACTGACAATGCACATCCATCTTTCTCGTGTACATAGAGTGTAAAAACTTTAGTGTAATCTTAAGTGCCTAACACTGGTGCAGAGCAAAGAGCTTGTCTTAACTGACGAAAAGCATTTTGGCATTCTTCTGTCCATGGAAGAGGGATCGGAGTGTTCTTAGTCAAAAGCGCTAGCAGAGGTTTAACAATGTGTGAAAAGCCCAATATCCATTGCCTACAAAATGAAATCAAACCAATAAATGCACGGACATCTTTCTGTGTGGAAGGTACTGGAGTGTCTAAAATTGCTTGAATGCGATCTGATGTCAATGCACATCCCTCCTTAGACAGAAGATGACCTAAATAGGTCACCTTCGGTCTACAATATTGCAATTTCTTCTGTGATACTTTATGGTTGTGTGTAGCAAGGAAAGAAAGTAAAGACAGAGTACATTTTTCACACTGCTCAGGTGTATCGGCTGCCAACAATATGTCATCGACATATTGTATGAGAGCCACTCCTTCAGACAAAGTAAAGGAATCGAGTTGTCTTTTCAATGCTTGACTATAGATACTCGGACTCTCAGTGTACCCTTGAGGAACTCTAAAAAATCTGTATGATCTGTTATTTAAAGTGAAACCGAACAAATATCGGCTATCAGGATGAATAGGAATCAAGAAGAAGGCGTTCTTCAAAACCACTACTGAAAATGTAGTTGCTGTTGGAGGGACCAGGGTAAGCAATGTAGTTATGTAAGACACCACAGGGTACTGTGGTACTACAATCTTGTTGACTTCTCTCAAATCAATGATAAATCTATAAATCTTAGTGTCAGTATCTTTTTTCAAAATGGGGAGAATCAGGTCTTGCACAATGTGTGTAAGTGCTTCTTCTCCTTCTCGAGAAAATTTTATACTGAGGCAATCTCGGCAATATAGCACCCTCCTTGACACTAAAATGCACTTGTGGAATAACCATTTGTCCTACATAGGCATCTGAAGTAGCCCACAAATTACTAGGAAGTGAAGCTAGGGCAATGTCCACTTTAACAATACAAGATCTCTCATCATGGGGTGGTTGTCATTTAAAATAACCCGTACTCCTTCCGGAGAACATCGTATTGTGGCCCTGAAATATTTGAGCATGTCAAGACCCAAAATATTGTCTGGTGTATTTGGAGAAAGCAAAAATGGACATGGAGCAGTAAACTTATCATCATGGAGTGCAAGTGGTTGTGACAATGGGCTAAGGGTGGATGTTCCATCGAAACCTATCGATGTAATAGTTAAGCCAGACAGGGAGCCCTTGGATCAAGTGTTTAGACAAGGCGCTACGAGTAGCTCCTGTATCAACCAGAAACTGATCAGTAGAACCCAAAACATGTGCTGTAACATAGGTTCCCTTCTGATCTACTGGAACTTCAACTGATTCCTTACCCCATCCTAGGCAATCCTATGCATAAGCAGAATCTTGCAAATTAGACGGTTCATAGTCGGACATTTGATATTGATTACCTCTGTCAAAAGTATTAGCCCCCTCTTGTCCACGTGTATTAGTGTCAAACCTAGCACAATCATTTGTGTTTCCTCTAGGCCCTGAATATCCTGCCCGATTTCACATTTGTCCCCGACCACGTGAACCCTGCTGAGCACTTAGCGCTGGACAATTAGAAATCCAATGTCCGAATTGTCTACAATACGCACACTGATCAACAGACAAATCTACACGAGGATAGGGAGGAAAAGACGAACCATAAGATCCACGTCCACCTCTATAATTAACTCTGGAAGGTGGGCCATAAGCTTGAGCCATCATAACCTTTGCTTTGAACTCTTTAGATTTTTTATCCTCCTTACTTTTCACTTCTAATTCTTGTCGTTCATAATACTGAGCCATAGTTAGGAGAGAAGCCAGAGAGGAGGTAGTCCATGAACTTTCGCTGGCCTTTAGGCGACAAGCTATTTCTGGCAAAATGTTTGTGACATATTTATTGACAAACAGATGCCTAACCGTGTCATCTTTCAATGACTGGCCACTACAATCGTGGAATGCTTCTTAAAGCGTGTGAAAAAATCTGAAACTGATTCATCTCGTTTTTGCTTGCAAGACGCTAACATAGTCCAATCTATCTTTTAAGGGGGAATAATTGTCTTTAATTTAACCAAGATAGCTGCTGGAAGATCTAAAATTTGCGGACACAGTTTTTGTGCAGGTTCTCTATCTTTATCTGATTGTTCTATATCTGACCACAATGTTCCAAATACCGCACGATCATCAACTTTACGCACAGTTCTCCACATATCAGGCGGTAATATTAATCCAAAAAACAAATCAATGTCAGACAAAGTCATAGTACAAGAGCTAATGGCATCCTCAATTTCTTCATTAAAAGCTGTCGGATTCTTTTGTGGATCAGGCAATACATTTTTAAAAACCATGACATCTGCTCTATTCCAAGGAGTGTAATCCAATTATAAATAAAAAACCCTATTGCGTCAATAGAAGTCTTATCATCAATTGTACCTGTTCCTTTAGGAGGAACATATAAAGGCGTGGCTTCCCGCATGGGTTTCACATTTAGAACATTTTTATCTGTGTCGGGCGTCGGAGCTCGTGCCATGTTGATTCGAGATGTTTGTGCAGCTGCATCTGTTACCTTTTTCTCCTCCCGCAAACGGACTGCTTCATCACGTAGTTTAAGCAAGCGTCTGATTGTGTCAGCCACCTGGGAGAAAACAAAAGAACCTTCACGTAATTGCTTACAATCAGCTGCTATAACATCTGGCTCTACTTCCACCGAATATTTCCTAAATCGCTCAAGAACCTCTCCAGCAAATATCTCGGTGAAATATTTTTGTTCCCTTTCCGACCAATTCTTAATAGTATCTAGAAGTTCAGAAGCAATGATAGTACTACGATCGGCTTTCCGCGCCCCGGATCTAAACTCAGAAGAACGGTAGTTAACATCAAGCGAGTGTCTTAGGCTTTATCCTGATCTGTAGGAGAGTCCTCATCTGACTCATCAGGAGCAGAGGGAAGAGTATATGGAGGTGGACAACGATCTAATAAGAAAGAATCATCTTGGGGTTTATTAAGAATAGGATAGAGAGGCCTACGAATAGCATACTGGCCATTTACCTGTAACTGACGCTCCCTATCTTCCCTTTCTTTAGTTTCTCTCATCAATTTATTTTTCATTTCTAAAGCTTTCGCATGCACACTTTTACGCTGTTCTTTTTCAATCAAAGCCAGTTCACGCTTCATTCGCTCACGCACTTCTTTCTCCCACTTTCACACACAGTCAAAGATATCTTGCCTAGCCTTTCGCTTGAACATCCGTTGCTCCACATACTGAATCTTTTGCAAATCAAATGACCCGTGCATAGGTCAACGCAACTCAGGATCTTTGTGGGTGTATTTATTCCACAATGTGCTGCACATTATGGACGAAATACCATATTTAATATATATATCCCTATTAGGCGTCCCATCCGGGGGGCTGGTTGTGCTTCATCAAGTCTCAAATTGGAACCATTACAAAAGCAACACATCTTACGAAGTGTGCTGGAAACAGGCATGCCGAAAATAGTGCAAAATATGCAGTATTATAAAAAAGTAGCACTTAAAGTACTCTTCGTACGTTGCGTCGTTCAAATATTCTTAGGACTAGAGAAAAATCTCCTCATTACCTTCCTATATGTATTGCAACATGTATATAATTTTCATATTCATAGGACTAACTCAATATTTGGCCAATACATATCAAAAATGCCACAGTAAGTATTTCTAAAACTACCTTACCAATCCAAGGCTTCAAACTTACAGCAAGTGGCGCAAAACAGCTCTTACCAATCAAATGGTGTCCAGGTTCCTACTGCCAAGTTCTCAAAATCGACCAAATGGTCACTGCACGGCGAATAAAACAGAAGAGATCTCAGTTGAGGACTGGCACCACCTGGATGGTCAGATCAGAAAGAAAGGTAAAACGCCGTGGATGCCAAGACTCGGGTCTCCTCCGGTAGTGATCACGTCCAAAGCGAGATTCCAATCCTTCGTCTCGACCAGTCCTTCGGGCATCCGAGTCGCCGATGAGCCCCACGTTGGAAGCGCCAATTTGTAGTAGCAAGCTTCTGCCAGGCATACTAGTGCAAGGGATTCGCCCTTCTCTGCTCAGAGTCCTTAGACCAATAGTAAGAAGTTGGCACAGAAACTGGAATAGAAAAGACAGAGTTTATTAAACCTCAGGAGGTGGAACTACATTCACACAACACCCTTCGGTATAGTATGAGGTAGCACACTGACTAGAAGGAGCTTGGTCCTTTTATACCCACACAGGGACTGAAATGAAGGCGGTACAAAGCACAGAGTATTGGTTTCAGACACATATAAGATCATACAGAGAGCTAGCAACAAGTGGGAAGGGTTGACAGTTAGCTAATTTTGGTGGGCACATCTTGACAGTTGCAGGTTAGAGACAGCTGTATGCTCTTCTGAGCATGTGCAAAGTAGAGGAGACTAAACATATCTTGTCTCTAGGCAGATTTCAAGAGCAGTTGACAGAAAGGTAGGACAGAGCACATGGCATACAAAATGGCCGACAGAAATACAAAATGGATTCCGTAAAACAGGCAAGATAGTCTCGAAATACCGAATGTCTTCTTCTAATGCTTAACCTAATTATTGCTAAACTACTACAAAACTGACTCTCTTTTTTGAATTCGAGAATTCAGCTTTAACATTTTCTGAATGCGATCTTCTGACAGATACACCTTTGCTTCTCTTGTGTTCAACACTGCCCCTAAAAACTGTAGAGGCGGTGACGATATCAGAGAGGATTTTTCCACATTTATTTTTAGACCTAGGGTCACGAATACCCTGCGGCAAGCTTTTAATGAGTTCTGAGCAGGGCACCAGAGGTAAAAAAAGAAGTAGGGGGACACTGTCACCGGAAGTGACGTCACAACAGGAAGTGACGTAACGAAAGGTGCCGAGCTCCTCGTCCCAGAGAGGCCAAAGAGTGAATTCCAGCTGTTTGGCAGGGGGGACGGCGTCCCCCCGGTAAAATAAGTGGGGGGACGCCGTCCACCCGCGTGGTACCCCGACTCGAGCCCTGGTTCTGAGTGCAATGATACGTCGGACCTTTTATCTTCTAGATAAAGGTAGACCTGGTGTCCTTGTAGTCTCAAATATGCTGCCACTGGCGCCATGCACTTCGTGAATACTCTTGGTGCGGAACGAAGACCAAAGGGCACACTTTAAATTGGTAGTGGCCCCGCCACCTCGAATCTCATTTACCGTTTGTGTTTGACATGTATTGGAACATGGAAGTACGCATCTAATAGATCTAAAGATGTCATATAATATCCTCTGTTCAGCATTAGAAGACTCTTGCAGCGATAACATTCTGAAGAGTTGCTTTCTGATATACTTATTTAAACCTCTTAGATCCATCACCTGCCTCCATTTGGTACTTTGTTTTTTCTTTATTAGGAAAAAAATGTGAGTGGAATCCTTTCCCTCGATGATTTAGAGGAACCTCCTCTATTGACCCTTTTATAAGGAGATTCAAAATCTCTTTCTTTAGTAAGTGTAGGTGTTAATGTTTCTTGGGAATGGGAGGTCGGGCCGGTGGTTTTTGAATGAATTCTAGGGTGTGACCATGATGTATAATGCCCAACACCCATTTGTCTTATGTTATTGACAGCCGTTGGTAAAACTGTTTAGAGGTAGTGGTTCTGATGGGGTTTGTTTTCTGACAAGATGTTTGGCGCCCTGAGAATGTCACTGTTGCCTACCACTGTCCTGTGATTTTCCTCTTGCTGGTGTCTTTCTTCTATTTGCCTGTTGATGGTAAGGCGCATTGGTCAATCGAAACTGTTGTTAATTAGGATATTGTCAATACCCTTGTTGTTGGTAGGAGTGGTACCTGTGTGATTGAAACAACTGCATTTATTGGTAATGGCCTCTTGCTCCTCTTCCACGAAAGGACTGAAGCCGTTGTTGTTGAAGGATCCCTAAAGCACGTGCTGTGTCTGTATCAGTCGTAATTCCATGAAGAGCATCATCACGTGTTTACCAAAAAGATTTTCACCATTGAATGGCATATCAATAATTTTTGCTTGAATTTCCAGACGGAAAGAGGTGGCTTTGAGCCAGCCCTGTCTGCGAAGAGCGACCGCCCCTACCATCTGCCTAAAAGCCACTGATGAAATGTCCATGGCTATGTCAATCATTTCAGAGGCTGCCCTAGGCCTATCTTGAAGAATTTGTGTCGCCTCTTCCTTTTTATCCTCAGGAAAATGAGAGCTAAATCAGACCACATTTGTCTGTCATACCAGCTTACTATGGCTAAAGTATTTGATGCTTTGATAGACGCAGCTGCCATAACCGCAAATCCTTTACCTGTGCTATCTAGTTTTCTACCTTCCTTGTCTGGAGGAGCGGAACATGTAGCAGCCGGGTTTCTAGAGCGTCTCTGTGCTGCTTGCATAACCACTGATTCCGGTCTGGGATGACCTATCAGACATGCCGGAGACGATTCTGGGGCTATATGTTTCTTCTCCATTCTCAGGACTGATGGCGAAACAAGCGCTGGATTTCTCATAATTTTTAGGCCTTACTCCCATATAAATAACTCACCAATGGGATGGTCCGAATTGACTTTCAAGCCGAATCATTGAAATCGTAGAAGAAACAGTCTGCCTGTTTCACTGGAAGAGAAAGATCAAACCTTTTTGAGGCTCGCTCCATTAACTCATGGAATCCTCCAATATCCTCCAGTGGAGAATTTGCTGGTGAAGGTGAAGGAGATGACGGAGCGATATACGGATCCCATTTGTCACCCACAGGCACTTCCTTGTGAGTCAACTCTCTTTCTTCCGGTTGATCTTCAACATCGCTCTCTATATAGTCATCCCTGATTGCTATCACTGTTGGGGGACACGTCTTCTGTGAGGCTTGTGGTGGTGCTGCCTTCTCAGCGGAGGGTGCACTCTGCATCTTACTTGGGGTGTTAGGTAAAGGAGCATTTGCTTCCGGAAAACGTTTATAATAGTCCTTAATCATGAGCCTCAGATCTGTGACCAATAAAATTGGCACTGACATAGTATCTTCTCTGGGCATTGGAGGATTATCCTCCTCTTCCTCGTACTCATAAGTGTCCAGAAAAGATTTGTACCTCTGTGATCTTAATGGAGAACGATCTTTAAAAGAGAAATCCTCTTGTAAATATTCAGTTTTATCATGATAGTCTTGGTATTTCACCTTGAGCTGAGAGGGACTATACACAGGTCCAAAAGAATCTTCCTCCTCTGATTCCAGCATTTCCAACAGATGCGATGGTGGAAGCGGCGAGACTTTGCTACAGGATGCCAATCTTCCTGAATCAAATATGACTGAGGACCTTTTTCTTTCCGTCGACAAGCCCGTCAACGGTGGAAATCTTTGTAGTGAGATAGTCTTCGACGAGCTTTGTATATTTTGCGACTTGAATACCACTGTCGACAAGGAAGTCTTTGACGATGGTTGTCGTCGAGATCATCGATGGAGCTGTCGTCGACGATGCCGTCGTCGTGACAGCCGTCGACGAGGCTGTCGTCAGGGTCAAAGCTCCTTTAATCGACGACACTGTCGTCGTCGTAGTAACCGTTGTTGACATCGTCACTCTCATCGACGAGGCTGCCGTCGACTGGGTCTTTTTCTCCACAGATTTCTTATGAGGAGTGTGAGGCACTGATGAAGAAGACTTTTCAGGAACACCTACAGGAGGCAGTATTACTGGCACCTTGTCCTTAGTTTTACTGACCTTTTGTTTTTTAGAGTCAGTTTTTGAAACAGCAGGCTCTAGTTTCCTCTTTGGAGTAGAGTGAGCCTCTTCATCCTCTGAACCAGACTCTTTTCTGGATTTCTTCTTCTGTAGCCACAGAAGCAAATGTGCCTCTCTATCTTTGAGAGTGTTGCAAGAGAAAGTCCTGCAATGCTTACAATCCTTAGGAACATGCTTTGGATATAAGCAATATAAACAATCTTTGTGGGGGTCCTCAGAGAACAATCTAGCCTTCCCACAAGATCTGCAGGGTCTAAATAACCTCTTCTTAGAACCCTCAGACATCTTCCAAAATGAATAAAGTAACAATAACTCTTTTCCAGAGAAATACTGAGATGAATAGCAAGGTCAAAAGTTCACCACAGAGAGAAAAACTGAGCAAAGCTCAGGAAGACTCCTTTTCACACGATGTGTGGTTAGAAATCTGAGGCAAGGTGGCTCTGCAGGTGAGTGTGATCTCAGGGCTGGCACCTCTTGGCTGACTTTTGGACCATATAATGATGGTGATGGGTTACCAAAGAATAATTCCTTTGTATTTGTTTACATGGAATTTTTCTTTTATACTGCTATATTTCTAATACCGTGAGACTCCCACCATGATGACGGGGAAGATTCAATTATGTGAATCTATGAAAGATTCAACGCTGGAGAACCCTGACTCTTCCGCCATCACATTACTTCATCCTTGCTCTCTCCGGTTATAAGATGGTAACTGAATGAAGCCGGGTAAGGCGGTGGCCAGTTTTGCCTTCCCCCCACAGGACTGGCAGTTTATGGGGTTCATCAGTGGCTGTCAGTGCTCATTCTGTTGTGTACCCTCTAAGGACTGTACTTATCAATGCTGTTGCATGTTGTCAGGCATATTATCCTTTAACATGGGCACCTAAATGCCACATACGTTCCCCCAGAGTTAGCTTGTTGTGGGTATTTGTTTTGGGCAACAGATGCTTCCTGGGGTGAAGTGTGGGGTGGGAGATGTTGCGGGGTAGCTGTTTCAATTGGCCCCTCTGGCCTTGTTCACTGTTTTCAATGTGTTTTTTCCTTTGCAGGTTGTTAATGGCAGGCACAAACACAATTATTTTTAAACCTGTATGGCTTCATACTGTATGCCCTCAGGTTGTCACATTAGTTTCTGCTCTTCGGCATGGACCACCTACTGTTCTCTGCGCATGCCATGCCCCCGACAAATTAATGGTTCTCTCCTGGAACTTTAACGGCCTGCTGGACCAGATTAAGCGTTCAGCAGTCCTAGGGTATATTAGGCGGCATAAGCCGGTGGCCGTTCTCTTACCGGAGACTCACTTATTGGGTAGGCGCTCTTCTTTCTTAAGCCATTTTGGATACAGCAGGATTTACCATACTGGCTTTGTCCGTGGCTTGAGAGGGGTTGCTGTCCTGATACACAAGTCCTTCCCCTTGGCAAATACTGGGCAGCACATGGACTCAAAAGGGTGCTACATGGGTGTCGAAGGCTGCATGGAGGCTTGGCAAGAGAACTTTGTATCATGCTACGTACCTCTGCCCCTGTTGCAAAACTCTCCAAACTGCAGTCCTTTCTTTTGACTCTCCCTCAAGGGGTATCGGTGGTTGGAGGTGACTTCAATACAGTCCCCAACGCTGAGTTTGATGTTTCCACCGCCTCATACCCTGGCAGATGCACTTAGTCGGTCTGTCTCTCTTCTTGGACTGATTCTGTTGGCCTCTGTGATGGGTGGTGCTCTTGGCATCCTACTCTGCACGATTACACTCACCGCTCAGCGGCGCATGCCACAAATTCCTGCATAGACCTGCTGTGGCTGTAGGCGGCGGTCCTCCTTTCGGTGCAATTTGTGCGCATTCTCCCACATGGAATTTCCGATCATGGTCCACATGTGTTGTCTTGGGGGCTCCAGCCGGATGTCCTGCACCCGCTTGGAGATTTAGTGCTTGGCATTTACAATGTACTGAGTGTGCTGCTTTGTGGAGGAGGAACTAGGGTTGTTTTTTTAACTTAATTTAGGCTTAGTTTCTTCAGCAGCGATGCTGTGGGCAGCCCGTAACCCTTTGTTGTGAGGCCACCTTAGGGGGTACGTCCTCCAAGCCGAGGTGCGCCTGTTGCCGGTGACCGAGCTTGAAGATCAATACTTCACCTGGAGGGTTCTCTGCATTCCTGTAACACTGATGACGCTCATCATCGTTTGGCCATAGCTCACACGGAACTGCAGCAGGTCTCCCTTGAGGAGGCCAAGCAATGCTGGTTGGCTTCCCTGCAGAATGTAAACGCATCCATTGACAAATCGGACAAATTACTATACTGGTTGGCTAGGAAGCTGGGTTTCTGTTGCAGTAACCCCCCCCCACACTTTTTGCCAGATTTCTGACTTTGACTTGATTTGCCCTGGGTCCCTGCCAATCAGGTTCCCCGTGCCTGTGTTCTTTCCCAAAACCGTACCTTTTGTACCCCCAATTGGCACCTCTCTGGCCACATGTAAATCCCTTGTAAAAGGTACCATGGGTACCAAAGGCACTGTGACCAGGTTAAGGCCTCTAAGGGCTGCAGCACATATTGTGCCTCCCTTAGAGGTCCTGTATCTTAACACACACACACACTGCCATTGCAGTCTGCGTGTTTTGATGCACAAAAAAGAGAAGAGTCGACATGGCACACATTCCTGTGTGCCATGCCTGCAACCCACTGCCTACTTACGGCGAGAGGAGTTGGACCAATTTTGGCCGATCTATGCGAAAGAAGCAAACTCGGGCAGTCTAGCTGTGCATTGAGATGATGATTAGCTTTGAATCCGACAGATTTTCTTTAAAATCGACAAACTACTGTTTGAAGCGTAATTCCGTGCTCATAATCAGGATAAAACATCCAGATAACTGAGGAATACATTCCTTCATATCCTCAGATTTCTACAATCTTGAATCTACGGGATCCTCAAACCTGAAATAGATAACCATTATATGGTATCGTGGACAAATCATGAAGGCCTAAGGTCCCTGTTCGAACCGCCAAGAGATGGCTTATATTATTAGTGAGAATTGATTTTTAATCCTGAAGAAGGTGTTGGCTTTAAAAATAAGTGCCAAACCGAAACGCGTCGATGCAATCCTGAGTTGTGACACATTAAGTCGTTGGAATCAACTACTCCAATAACGATATTAATATATGATTTGTAGTTTGATTATGTTCTTTGGCTAATGTACTCCCCTCATTTTAATTGGAACTATTTTCCTTGTTTTTGTCCCACTGTGTGAGGAAGAATTATGTGTATAATTGTACTTTTATTGATATATTATTGCATATTATGTTTTTTAATATATTGAAATAAACTGTACACTTTTTATGAACTTATTATTATCATTATCATTTTTGCTCCGTATTTGCTGCTCAATTTAATGTTGTATGGAATAATGTGGATATAAGTGTTGGCTATTTGTAAGTTCGCCCAAAGGGGAAAACTTTCTTTGACAATCTGCCTTTTGGTACCCTACCCCTTTAGATTTTGAGTCCCTCTCTTTTGTTAGAGTTACCTGTAAACAAAGCAGTTGCACCCAACTGCTTTTCAATTGTATTTCAACTGCAATATACCTGCAAAATATTCTTTCACTTACTGCACCAGGCCTGGCTTGGTTCTAAAAATAAAATAACAAAATCATATTTTTATACAAACACATTGTTCTGAATTCATTCTTTTAGGGTGTGACATCATTCCTTGCCATAGTGTGTACAATAAATGCTTAACACTATGCTTTGATAAAGACTTTCTGCTTGCTCACACTACCTTAAAAAGGTATTATCTACTTTTACCTCTGCCTACCTTTGGGGTTCCACTGGACTCTGTGCACACAGTACCTTACTTGGGTATAGTATATACAGAGCCAGGTTCCTACATTGGTGCCCCTTGGCATCTCCGATAGGGTCATCCTGGTGATTCGGGACTCATTGGGATGCCTCCTGGAGGAATCACCTGCTATAGCCGAGACCTTTGCTGATTTCTATCAGGGTTTGCATTTACTACACCCACAGCCACCCAGAGAAGTATCGAATCCGCTTCTGAATGACATACTGCTGCCGTCTATACCGAGCGCCTTAGCCCAGGAACTAGATCAAGACCTACAGCTTCAGGAGGTGCATTGTGCTGTGATATCACTGCAATCCGGGAAGACAGCCAACCCGACAGGTATCCAGTTAAGTATTATAAGTGCTTCCAGGAAATTCTATGCCCCCATCTTTTGAATCTCTATACAGCCGCTATGAGGTGTGGGTCCTTTCCACCAAATCTAGACTGTGCCACAATCATAGTCCTACCAAAGGAGGGCCTTCCTCAGGAACGATGTTCGACTTACCATCCGATCTTCCTCATTAACAATGATATTAAGATTTTAGCATAAGTTCTAGCGACGCGGCTGGCGCAGGCCTTACCACACCTGATTCATCCAGATCAATGCAGATTCATGCTGGGTCACAGTACGAGTAGCTGTGTCAGAAGGGCCAATGACACTTTCTTTTGTTCGCAAGACATTGAGGGCTCAATGGCTCTCCAGTTATTCGACATTGCTAAGGCCCTTGACACCGTATTATGGGATTTTCTGGACGTAGTCCTACGGCGGGCTGGATTGGGGGCAGTGTTCCGCCACATGGTGCGGCTTCAACACCCCAGCCGCTCGGGTCTGCGTAAACGGTGTCTTTTCTTCCTTATTTCCCATTGAACCCGGCACACGCCAGAGCTGTCCGCTTCTCAACTGCTAGTAGCCCTGGTGATTGAACCTCTGGAACAACTTATCCGCTGCAATGCGCAAATCTGGAGTTGGCATTGGGAGAGTGGCTTTGAGGACCGCATGCCGTTATACGCAGATTATATTTTTTTGCTTTTGAAGGATAAGCAGTGTTCTGGTCCCCAATGCCTGTCACTCCTTTGGTTATACGGCGAGGCATCAAGCATCCGAATTAACAAATTCAAGTCCTGCCTAGTGGAGGTGAGGGGAGATGCCCAGGGTCAGATCTGGTTCCTCAACATTCCCATCTGGCACAATTCATTTAAATATTTAGGCATTTACATGTCTACCCTCCTAGACCTGGCTTGGAAACTTAACTTTCGTTGGCTGGCCCACATGTTCGCGTGTGACCTGTACCACTAGGTGGCTCTTCCATTGAATCCTATGGGGCTTACCACCCTCTTTAAGATGGTGTGTCTACTGCACTCCTTATATGTCCTAAGTAACTACCCGTATCCCATCCCTCGCAAATGGTTTCACTCTCTGAATTTCAGAATCACCAAGTTTGTGTGCGTGGGTGGTAGGCATAGAGTGGCATTCCAGACACTTCGCAACTCCCCCTTAGATGAGGGTCTAGGTTTATCGGACATATACCTTTATTATCTTGCAGCCGACTTGGTACGATAAATGAATGGTTCACGGGTGGGTGGGACAAACCATCCTATCGGTTGGAGATGCATTCGCTGAGCTTGGATGGTCTGCTCGATTTCATGTATGGGGCTTGTCTGCCCGCCACACTGACCTCCTATACGCAGGTGTCTCTTATCCACTAGAAACCGTCTGACTCATCGGCTGGGACCGACGAATCACTAAAATTACCCCTTTTTGGTAAGGAACATGGCTGTGTCAGCTCTCAACTCTGGAGGGCTTTAGACAGGATTGGGATCTCCTACCTGGGAGATGGCTATAGAGGGGCCACCTCGAGACGTTTCAGGATCTGAAGTCCTGGTACTCCCTTTATAACTCTCAGCTTTTTCGTTATCTTCAACTTTGCCCCGCCCTGAACCCCACTCTCTCCCAGGCACATGACTACCTGAATATAGTCTGCTCGAGGCAACGATTTCCTTTGGGAGTCTGGGTAAGAGCCATCTCAAAGATTTATCAATCGCTGGTCATCCATGCCCCTGAATGCCTTGAATGCACTAAGCAGGGATTGGAGGTTTGGGTGGGGGACCTGGATGATGATAAATGGAGGGCGGCCTGTATGGCACCCTGGGAGCTGGCAATTTCAGTGCATCTGCATATGGTTCAATTCAATTAGCTACACGCAACATACTTCACCCCCCCCCCCCCCCCCCAGCGTTTGCAGCGCTCATCTACCAATGCTCTAGTCGCGGGCGCAACATGTGCGCTCCGGCCGCAGATTTCTTCCATATGTCCAGTGTTGAGGCCCTACTGGGAGATAGTAGGTCGAATGCTTTCTTCTGTCTTGGCCGCACTGAGGAACTCACCGCCGTAATGTACTGGTGGAGGACTTTGGGGACCCACGGCAGAGTGGGCCTGCTTGGGGTGGCCTGTTTGGTCACCAAGAGGGTTTTAGCTTGTGTCTGGAAACAGCGGGCACCACTGACCACCGGTTGCTGGTGTAAGGGGGTGGACTGGTGTGCGCATCAGGAAAAGCCAGTTTTTGTGGATCATGGCTGTCCTCAGAAGCATTACGGAATATGGGGGAAATTGTGTAATCATTATGGACTGTCAATGTGATTTCGATGCTGTGCTACTATACTGATGTCGGTTCCTGCAATGTTACTGCTCACACGCAGTTTTCGCTTTGGGATACTATGTGTCTTGCTGCAAAACTTGCAATAAAATTGATTATAAAAAAAGCTGTATTTATCTTGCCACATTTGCTGCACTTCAAAGACAAAGGTCAAATGTCAGGCTCTGTCTTTTGACAAATTGCTGCTGTTTTCACATGGGGTGGTGTATACAAACACCTCTCACTTTGAGCCCAGAGAAAGAAAAGAAAAGAGAATGATGTGACAATCTGTTTTGTAACACAGAAAAATGTATATACCTGTAAATGGACTGTACAGATTCAACAGTTAGAAAAAGCAAAAATTCAAGCACATTTGTTTGTAATTCTGAAATGTGCTGGAAACAAAGATTTTAACATGACCAAAACAAATCAAGATACTTCACTTGGTGATAAACAAATGATAACTATTCATTGAAACTCGATTTCCACACATTATCATGTGCGTATATAGTTGTATCAGTAAAACTGCATGTCTATGCAAATTTAGTGGCCATTTCAATGGAAAAGGAACTGTCTGTAAATGACAGTGCGCTACCACATCATGCTTGAGTTACATTAAAGAAATCGCTCGCCTCATGTCCATTAAAGCCAGGTGGGTCGCAAACGTTTGTTGTTCTAAAAAGTGAGTTGTGTTTCTACAAAATTTGGGACCCACTCACCTATGAGACAAAGTAATCAGAGAGTAAATTACAAGGCTATTGTACATCACCAAGAGTTCTGGGATAATTTAGACTCTGGTGTAAAGTCTGTGAATTAACCGGAGCTGATGGCACCAGACTACCATATTTAAGGAAAGACGTTTTTTGTCGATAGCGAGTCGGCCCACACAGCAGTTGCAATTTGGGTGAGATGATAGGGCTGGAAGGGGCACTGTGTCATGGTGGCAATCTTCACAACTTATTGGCATGTATAAAGAAACCTCCAAAGCACGGAATTGTTTGGGAAATTGTAAAAGTCAGTTTTGTGGATTTATATTAAGGCTCCCTGTTTTCCGTTTTTACTGGTTTTTACAGATAAACACAGACTGAAAAGCATTTCTTTTCCTGTCTGTATTTACTTTTAAATGTGGATAAAAACGGAAATTGGGTTGTTTTTTGAGTGATTAAAAATACTCTCTAAGCAACAAAACAAAAGCCAGTACTGCAACTTCTATTTAAAGACCAACTTGAGTTTCTACGCGCAAAGAAACTAAGTGCGAGTTTGGACTATTTGTCAGAATAACTCGCACTTAGTTTAACTCTTTGCGCGTAGAAACTCAAGTTGGTCTTTAAATAGAAGTTGCAGTACTGACTTTTGTTTTGTTGCTTAGTGATAAAGAGGCTTGGCCTTACTATGGGAAGCCTACACCCAGTGTTGTTTTTTTCATCAAAATACTCTCTGGCATGACTGCCAGGCCAATCAATAGCTGTGTGGATTGATGGGTAAGTGGTTAAAAAAGAAAGGAATTGTTGTAAAGAAGCCTAAACAGCAGTAGATATGCACATGGTTGATACTAAAATTTGCATATTTTCATATAAGTGCATTGATTTATCTTCTGGGCTGTTCAATATCACTGAAACTTGGCAGGCATTCAATCATGAGTACATATAGATCAATTAAATAAATGTGGAAATATACCAATTTCACCTTTATTTTTTCACAAAACCCAAAATAAATATGGATAAATACAGATAAAATGAGCAAAAAAGAAATATGGATAAATACAGACGGAAATGTCAAAAAATAAATACCATAAAACCGGGAGCCCTAATTAAAATGTGTGGTTTGCCACTGATAGACGCCTGCACTTTGCGATGGAAAAGCATACTGCCACCAATGTCTTCTTATCATCAGGTGTGAAAGTTCCAGGAAAACGAAGCCGGACAACTAATCATATCTGTGATTGTTTGCGTGGCAGCTGGCGTCCTCGACAGCCTGGGGCTGATGTCGGCTAGAGACGTCTCAGGTCCACTGTAATAAGGAAACTACTGGCGGCTTTTCATCCAGGGGCTGCAAGCTCTCATACATATCAAGTCCTTATTGATGACATAACTAGACTGTGTTTAGATAGTGTGACACAGCCTTTGTGAGGAATTGGGTTTTTAGTTGAGGTTTCTGAGTGCACACCTCAGATAACAACCGCAGCCCTTGTCAGGATGAGTGTGGAGGAGTGTGGCTCAATGGTTAGAGCGGCAGACCCTGATGCAGAGTTCTGGCCAGGGACCAGGGTTCGATTCCCACCTCAGCGGGGTCTCGGGCTCAGTTTCCTTGGACCTGTTAATTCTCGCCTTGGTGCCTATTCTAATCACGGGCCCCACGCTGCAACTCTGGGCAAAGCTTGCTTAGCCTCCACACCGACCCCAACAGTGCTAAGGATGCCTGGCTTCACCCTGGGGGTGCCCAGGAGTGGACACTTCACAGGGAAAGTCAGGAGGGGTTCCATGAAGGTTTGAGTATCAGCGTCAGGAAGCTGCATAGGCGACACCGCAAGGTGACCGTCTGGTGACAGTGCGCTCTATAAGTACCATGACATTTACATTTACATTTAGGATGACCCACTAAAGCCACTAAATAAACCTGGGCTCAACCTCCTGGTACCTAAGACCCAGAGCACACGGGCTTCACATAGAGGCAGTATGCCAAGTGTTCATGCAGCTCTAAAGCAGTAATGAAGTCGAAATGCAAAATAAACATCTCAAAATTAATTTGAAAAAAAGAGTCACATTTAATAAACACATTGACACCAAAAATGCAAAAAATCCATTAGGTGGAACCGGATATATAAATTTAAAAATGTTTAAATACAAATAGCATCAGGAAGCACAAAGTGCCAATGATAGCGAGTGGTCGTGGTAGAACAGGACCCAGGCACGATTCGATGCGGACTGCCACGGAGCGTGTGTCAGATACACAAACTAGGTTTGTCCCGGTCAAAGATTTTACCTTCTGACTTTAGTGCTTTACGGCCCAATCCACCACAGAAGTACACTACTAAAGCCACCCAGGAGGAAGGGGAGGCAATTAGAGAGTCATAGGGGGCTAAATGCTCCCTGTAGGCAAAACATAAACATTTATCATCTACAAGTCATGCAGATGTTGTAGGGGAGAATAGGGTCAGAAGAAGGTGTCTGTTTAATTAACTTCAGCCATTTAATGAGAAGTAACTTACAAAGAAACGCTGAACTGGCTTGGGAGCGATTTGCGACCCATGACGAAATGGCCATTTATATTGTGAGGAAAGGGAAATTAATGTTTTTCTACTGAAAATTGAGCTCACAGGGGTTATTTTAACTACAATAAACAAATGAGAAAAAGAGAGTTAAGGAAGTAAAATCACATCAAAACATTGGTGCAAAATCAAGGATTTATTAATATTGTGCTAAGACTACATTGAGCAGCAGTGGACTGGAGAGATTGTATATTATTGTGCAACATCCATTCCTGAGTAGCACAAATAACAAAAAACACATAAGTAGAACTGTGCATGCATCTTCAAACAAGACAGCATGTCCAACAAACCTAAGCAGGAGCAAAATAACCCATGCTAGCCTTGCCATCATCACCGCATCCTGGCTATGTGCTCAATAGTGGGGTGCTTTCTGGGACTTGTAGTCCCGTCTTTACAATGGGATGCGTTAAACTACAAGTTTCAGGGCCCAATTCACAAAGGGATTTGCGACTCAAACAATTAGTATCTATCCTCTATCATGACCATGTTATTGGTATTCCATGCTCTCCCTGGTAGGCGTGCAGGTGTTTCTTATACTTTATTCCATGGAATTTTTAATCATGCACATGCCATGGTCAGACCACCCAGGCCAGGCAGTACCACAAATGATCTACTAAGGCATACAGTTAAACGACTGGAAGTTGATCTTCACAGCCTGAGCACAAGTCTATTGGAGAGCATGGAATACCGATAACATGTTCATGATAGAGGATAGATACTAATTGTTTGTTTTTGCCTTCTCTTCATGTGTGTTATTGTCCTTTTCCTTTGCAGGTGTAACTGGTTCCACTAAATCCGAGGCAACCTTGAAAAGGAGTCTTTTTTCCTTGCACTTTTTACACTCTTTTTCACTCACACGCCCTCTGGTCAGGGTGGGCCTTAGCGCGCCCATACCACCGAGGTTTAGTTCATTTTTGGTCCTGACGAATGCCAGGTAAATTTACACCACAATTGGCAGAAACATGTTGACCTGACCTCACCTAAAAGGAAGTAGCCAAACTATTTATTTGGCCCGCTTCCGACATTTTGTTTTTAATATGACTCATTAATCACCAAATTTAATTCTTTTAGTGATACAATCTAGACATTTTTAATTCTGAAAAACACTTCCACAACTTCACTTGTCACTTTACAAAAAACCAGCTCTGAAGTAAATCTGGCGTTGAAGCACACTGGGGAGGCACTCGGCCTCTCCCAGTGGGGCCCAATGATGAGGCATGTCACCGACCGGGTCGGTGAGTGAGGGCCTTCTATATAAATCTAAAAAAGATTTATATCCCTATTCCTATGCTCTCTCTGTTGTAATTACAATAATTACACTCTTTTGCAGTTTAAACTATATTGCTGGGGACTAAGAGTGTAGTCGCTACATTTTCCCTCCCTCGCCCTTTGATGCTTGATAATTAGCAGCGTACAGCTGTGCGAGTACAATTGAGCCAGAGAAATACTTTTTATTCTGTCCTTTCTCTTGTTTTTGGAAAAGTACCTTTCCTGTTTTCACAAAACACCTTTGCCCTCACACCATGGCAAACCTTGGGCTTACATACTCAGAATCAGAGGTCGACGCTATTTTCGGTGACCCCTCCCTGTTTGCTGACCCGGCCATCTCACAGGCCATTGCCCATACTACTGAATGGGATCAATTAACTGAACAAAAGCGTGATAGGTTCCGGACTAATTTTCGTGGGACCATACTAAAAGAATACCTCCGCACCAACACTGCGCCTAGAGATCTCCTGATGACTAATGCTCTCCGAATCTTCATAAATGACGCAACTTTCCGTAGAGAATGGGCCATGATAGCATGGCATTGCACACGCGACGGGCTAGTGCTGATAATAAAAACTGCACTACGCCTATCAGAAGCCTGATGGTTGAAATTCAACAAACCGAAACACACTACAAAACCACACTGACAGGATACAAAAAAAACTGGAAGAAATTAATAAAGAATTAACAGAATACAAAGACAATTTGATGCAGTCCAAAGTGATAAAATTTCAGAAAGATTTAAAGAAATTTGAATTCAATAAAGTCCATCCATATGCTGACCCGAGCTCCACACTACCTAGCAGGAATGCCAATAATTCTGATCATTCAGATGGCAATTCGTCAAATAGCAGTGGGTCAAGCGAAGGAAGCTACAGACAAAGACGACGAAGAGGTACCAGGGGCAGATCTGGATATAACAACCAAAACCCAAGGTGGCCCCCTTTCCCTACACCAGGAGGTGGCCCCCAACCACTACATTTTCAACATCCACCGTTTCCACTGATGGGCTGGAATCCAGCATATATGCAACCCCATCACTTCCAAAACCAATATCAGCCGCCTTTTTTAGAGAGAGGCCGGAAAGGAAGAGGGAAAAGAAAAGGAGCCAACCAAGTATCCTGGGAAACAGAGGACTCAGTGGGCAACCATACACACAGCAAGACACCGCTACTAGGCACCAGTGAACAGGGAGTTTAGTAACCAACCTTTCAGACAAAGAACTGACCCCTGTAGAAATACAAGTCCTTGAAAAGGGTCTTGGTTTCGTCCCAACAGCCAAACCAGACACATTTAAATTGCACTGTGAGCTATCAGACTTCTTCAGAAAATTGAAACTAAAGGCTTTTTTTGAAGGCAAAGATGACACCACCTCAGATAGTCAGAAAGGCGATACTGGCTTAAGACTTAAATCAGGCTTCACAGCCCCACCCTACACAGTGCCTGCGGCAATAACAGCCTTTGAGCAGGCCATTTTCTTAGATATGGAAACCTGCCAGGAACCCTCCACCTTCAAAAATGTCAGGTCACTAGAATGCAAAGCCCTGCAAGATCTCCAAAACAACAACATTACACTGAAGCCAGCCGACAAAGGAGGGGACATAGTCATCCAAAATACAAAAGACTATGAGAAAATCTGCCTAAACCTTCTGAATGACAGAAAGAACTACACCCCTCTGATGAAAGACCCAACACCTGAGCTCAAGGCACGCATTGACAACCTGGTCAAATGAGCTGAAGACAAGGGATATATCTCTAAACACGAAGCCGAATTCCTGACTGCAGGGGATAGTGTGATACCATAACATGAGTGTTCAAATCCCCCTTTACCAGTAGTTATGAAATACCAATAGACACTAACCTTAGAATTATACCTCCTTGATTAATACAACATGTACTTGTCATGTAACACTTCTCCGAGTAACGGAATTGCATTTAATAAAGTTTTGCAATTGCCTTCGGAAGTTTCAGACAGGGTCAGCGTTCTAGTGTCTATATTTCATGAGCGCTCGTCCTCACCACTACACGCTCAGCGATTGGCTGGGGAGACGCATGTTTACGCTTCTACGTGGATAGCCACGCCCACCACCGAGACCAAGCGGCGCGTACTCTACCGCACTCCGCCCTTATATACAGCATCCCCTCTGGTACTGGCTATCTCTGTGGTCCGGTTCCAGAGGGTTTGAGACAGGTGGCGAGCGGGTGCCTGGTGACGCGGGCGTGAGTGGTTTTCTTCCACCATCAGCTAAGTACCTTGTTCTAATCGCTTCATTTCTCTATTTACGCAAAGGCATTTCCTCTGTTTTTCCTCCGTAGGGTGTGCCAATTTCACCACCACCCCCCTCCCGTGACCCATGGTGTGAGACTTTCTCACCCTACAATTGGTAATTACTAATTCAGCGAATGTGCATGTGGTGTTTTTATTGTCACAGCTTTTGGCTCACTGGCTATTTCCGGTCCATTGATCGATAGTCCACCACTAAGAGTACCTCTAAACGCCCTAGTAGGCGTGCAGGTGTTTCTTATACTTTATTCCATGGAATTTTTAATCATGCACATGCCATGGTCAGACCACCCAGGCCAGGCAGAACCACAAATTATCTACTAAGGCATACAGTTAAACGACTGGAAGTTGATCTTCACGGCCTGAGCACAAATCTATTGGAGAGCATGGGATACCGATCACATGCTCTTGATAGAGGATAGATAGTAATTGTTTGTTTTTGTCTTCTCTTCAAGTGTGTTATTGTCCTTTTCCTTTGCAGGTGCAACTTGTTCCTCTAAATTTGAGGCAACCTTGAAAAGGAGTCTTTTTTCCTTGCACTTTTTACACTCTTTTTCACTCACACGCCCTCTGGTCAGGGTGGGCCTTAGCGCACCCATACCGCCAAGGTTTAGTTCATTTTTTGTCCTGACGAATGCCAGGTAAATTTACACCACAATTGGCAGAAACATGTTGACCTGACCTCACCTAAAAGGAAGTAGCCAAACAATTTATTTGGCCCCCTTCCGACATTTTGCTCTTAATATGCCTCATTAATCAACTAATTAAATTATTTTAGTGATACAATGTAGACATTTTTAATTCTAAAAAAAACTTCCACAACTTCACTTGTCACTTCACAGAAAACCAGCTCTGCAGTAAATCTGGCGTTGAAGCACACTGGGGAGGCACTCGGCCTCTCCCAGTGGGGCCCAATGATGAAGCATGTCACCGACCTGGTCGGTCAGTGAGGGCCTTCTATATAAATCTAAAAAGATTGATATCCCTATTCCTATGCTCTCTCTGTTGTAATTACAGTAATTACACTCTTTTGCTGTTTGTCAACAAACAGAACAATGCGCTCGGACTGTTCCAGTGAGACACAAGTGTGCGCCCATGACAGCTTCCTGTGAGAAGAGGCAGAGATCAGCAGATCCAGGACGCTGCATACAGCCAGGTGGGCAGTCGAGTCTCTTCTGGTTCCCTGGTAGAGGAAGAGACACAACATTTCTGGGCTCTTTTGTATATCCATGTGCCTGTTGCTAGTTTATTGCCAGCGTTCACATGGCAGGTGCGGGCTGTTAGTCTGTGGCTTTCATCACCTGCTGCACAGCGCACCCCGGGGAAATGCATTTTGAGTCACTAGAACATCCCCTAATTCAAATATTTGCCCAAAAATGACTGCCGGTAGCATCTGCCATAAAAGAAAAGCAGGAATAAGGCAGACCCCACAGGATATAGCGGCATGGATTAGCAAATTTAGCGGCACAAAAATGGAAATTTAGCGGCACAAATATGGAAATTTAGTGGCAATTTTGCGGCATTTTATTTGGCCATTTTTCCTACAACAAACACAGATATCTTCGTTTTTTTAGTTACTTAACAACATGAAGCTATGTATGTATACTAATGTAAGCATTCCTCCATAGAAACACTCTTGATTGTGGGTTTAAGAAATTCCCTTTTCCTACAGCTTGAGGCCCGCATAAGGCTCGAGTGCCCCCTTCTACATGGGCATGCCATCAATATTTATATATAGGTACACACCCTCATGTGCCCGCGCTCGTCAAACCGGGCGCCTTGGAGTACAGTACTCGAGGTGCTACAAAGCAAAAATACTTTATGGCCGCGACACGTCGCACATCTTTACAGGCGCACGGATGGGCTCGGGTGTCATAACTTTCCTTCCGGTCCGTTTCCGATGAAATTCGGAGTTTTCTGTGTTTTGGCTTGCCTGGAAACATGGAGCCACGTTTGCCCTCGCAGTTTCTCGTGAGCAGTGCACCCGAGCATCACGCGGGCTCTGGCCTCTCTAGGGCAGAGGCCAAGACTCGCCTCCAGGGTGGGCACACTCTGCCCATTCTCACACCCGGAGCGCACGGCCCAGGATATGCTGCCAGGCTCCGCGCAAAGCAACGCCCCAGACCAGATGTGCGGAGAGCGTGGGGCCAGCCTTTATGGAATGGATTAATAAGAGTTCACAATACTTAATCTTCTTTTTTTGTACCAAGATGCTCATTTCGCACTCCTGCTGTTCCCAGGCTCTGAAAATAACCACCCCTATTACGGAATGTTTACTAACATTGCACGGGTGAAAGGCCGAGTCTGTGAGTTACTCCTCCCCCCTTTCAGAGTATAAATAACACCCATCTCAAGAGATGTGCTGAGCAGAGGGACATTCACTAAATTGGAAATCGCCCTTTCTTTCGACCCTCGGCTCCAGGGGAGAGGGCGGGGCCTCATCCCAGTCACCGGGAGGGTCTCCAGCGGGGAGCCAGACGCGGGATGGGCACTTCAAAGCCCGTCGCAGTGAGCTGCTAATGCCCCATTAAGCCTTGAAAGTTATTCTTTCGTGCTTCTGTGTCCTTCCCGCCCGCCCCAATAAACAACGTAAGTCAGACCCCCTCAGGATATAGGAGGCTTTTGTAAAAATGCCGCGATTCCTACAAAAGTGCCGATTTCGCGGGCACTTCTGTAAAAATCGTCGCATTTTTACTAAAGTGCCGATTTCGCGGCAAATCGCGAAATCGTGAAATCGCGTTATCCTGGAGGGTCTGACAAGGGGGCTTAGGGTTTCAGATCTGCGCTCTACCACAAGTGACCCACATGCTAATGTGAGATCATTACAGGTGGTGGAAAACTCCTTCATGAAATATCTTTTAACTGTTCCAGAAAGCGTATCTACATATGTTTGCCATACTGAACTTGGAGAACCATATTTAGAAGATACAATAAAGGTTGCTCCAGTTCTGTTATGGCATAGGGCCTGGACCACCGAAGAATGTAAATTAAACCGCTCCATCTTGAACGATGTGATGAGGCTAGACAACAGTGGTAGGTTTGGTTGGTTAAGTTATGTAAGGAAGTTTCTCACTGATCTAGGTCTGGAAAATCCTTTTACTGAACCTCTATCTATGTGTGACATTTCCAGAAGAGCTCTCAAGGAAAAGTACATGAGTCATTTAGAAAAGTGTAGAACAACCAACGAGATGGTGAAACAAACGGTGGTTGCTCATCAGTTGACAATAATCACATTAAAAATGCAGCCATATCTAAAATTGCAAATGAGCGATTATGAGAGATTTTTCTAACTCGTTTTAGATTAAACCTAATATTCAGGTCGCTTAGCTTTTCCAACATGAATGATTGCACACAAATTTTACCTAAATGCCCGTGTGACGAAATTTCTGAACAATCAGACATCCATATCCCTTTCTTTTGTAAATTGTATTCGATTCCAAGACGAAGATGGATTGTTCCGTTGTTGAAGACTATGGAAATTAATTTTTGTCATCCTGCCTTTTTGGCTGTTCAAAGTTTGAATAATATTTTAACTGTCGCATCTATTTCAACATTTTTTAAAAATATTTTTAGATCAAGAAAGTCTATTATATCCTGATTGGCGATGAAGTATTTGTATTTTATGATGAGATTTTGTAAATTGTGATTTTATTGTACTTTTATGGTTGTTCTATTTTAATAACCGAATAAAGATTTGATGATGGCACACCATGTGATCTGACACACGGTGTGATCTTAGGCACAAAAGGAGATTTGTCTTGACTATGAAGTGGGAGTCGCTGTAGCTGTTTGTTGAGAAGGAGAACAATGGCCTGCGACCAGGGCTTTAAGTGGGATGAAATAACTGGGGGGGTCTCTCAAAGGGGCGTGACCAATGTTATTAAGGGCGTGACTTAAAAACACGCAAGCTAAAAATCTGTTCTTAGCATAATGTGCTGCCGGCTTGTATTTTGCTGTTTCTGTCATTGCATCCAGATATATGATACAACAAGCAACATCATACCTACAACAAGCCAGGACTATTGGCTTTGTCACTGGTTGTTAGTTGCATAAGATAAATACCCAGACCGCCCTCCTCGCTGCCACCGACGACAAACGCATGCTACTCGATCAGGGCCACACTGTGGCCCTCATCCTACTAGACCTCTCCGCAGCCTTCAACGCCATCTCCCACTACACTCTTGCCGCCAAACTCCACGACGCTGGCATATGGGGAACCGCCCTCGACGAGATCCGCTCCTTCCTCACCGGCAGAACCCAAAGGACCAGACTCCCACCCTTCCTCTCCGAACCCACAGAGATCAACTGCGGAGTACCCAAGAATCATCGCTCAGCCCCGCACTCTTCAATATCTACATGGCCCCCCTCGCCGCCATCGTTAGACAGCATGGGCTCAGCATAGTTTCCTATGCCAACAACACCCAGCTCATCCTCTCCCTCACAAAGAACCCTGAAGACACCAGACTCAGCTTCCAGGAAGGAATGAAAGACTTTGCAGCCTGGATGAACAACAGCCTTAAGCTCAACTTGGAGAAGACCGAGGTCCTCAAATCGCTCGGTCTACAAATCGCTCCACGACATCGGACCCAAATACCTCAACGAAAGAGTCTCCTTCCACGTACTCAAAAGTTACCTCCGCTCCGCTGACCTCATCCTAGCAGAGACCCCACTAATCCGCAGAACCAGAGCAGGCAGAAGAGCCTTCCCCTACGTCACAGCAAAGACCTGGAACGAGCTCCCAGTCGACATCAGACGCTCACCCACTCTGCATACTTTCAGGAAGAGCCTCAAGACCTGCCTCTTTGACTGATCCAGAGCTGCACCCTCCTCACAGTGCATTGAGACCCTCACGGGTTAGTAGCGTGCTTCATAAACCCCCTTATTGATTGATTGATAAATAAGCAGCAACAATGGCTTGTATATAATATAAAAGCTTCCGCTTAAAGCCCTGGTGTCACCACTATAATGTTGCTGCTTCTGAGTTTCAAAAAGGAAAGGAAATCCAGAGAGAAAATTACTCTCTTTAAAGGATTTCCCTTCCCCTACAACGCTCACCTCGCATGACCTCATGGTGTAACTTCTCCTTTACTGAAAAGTGAGCAGTGTGAGCAGTGCTGTCACTGCAGTCCGATAAAAAACAGACTGCCTGTGCCAGGGCACAAAACAGAGCCCGATAGAGACCCATTTCAAGGCCCCCTTTAAAAAACTGCCGGTGCTCAGCACCGGTGAGACCCGGCCCACTTAAAACCATACCTGTGACGCTTCCAATTTGTGAAAACCGTGGTGCCTAATATTGCTTTAAAAGACAACATGGAGGGACACATACAGAAAGAGGAAGACACCACCAAATAAGAAGTAAGCAATGGGAGTGACAAGAAAACCAACCAATGGAAAGCTGTGGGCGGGCTCCAGCCCACTGCACGCTTTTGGCATAGTCCACAGGAGGTCTTTTGACAACAGGCAGCTGGAAGCGGTCTGTAGGCGAGACCAAGCAAGTGTAGAGGAAAAGAAAACCGTTTAATAAATAACCCTGCTGGGAAATCACTCAGTAAAGACGCAGATAGCCGGAGATAGCAGAGTAGGAAGTATAAAGTTTAATGTAGACCATTGCAAACCACTTAGAATACGAGGCGGTGCGCGTGGCTCTGACCTCGGGTCATTAAACACGGAAAGTCCCGAATGTTACCCGCAGGATAGGAAAGTAATAAAATGAGTGTGAACAGAAATAAAGTGACACAGGGAAAGGCTGATAAGAGCTATAGACATAAAAGCTTTGATAGGGCTGTAAGGTGGATAGACTCTCGGAAAGTGCATCGCTCGGTATGAAAAAACCGCACAGATTATTATTAGTTATTTTTAACTTTCTATAAACCAAAATTCAACCCGAAAATATGTACATGCACAATTACATATAAAGCAGTAGGGAATATGAAAGTCCCTCTTTAGGTCTCGCACCTGCGATACAGGGCGAAAGCCCTGTCGCAGCGTGAGGCCTATAGCTGTCGGCTCTGCTTACAAGGAGCCAAAAGGGAGACAAGAGATGGGCACGCACAGCCTGCCGGAATCGATCAGGTCGCGTGCGCGTTCACCATCTCCTGTTTTCCTTGTGAGCCTCATGCACTTCTCGCATACACACACAGCCACATCCCCCCTGCTTTCGTTACGCACAGACAGGAGCGCACGCACAAAGAGACACACTCACGCACACACACAAGAGCACATACACGCACGTACACACACACACCACTCCTGCTGGCACCATACACGTGCACATCTCCTGTCTGTGCCCGCCGCACGTAAGTGAACCTGTGTGGCCAGCGTGTAATTAAATCTACAATCCCCAGCTCTCCTTGCACCCCCTCCAGTGTCAGCCAGCCATGCTCCATCTGCCAACAGCTACTCTCTCCTTGCATTCCTTGCCGTCGTTCCGCCATGCTTCAGCGTGATGCCCTGCAGCGTGTCCCCAGAGCTCACAGGGTGCTCGGTGTACCTCTCAGCCCAGGCGCTGGCCGTGCTGCCTTAGGAGCGGGCTAGGCTCAAGCAGAGTTCAGCCTCCGATTCAGACTCGAGGCCTCAGCGCAGATAGACGGCGTGTCTTCTCCAGCGATCCTCAGTGTGCGCCGGGACAGCCAATGTGTATGCTCACAGCATCTCGTGCGCTCCTACCGCGCTTTCAGTTTCGCGCACTGAGAGAATGCCCCCGCTGCACTCCCGACGACTCCGTGGGCTGAATATTTTTCTTTCTTCGCTTTTGTGTACATAGTCAAACAAAGTCCTTCGTGTGCTGGTAGCTGCTTTGAAATGGGAAGACACACAACGGAAAGAATCATGAATTACATATTCAATTCAGGTAGTCCAATTGATATGAATTATTACATGATTATTCCATTTCTGCAAATGCCAGGCTTGGATTTAGACTCCAAGAACATTACAGACATTGGTAATGGTTTGTTGTAACTATGGCGCCTTCTTCCTGTGAGCCGGAAAAGCTGAATTCAACATTCATTAAATGTATGCGTGAGTTCTGCATGTACTAAAGCACACAGACGTCAGCACTAGACGTCAGCCTAGCCTTTCCTTCTACCATCAACCAGCGTTAAATCCCTGAAAAGGCACCCTCGCCTCTGAAGCAGACACGTACCCACACTTTATTATAGATTCAAGCAATACATCCTACTTGAGTGGCCTGTTTTTTTTTTATTTTGCATTGGGAAGATTTTTCTTAACATCCGCTTAACAGTAACGCGCTTTTAACCCCTAATATGTAAAATTTTAATGCTTCTCGTCCTCTCCCTCAAGCCCCCGCGTTACTTTGCCGTTTGCCCAGTAATGTCTCCCTTGTTGGTCTGATGTTCCCACCACCTTCCATAATGATGCTTCCGCTCCCTGTGTCTTAAAGACATGCTTTTGCTCGGTTTCTTTTCTTTTTAGTTACAAATTCAACTCGGATTAGAAGGTAAAAAGAAAAAAAGCGCCTCTAACATATTCTAGGTACGCATGCGTGGTGTGGGCATCAAATGCTTTTTTGTGTTTAACTTTAGTCACCCGTGGTGGATGCTGTGCAACTTGTTATTGTTAGTCTTTCACAGACGCAGTTCACATGTTAGACATTCAGAAATGGGATGCACATTCATGGTGAGAGACTTACACTGATGGTGCTACACATAAGTGCACATTCATGGTGAGAGACTTACAATGATGGTGCTACACATAAGTGCACATTCATGGGATAGACTTGTCATAGACGGAGCTGCACATTTAAGGTGAGTGCATGCTCATGGTGATAAACTTTCACAGATGGTGCTGCACAAGTGCACATTCATGGTGAGAGACTTACACTGATGGTGTTACACATAAGTGCACATTCATGGGATAGACTTGTCACAGATGGAGCTGCACATTTAAGGTGAGTGCATGCTCATGGTGATAAACTTTCACAGATGGTGCTGCACAAGTGCACATTCATGGTGAGAGACTTACAATGATGGTGCTACACATAAGTGCACATTCATGGGATAGACTTGTCATAGACGGAGCTGCACATTTGAGGTGAATGCATGTTCATGGTGATAAACCTTCACAGATGGTGCTGCATGAGTGCACATTCATGGTGAGAGACTTACACTGATGGTGCTACACATAAGTGCACATTCATGGTGAGAGACTTACACTGATGGTGTTACACATAAGTGCACATTCATGGGATAGACGTGTCACAGACGGAGCTGCACATTTAAGGTGAGTGCATGCTCATGGTGATAAACTTTCACAGATGGTGCTGCACAAGTGCACATTCATGGTGAGAGACTTACAATTATGGTGCTACACATAAGTGCACATTCATGGGATAGACTTGTCATAGACGGAGCTGCACATTTGAGGTGAATGCATGTTCATGGTGATAAACCTTCACAGATGGTGCTGCATGAGTGCACATTCATGGTGAGAGACTTACACTGATGGTGCTACACATAAGTGCACATTCATGGTGAGAGACTTACACTGATGGTGCTACACATAAGTGCACATTCATGGTGAGAGACTTACACTGATGGTGTTACACATAAGTGCACATTCATGGGATAGACTTGTCACAGACGGAGCTGCACATTTAAGGCGAGTGCATGCTCATGGTGATAAACTTTCACAGATGGTGCTGCATGAGTGCACATGCATGGTGAGAGACTTACACTGATGGTGCTACACATAAGTGCACATTCATGGTGATAGACGTTCTCAGACGGAGCTGCACATTTAAGGGGAGTGCATGTTCATGGTGAAAAACCTTCACAGATGGTGCTGCACGAGGGCACATTCATGGTGAGAGACTTACACTGATGGTGCTCCACATAAGTGCACATTCATGGGATAGACTTACACTGATGGTGCTACACATAAGTGCACATTCATGGTGAGAGACTTACACTGATGGTGTTACACATAAGTGCACATTCATGGTGATAGACGTTCTCAGACGGAGCTGCACATTTGAGGTGAGTGCATGTTCATGGTGATAAACTTTCACAGATGGTGTTGCACGAGATTTGAGCTATTGGCGTTGCATTATTATTTGCAACGCCAATAGCTCAAACTTATTGCATTGCAAATGCTTTCCCTTTTTTGGCAGGGAAAAAACTGTCTTTTGTCACTTTAGTACCGTTTGGACAAAAAGGAAGAAATACTGGGCTGCACACCAAGCACAGATTCAAATGTGAAATTTCACAGCAAAAGCCGCCTGCCCTTACCAGCTTTCCCCTGGGCTGCTCAAGGCTCACAGAAGGTGGGGGCACCTAATGGAGATGGCTTTCTTGGATTCCTTTACCAAATGGAGCTGTGCTAGGAGGGAGCGGAGGAGGAAAGCCTGGTCAGGTTACTCTGGGCCCATGCCCAATCAGTTAACCTGAAACTGGTGTTCAGAGGGGCGCGGACGGTGCTGCCCAGCTCGCACTCTCCTTGGTTGCAAACTGGCCCAATACAGACTTTTCAGTTCCTGCTCCATGCTGCAGGCAAAGCCCAATTTAAAGCCTCAAAGATGCTATCACAAGCTTTAAAATCCTTCTCTTACCACTCCGAATTCCAGTGTTTTAGCTGCCCTCGAGTACAGGAGTACAGTGGCAGGGGTAATGTAGGCACAGCTTAAAGTATTTCGTATTTCTGTTTTGGAAGTAGGGGAAGGTGGCACAATGGTTTGTACAATTACCTGTGTAATTGGCATCTTACTGGCAGTCCAGTAACCAGGCCGCCACTCGTCTTCAAACAGGAGTTCTGCTCATGTCAACGGTATCCACGCTGTATAATACTGGGTATATGGGGAATTGAATTGAAATTGGGTCCCAGTATTTCCCTCCACCAAAGATGTGCTTGGCTTACACCATTAAAGAACATTTGGTGGAAAAAAATACCTGCCTGTTTTTAAGTTGTCTGTGTTTAGCAGATTCAAAGGCACTACTAGTGTCGTGCAGCATGTGACGTGAGCCACAAAATTGCTGACCACATGGAACACCTTGGCCCACGTGTGGGGAAAGGAACACAACAATATCATTCCACCATGAACTTCTGTGTCCACCGCGAACAATCCCCGGAGATCCAGCACAAGGTGTTCTCCGGCGCCTCAAGGACCCGACAGCCTTTTGTTGCTTGGCACTTGCAGGCATTGGAAACAAGCATCTACGGTCAGATAAGACACGTGTAGCCGAACTGTGGATTAGGGGGCAGTTGCATTCAGTAAAATAAAGATGATGGATCCTCGTTGTAATGTTCAAGTAGTATATTTAATCTTGGGATTAGATGGTCAGGTACAGGGTAGGGTGTTAAAATATCGATAACAAAAATATAGCTGACATAAATATCGTTGCAAAAATATCGTTTACAAAAATATCGACACCCTATACTTAAACAGGTAAGTACATAAATATCGACTCCAAAATATCGTTGTAATTAATATAGATGTAAAAAATATCGACTTTTTAAAATAATTAAAATTACATTAAATAATAAATAAATATAAGTACTATTAACAAAATACATTACATTACTTTTATTTTATAACTATTTCAAACAAATTTACTACACTTTTTAATTATAAACTTAATAAATGTGGACATATAAATTAATTTTACACATTACTTTATATAACAACAATAATACATATATATAATTAAAATACCCCTTTACCCAAAAACCCAAAACTGACCCTGAACCCTAAAAATACCCCTTTACCCAAAAACATTTTCACTAAAAAAATCCTGTACACACACCTAAAATTAATTAAAAAATTAACATAATTAATGACATAATTATTATTCAATTAACTAATTAAAATTAATTAACTATTATTTATTACACTATTTATATTTATTTAAAACATTAATTAATCTATTATTTCATTATATTTAAAAACCCCTTTACCCAAAAACTGAAAACTGACCCTGAACCCAAAAAATACCCCTTTACCCAAAAACCTAAAAACTGACCCTGAACCCTAAACATACTCCTTTACCCAAAAACTAAAAACTGACCCTGAACCCTAAAAATACCCCTTTACCCAAAAACTGAAAACTGACCCTGAACCCTAAAAATACCCCTTTACCCAAAAACTGAAAACTGACCCTGAACCCTAAAAATACCCCTTTACCCAAAAACTGAAAACTGACCCTGAACCCTAAAAATACCCCTTTACCCAAAAACTGAAAACTGACCCTGAACCCTAAAAATACCCCTTTACCCAAAAACTGAAAACTGACCCTGAACCCTAAAAATACCCCTTTACCCAAAAACTGAAAACTGACCCTGAACCCTAAAAATACCCCTTTACCCAAAAACATTTTCACTAAAAAAATCCTGTACACACACCTAAAAATAATTAAAAAATTAACATAATTAATTACATATTTATTATTCAATTAACTAATTGAAATTAATTAACTATTATTTATTACACTATTTATATTCATTTAAAACATTAATTAATGTATTATTTCATTATATTTAAATTACTTCCCACCCTACTCCCCTATAAACCCACAACCCGCTACGGAACTATTAATACTAAATTCAACTGAAAATACATTATTAAATAATAATATACTACTAAAAATACTACTTTGACTAAAAATAATCATTAAAAACACTACATTACTTATAATTATTTAAAAAACGATATTATTGTAAACTATGTTTTTGTAAACGATATTTATTACAACTATATTAATGTTAACGATATTACTTACCTGTCTGTCGATATTTTGGTCAGACGATATTTTTGTCATCGATATTTCTTCCTGTAGATATTTTTGCGGCGATATTTATGTTAGGCGATATTTTTGCGGCGATATTCCTGCTCTGTACCCAGGTACAGCATTAAAGTAGAAATGTAGTCAGGTAAGAAATCCCACCGGGAGCAGATAACCTCCTGCTCAGCCTCCAGGTAACTGATAAATCCCTTGAACAGCAACAGGTAGAATCATGGATGACATCACAGAGACATGACATAGACAAGCAGACACTAACACTAAGGAGGGACAAAGAGGGAGGAAGAGCAGGATGTAACAGGGGCCTAGGTCAAAAATATCTTGTTTCTTTCAGATCAGATGTAAGTTCAGGACAGAATACTAGTCCTAGTCAGCCAACCCTAGAGTTCTGCTACCTTTTGTATGTCAATTTGCTTGATAAGATTAAGAGGTGCTTTTTGTGAAGGCATTGGTGGGCTAAACAGGTGTGTTTGAATATAACCATCTGAGAAACTATCTGGCCGAAGAAGGTGTTATTGTTCACAAGGGGGGCATTGATGCCCATGGAATGCCACAGGCAGTCCCCGACCTTTCTGTACAAACCCATCAACCCCGCTCCGATTTCCTCCAGCCCTTTAATGCTTGCATCTTTACCTCTCCTGCTCGCTTAAGGCTAGCTACTTGCATTGCAGCACTGCTCCATCCAGCGACATGCTTGCATTTTTTTAAAAAGCATGTTTTATATTTCCCTCCTACTTATCCCCTAATGTCCCCTCTATTGGTGCCTCTTTTGCATCTCCCTTGATTCCTAAAATATAAAGCATTGTGTAAAACACCAAGTAAAATGACGTCGAGAGGTGTATTTTCAGATTACTGCTTGTGCAATTCTGCAGTATTTCGGGGTGTGTTTCCTGAAGCCACCTGAGGCTGTGAAATTCCCGTTCCTCTTGTTCAACGTGATCTGCAGCCAACAAGGAATGCAGGTAGCAGCACCGGAGTGGAACACCTCAGAAACAAGCATTTACAATGCAATAGGTCTCGCATTACTGATCCCATTAACTACCGTCCCATCGCCAGACTACCGCTACCTGCCAAATTAATAGAAACAACCATGAACACTCAGCTCAGCGCATTTTTAGGGGCCACACAAGCCCTAGATCCTTCGCAACATGGCTTCAGAGCAGGTCGTAGTACCGAATCTGCCTTAATTAAATCGTCTGAGGAGATCAGAAAAGTGATGGACGACGGGGGTAGAGCAGCCCTGATCCTGCTGGATCGGTCGGCGGCCTTCGACACGGTCCACCACACGATCTTGGTGGACCGTTTGGAGGCCTGCGGGATACAAGGGAAGGCCCTTAAGATCCTGAAAGCTTTCCTTACTAACAGGATCCATGTGGTGGCACTGGGGGAGTTCGAGTCTAAACCATTCGTGCTGCCCTGCGGGGTTCCCCAGGGATCCTCCCTAAGTCCCATCCTTTTCAATATTTATGTTTCCTCTTTGGCCACAGTCATTCGATCGTATGGGTTTGAGCTTACATCCAATGCGGATGAAACGCAGATTGTGGTATCACTGCAGCTAGGGAGAGAGGAAGGCACAGCCAGTAAATTCCAAGAGTGTATGTCAGCAGTTAGCAACTGGATGGCCAGGAACTGCTTAAAGTTAAACTCGGCCAAAACCGAAGTCTTACTTTTTGGCTCCAGGGATAACTTTTGCAGCCCAAGCTGGTGGCCTGAAGGGACGGGTGTACCCCCCCCCCCCACTCCAGTCACCAAGGTCAAGAACCTAGGGGTTCTGATTGATGATCAGCTCACCTTCAGGCCTCGAATCAATGCAATGACATCTTCCATTCATTTCACACTGAAAATAATCCGGAAGATCCTTCCTTCTTTACCTGATGAGTGTAAGAAAACAGTGGTGACCGCCCTGGTTTTATCTCGCCTTGATTACTGCAACAGGCTTTTTCCTAATGCCCAACAGGGGCTTCTTAACAAACTACAGGCCTTTCAAAACGCAGCAGCTCGTCTCCTTACAGGCGTTCCAAAGTTTGCATCCATTTCCCAGGAATTGGTGAAGCTGCACTGGCTCCCAGTGTGGGAACGGATCTCATTTAAAACCATGTGTATATGTTTTCAAGGCCCTTCATTGTCTTGTCCTATCGTTTCTGACACAGCACTTTCATTGGTACCTACCGGGCAGATATCTTAGGTCAACCAACCTGGGGCTGATTGTGACCCCCTCGGATAAGAAAAGCATGCTGGGGTGGCAGAAGCTTTGTCTTGGGGGCAGCCAGGCCTTGGAATGCTCTCCCTTTGGCTCTCAGACAGATTACAAATTTGATGACCTTCCGCAAAACTCTGAAAACCTTAAGTTTCAGGCCAGGCGAGGGGAGCTTTCATTGTAGCGCCAGGACCCTGTTCAGGTAAAAGTGCGCTCTATAAACGTTATAAATAAATAAATAAATAAATAAATAAGTAAAATTAATAAAGTTTGAGCTAATGGCATTGTAAATGACAATGCCTTTTATTCATTTGCATCGGAGCGTTAGCAAGCACTTTGTACTTATAGTCCATGCTTATGAGAAGCAAGGCTGTCAGTCTCTTTTGCTGCCAGCCTTGCTCATCGGTAGCATGGACTATACGCTCAAAGTGCGTGTTTATGCACCGATTGCAGGTTTTAAACAAATGAATAAAAGGCATTGTCATTTACAATGCCAAGAGCTCAAACTTCGATAATGCGAGACCTATCGCATTGCAAATGCTTGTTTCCTTGGATGATGAGGCATTGCTAGTGTTTTTTTATGTTTAGAATCCGATACTAAAAGAAAAAAGAAGTTTATAAGCCCCTCTTCTTACCTGCCCATAAGCTGTTCTTCAAACTCCGAGATTCTTGGAACTGAAAAACATTGATACAAGAAAGGGGGCTCTGCGGCTGGGCGGATGGACCCCGGTGTAGAGTTGGACGGACAGGTGTAACCAGAAGGACAGGATATATGTTGCGTGTGTGATGGAGTACATGTCCACCAAACTCTGAATCAGGCTGCTTGAGTCTGATATCCTTTCTGTAAATACTCGTCCAATGTAGCTTTGGGGAGGCCTCCTTTATTTGCATTGATTAAAGACAGTTTTGGAAGGTGCTCCTAACGTTTTTATGAGGCAGAGGACATGAAGCCTGTTTAAGGGGATTCACAAAAGGATTTTGCTTACTCTTACTCCTGGCCCTACTTCATACTCTTACCCTACATACTGTAGGACGCTGGCTCTGTATCTACTGTACCAAAGTAAGGTATAGTGTACACAGAGTCCGGGGATTACCCAGAGGTATAGCAGAGACTATATTAGGTAAGTCCTTTCAGCTCTCTTTGTGGTGGTGTGGGCCAGCAGGTAGGCTTATACAGAAGCTGAGTTAAGCATTTATTGTATTCACTCAATCAAGACTGGTACACACACTCGGAGACAGAATCTAGACCAGTTAGGTAAGTATAAAAAAGATATACTTATGTTTTATTTTAGAACCAAGCAGGACTTGGCATAGGTGAGTGAATTGTACTTTCAATTGTAAAACTTTACAAGGAAATGCAATTGGAAATGGATTTGCAATCTTTACAGGTTTGTATCTGCTTTTAAAACCGTTTCCATTACATGGAATTTATTTTTGATTACTTTTGCATTACTTTTGGATTACATTGACTACTCGGGGTGATATGCCTAGATATCACTCCGTGGATCCTACAATTCAAATCTTTTTCACGTTTCAAATACAGTTACTTTCCTTCCATACAAAAACAGTTCAACACTTAGAGAACATTTTAGGAACAAAAACTGGTACACAGGTTCCTTGACATCTTCATGCACAAAATCAATCAATTCAGGCAATTTCCTATTTCTATGTGTGCTGTATTTGTATAGTTCCTAACAATCTGTAGGGTCTGTACATTGTTTGGACAACAAAAACTAAGGGCTTTGTGTTAAGACTGAATCCGGTCACTCCCGCAGGATATGTTGGCCTAGAGACCAGCAAGCTCACAGCGCCACCGTAAGCCCCCCTAACCATACCATGGAATCAATGGTTTTCTGGAAACCAATGAAAAAGACAACCCAACCCATCAGGGATCGTGGAAACAGTACAGAACCTTTCTTTCAGTCACTCGTGCTCACTTATTCTCAGAGAAATATACAGAGAATACACAGTGGGATGTTTTTATTAATATTTATTGAACCAACGTTGTTCTTGCATAAAATACGTGCGTTGCAATGATTAGTAGACAGATGCAGATAAAAGTGATCACAAGCACCAAAAGTGTAAATAGTAGATATAGTTCTACCATGGTGCTGAAACAAGGTATATATTATAGGGAAGAGGTGTGGCGCTGAGGCCAGGGCGACTGACACCGGACGCTGGGGCTCATGGTTCTATCCCCGGCTCCGGCGGCAGGGGTCTGCCCAGCACCATGTGTCTATGGGCAATAGTTCGCTTAATCTTCGCAATGGCCCCCAGTGCTGGGATGCCTCCAGGTAGGAATGCGCTGCTTTACAAATACTGGATTTACATTGAACACTGGGCAAAGCACTAGTCAAGTCAAGTCATAAAATTTGTATAGCGCACTACATACCCAGAGGGTTTCAAGGCGCTTAGGAAGGGGAGGAGGATTATTTGTCAAATATCCACGTTTTAAGCTGCTTTCTGAACGCTAGGTGATTCTGGGTGAGGCGAAGGTAAGCGGGGAGTGAGTTCCATGTTTTGGCAGCCAGGTATGAAAAGGATCTGCCTCCCATGGTGGCCTTGTTGATGCGAGGTACAGTGGCGAAGGCTTGGCTGGAAGAGCGAAGTTGGCGGGAGGGGGTGTAGAAGGACAGTCGAGAGTTGAGGCAATTTGGTCCGATGTCGTAGAGTGATTTGTGTGCGTGGGTAAGCAGTCAGAAAGTGATCCTCTTATTGACGGGTAGCCAGTGGAGGTCTTTAAGGTGACCAGAGATGTGTTCGTTGCGTGGGATGTCTAATATGAGCCTGGCTGAGGCGTTTTGGATTCGTTGTAGTTTCTTCTGGAGTTTAGCGGTGGTACCTGCGTAGAGGGTGTTTCCGTAGTCCAGTCGGCTCGTGACTAGAGCGTGGGTGACTGTTTTCCTTGTTTCGGAGGGGATCCAGCGAAATGTTTTTCTGAGCATGCGAAGAATGTTAAAGCAGGAAGAGGATACGGCGCTGACTTGTCTGTTCATTGAGAGTGAAGAATCCAGGATGACGCCGAGGTTCCGTGCGTGGTCTGTCGGGATGGGTGCTTTTCCGAGGGCTTCCGGCCACCAGGAGTCGTCCCATGCAGAGGGGGATGTACCTAAGATGAGGACTTCTGTTTTGTCTGAGTTCAGTTTCAGACGGCTTTGTTTCATCCATTCGGCGACTTCTTTCATTCCTTCGTGTAGGTTAGTTTTGGCGGTGCTGGGGTCCTTGGTGAGAGAAAGGATCAGTTGAGTGTCATCCGCGTAGGAGATGATGTTGAGGTTGTGTTGGCGGGCAATGGCCGCGAGGGGGCTCATGTATACGTTGAAGAGGGTGGGACTGAGTGAGGATCCTTGAGGTACGCCGCAGATGATTTCAGAGGCCTCGGACTTGAATGGTGGGAGGCGGACTCTCTGGGTTCTTCCGGTGAGGAACGAGGTGATCCATTCCAGTGCTTTTCCTTGGATTCCGATGTTTCTGAGGCGTTGTAAAAGGGTGCTGTGGCAGACTGTGTCGAAGGCTGCAGAGAGGTCGAGGAGGATGAGGGCGACTGTGTCTCCATTGTCCAGTAGAGTTCGAATGTCGTCTGTTGCTGCGATGAGGGCGGTCTCAGTGCTGTGTTTGGCTCGGAAGCCAGATTGTGAGGGGTCAAGTGATTTGTTGGCTTCGAGGAAGGCGGCGAGCTGGTTGTTGACAGCTTTCTCGATGACTTTGGCCGGGAATGGAAGAAGCGAGATGGGGCGGTAGTTTTTGAGTTCGGTGGGGTCTGCTGTTGGTTTTTTCAGAAGGGCGGTGAGTTCAGCGTGTTTCCAGTCTTCTGGGAAGGTAGCGGAGTTGAAGGAGCAGTTGATGACGTCTCGGAGGTGCAGAGCTATGACGGAGTCTGCTTTGTTGAAGATGTGGTGAGGGCATGGGTCTGTGGGGGATCCAGAGTGGATGGAATTCATCAGGCGGATGGTGTCCTCAGTGGAGATTGGGTTCCAGGCGTTAAGGGTGTTTACGGGGGGAAGATGGTCAGCAGATGGTAGGGTGGGTTGGCTTCCGGGTTGGTTGTCAAAGCTGTTGTGGATGTCAGCAATCTTGTTGTGGAAAAAAGAGGCTAGGGAGTCGCAGATGGTTTGAGAGGGGGTGATGTCGTTGGAGTTGGCCGAGGGGTTGGAAAATTCCTTGACGATGTTGAAAAGTTCCTTGCTGTTGTGGGCGTTGTTGTCAAGTCGAACCTTGAATGCTGTTTTCTTGGCTTTTCGGATCAGTTGGTGGTGAGTACGGGTGGCGCTTTTGAAGGCGTCCTTGTTGCTGGTGGATGGGTCTTTTTTCCAGGCCTTTTCAAGGGAGCGGCACAGTTTCTTGGACTTCTTGAGATCATCGTTGAACCATGAGGCCTTCTTGTTGCCAAGTTTGTGTTGACGTTTTTTCAGTGGTGCTAAGGTGTCGGCGGTGTTGGATAACCAAAGGGTGAGGTTGGAGGCGGCTTCGTTGGCGTTAGAAGAGAGGGCTGGGGAGGTTCGAAGGAGCGATGTGGAGATCTGATCCGTGGTGATTTTGTTCCAGTTTCTTTGTAGAGTTGGTTGGAGGTGGATGATGGGTTTCGGCTTGTTGTAGGTGAAGTGAACGCAGCTGTGGTCAGTCCAGAGGAGATCCGTAGTGTGGCTGAAGGAGACATGGTTGCTGGAGGTGAAGATGGGGTCGAGTGTGTGACCTGCGATGTGGGTGGGGGAAGTGACCAGTTGTTTAAGTCCGAGGTTGGCGAGGTTGTCTAAGAGGGTGGCGGTGTTGCGGTCGTTGATCTTTTCAAGGTGGAAGTTGAGGTCTCCCAGGAGGATGTAGTCTTTGGAGGGGAGCGCGTGTGGGGTGATGAAGTCCGTGATGTCTTCACTGAATTTTGCGCGGGGTCCTGGTGGTCTGTAGAGGAGGGTGCCTCTAAGAGTTGTCTTGGGGTCGATGTGGATCTGGAAGTGAAGGTGTTCGGAGTTAGCGAGGTTGGCGTCGGAGCTGGTAGAGATGCGGATGGATTTCTTATGGACGATAGCGATTCCTCCTCCTGTATGGTCGGTGCGGTCCTTGCATGTGATCTTATAGTCATCAGGGATAGCGATGGCGATGTCAGGGGCGGAGGAAGCGTTCATCCATGTTTCCGTTAGGAAGGCGACGTCAGGAGAGATGGTGTCTAGTAGGTTCCAAAGGTCAATGGCGTGCCTGTGGACCGAGCGGGTGTTGAGAAGGATGCATTGTAGGTGGTTGGGGTCGGGAATCTGTGGTGTGGTCGTAGCGAAGATGTTGTCGGTGCCGCTAAATTTGCAGGAGAAGCAGGAGAACGGTCCATGGGTGCGTCCAGGAGCGGCTTGGACGCAGTTGGGGGCGCGACCGGGGTTAAGGGCTAGGAGGGTGGCGGCATCGTAGGTAATGCGGGAGGTCTGGGCAGCACGAGGGGCGGGGGGTCTGGCGCTGGGCACGGTCCAGGCGCGGACGGGCGTAGACGGGCTTACCTTTGGCGCACCTTCGGCGCGGGTTGGGCGCGGTCGCTGCGCGTAAACGCTGCACGCGGGAACTCCTGTCATATATGGATGGTGGAGGGGGAGGGGCGAGGGCGTCTCAGCTGGGAGGCGGGGCGGGTCACGAAGGAGGACAACAACAGCTAAAATGGCTGCGGAGGGGACAGCGGAGCGGAGCGCTTGGGGCGAAATGCGCTGGTGCAATGGAAATGCTTTTAAACAGTGACAAATGCGCGTTACAAGAGAAATGTTACAAAGCGGCAAGCAGGCGCCTTACAAATGAAGTTTTAACAAAGCGGAAGCGGGCGCCTTACAAGTAAAATGTTTACAAAGCGGCCAGCAGGCGCGTTACCAATTAAATTCTAACAAAGCGGCAAGCAGGCGCGATATCAATGAAATCTTAGCAAAAGCGGCAGGCAGGGCACGCTGCAGGTCGTCAATTAGGGTAAGAGCACACAACGATACCGCAGTTCGCCAGGGAGGCAAGGGAGCGACCACTCTGCTGGGGAGCGAAGCGAGTCACAGCGCGTTGAGGACACGGAGCGCTGTATCAAGGTAGTGGGAGGGCGTCTCAGCTGGGAGGCGGGGCGGGTCACGAAGGAGGACAACAACAGCTAAAATGGCTGCGGAGGGGACAGCGGAGCGGAGCGCTTGGGGCGAAATGCGCTGGTGCAATGGAAATGCTTTTAAACAGTGACAAATGCGCGTTACAAGAGAAATGTTACAAAGCGGCAAGCAGGCGCCTTACAAATGAAGTTTTAACAAAGCGGAAGCGGGCGCCTTACAAGTAAAATGTTTACAAAGCGGCAAGCAGGCGCGTTACCAATTAAATTCTAACAAAGCGGCAAGCAGGCGCGATATCAATGAAATCTTAGCAAAAGCGGCAGGCAGGGCACGCTGCAGGTCGTCAATTAGGGTAAGAGCACACAACGATACCGCAGTTCGCCAGGGAGGCAAGGGAGCGACCACTCTGCTGGGGAGCGACACTACGCTACGCTCGCATAGTTTGCGCTACTTCGCACTACGTGAACTGCACGTAGCACAGTGCAAGCACGCGTAGCGTAGTGCAGCAGTCCTTTTTTGCTTGCACGCAGTCCTCAATGTCAAGTTGGCGACCGCGAGCAAGCAAAATAACATCCCGGCGAGACTTTTTCCTCGTTCGCGATCAGCAACATCAAGTTGCCGATCGCGAGCTTGGAAAATAAACCTCCCGGCGAGATTCTCAACGCGGGTAGGTCAGATTTCTCATTGCGAGTGGTCGCATATGCTCGCGACCGCTCGCGATGAGAAGCTACCAGTCCGCGTTGAGCAAGCTACCGTTCGAGTTAAAATCTACTTGAGCGGCAGTAAAAGACAGCTCGCACTGTGCAAGATGCCGTTTTCAATGATTGCACAGTGCGGACAGGCATCTGGTACTGTGCAATCATCGCAAACAGGGTACTACACAGTTTGCGTAGTGCTACTCGTAGCTCGCGTAGTGCGAAGTGCACTTCACGTAGCTACACGTAGAGCTACACCCAGGGTTAGTATATATATAAAACAAGGCAGTAATCTAGCATACTCCCATGATGCGAACCCTACTCTACGTGTACCTAGAGTGTGTGTAGGTGTAAAGCCAAGAATCCCCTCAAAGTACGAACCAACCCCATTACCTGATGGGACAGAGTGAAGGACACCATCTTGGTCACGAACTGGACACCCCTCATGAGATGTCAGGCTGCTGCATGGTGATTTCTCAGCATTCAAGGACCACAGTGTCAGCCGAAGTGTCTCCTGCTAATCTATCGTGATGCTCATCTTTTATAATAGAAAGCAGACTTGCCTGTGCCTATAGATTAGTGATGTTATGGATATGTAGATAGCCCTTTCGCCCTGTGGATGAAGATAGTGATGACATTTGAACATACTGTGAAACGAGACCTTGTGCATGATGTTGTGTGAAGCTAAATGTGTAAACAAGTTTAGTTTCAGGGAAAGCAAGTATGTGCAAATGGTCACTGCTGAAAATGGTGTATGAGAGGACTATGTAAGTAATAAGCTGCTTCGCTACATGGGTCTTACTCGGGAATATAACACTATAGAATGCAGCACACAGAGAAAAAGGAAAAAACAAGGATAAATCAAAACATTTCTCCTCGTTGCGCCTCCCTAGCCCTCCCCCTGGGGTGGCGTTAGATTCTGACGTATTCCCAGTTTTACAATTTTTCGTAAATCTGGGAATGCTACAGACTTTTTGGGTGTTGCGTGGGCACACCCAAAGTAATACCCATAGAATGGAAACATCCATTTCAACGCAGTTATTACAACGCACTACCTTTACAACGCAACTGCCTTTACATCGCATGCCATTACAACACATGCCATTACAATGCATGCAATTACAACGCATGTAATTACAACGCATGTCATTACAACTCATACCATTACAACGCATACCATTACAACCCATGCCATTAAAACGCATTATAAGGTTAGTAATGGAGATTTTTTAGTTTTAGGGTCGGTATGGGTTTTGGGGTATATAGGAATAGTAATTTTTACCCCTACACTATCCAACGCTTTCCCTACTGTTACACTCACTGGAGTGGGTATAGCAATTTTTACCCCTACACTATCCCACACTTACCCTACTCTTGCACTCACTGGAGTGTGAATAGTAATTTTCACCCCTACTCTATTCAACACTTTCCCTACTGTTGCACTCATTGGAGTGGGAATAGTAATTTTTACCTTACTGTTGCCCTAAAAGTATTATGTGTTGTAATGGTATGCGTTGTAATGGTATGTGTTGTATTGGAATGCGTTGTATTGGTAGTTAAAAAAATGTGTTGTAATGTGTGCGTTGTAAATTCATGCAATGTAATGGTAGTTGCGATGTAAAAACTGTGTTGTAAAAGCATGCGTTGTAATTGTTTGCGTTGTGACGTCATATATTCCCATGAAACATCCCTTTCACGCTGTGTTCTGCATGAAAGGGGCACATATTTACAAGGCCATGAAAAGCAGCGTAAAGTATCTTTACATGGCTTTATAAATATGCCTGGGCACATTGCCCCATCGGATCTTCAAAAAAGTGACGTTCCAGTGGCGCAAAAGTGCTCATAAATGAGGCCCCTAATGTCTAAGAATGGATTTAGACACTGTAGGAGTACAGTACTCTTTTATTTTTTGCAGAGTTTTATATAGCGCGAACTAGACCCGAACCGAATCAGGTATCAGAGCGCTTTACATATCAGCAGTTACGTTACATGAGAACACACATTCATTTTAGGCACGGGGAGATTAAGTGATTTGCCCAGAATCACAACTGTACCCTCACCTGGGGGCTAGGACGACCTGCTAGAGGGGTAACTTGTCTAGACCCCAGGCAGTGAGGTCCAGGCATGGCACACAGTGATGTGTGCCATGTCAATGCTTCACTTTTCTCTGCACCAAAACACAGCCTACAATGGCAGGGTGTGGGTGGTACAGTGCAGGTCCCCTAAGGGTGGCACAGCAGGTGTTGCAGCCCTCAAAGGCCTTCCCTGGTCACAGGGCCCTGGGTACCCATGGAGCCTTTTACAATTGTCTCACCTGTGGCCAGAGATGTGGAGATTGGGGCCACAAAGGTACAGCTTTGGAAAGGAACACAGGCCCTGGGGACCTGACTGGCAGGGATTCAGGCACACCAAGTCAAAGTGCATCAGAAATCTGTCAAAAAGAGGGGGGTAACTATACAAAAATGGGCACTTTCCTACACTTACTCCTCCTATTACTTGAATTCTTACTCGTATCCCTACACTTGCCTAGTCCTACTATTGCTCTTACTTCTACTCTTAATTCTACTTACTTAGGGCCGGATTTAGATCTTGGTGGATCTGGCCCTGCAGTTACATTTGTGTCGGTAAGTCCAGCTGCCTCCTTGGCAGTATAATGCTCAATTTAGATGCTGGTGGGACTTGGACGATAGTCCGTCCGAGTCCCGCCGTGTCTGCCAGAATTTTCCTCCTATGTTAACGGTGTCATAGGCAAAGCGGATCACTGAAATAATATCGAGGGTCAAAATATCGACTTGCAAAAATATCGTGGACAAAATATCGACAGTCAAAATATCGAGTTTGTATCTACAAACAGGTAAGTACAAAAATATTGAGTACAAAATATCGTTTACAATAATATAGTTGTAAAAAATATCGACTTTATTAAAAACAGTGTTAAATTAAATTAATATGAAAATTTAATTACTAAAATATACTTAAAAATACTTACATTAACTTATAATAATAAAATAATAAATGTAAATATTAAAAAAAATGTTTACAATCTTATTTGTTAAAACATATATATATAGTAACATACTATAATTAAATAAGATACTATTATATTACCGTACGATACCAGAAGTGTAAAAAATACTATTCCCACTCCAAGGAGTGCAAGCGTAGGGAAAGCGTTGGATAGCGTAGGGGTTAAAATTACTATTCCCACTCCAGTGGGTGCAACAGTAGGGAAAACTGACCCTGAACCCTAAAAATACCCCTTTACCCAAAAACCCAAAACTGACCCTGAACCCTAAAAATACCCCTTTACCCAAAAACTGAAAACTGAAAACTGACCCTGAACCCTAAAAATACCCCTTTACCCAAAAACTGAAAACTGACCCTGAACCCTAAAATAAACCCTTTACCCAAAAACTGAAAACTGACCCTGAACCCTAAAAATACCCCTTTACCCAAAATCTGAAAACTGACCCTGAACCCTAAAAATACCCCTTTACCCAAAAACTGAAAACTGACCCTGAACCCCAAAAATACCCCTTTACCCAAAAACTGAAAACTGACCCTGAACCCTAAAAATACCCCTTTACCCAAAAACTAAAAACTGACCCTGAACCCTAAAATTAATTAATATTATTTAATTACCAATTAATTATTAATTAACACTAACAATAAAGTAAATATACTAGCACATTAGCTATAATTAATTTAATTTAATAATTAATATTTATTTTCCGAATAATTAATTTACAATGACTAAAAATTACATATATAAATAAATTACTCTAATTAATGTAATTAACTAATTAATATTATTTAATTACCAATTAATTACTAATTAAAAATATGTAAAAAAATTATATTAATTAATTAACTAATTAATATTAATTAATTACCAATTAATTATTAATTAAAAATATTTACAAACATATATTAATTAATTAATTATTATTAAATTACTCCCCACCCTTATCCCCTATTAACCCAACATCCCGCTCCTAAACATTAACTACAATTTATATTACTATTAATAATTTTTTTTTTTTTTTAACCTTTTTTATACATATTATTGAAATTTTTTACTTTGACTATTTATATATATTTTGTCGATATTTTTGTACTCGATATTTTTTTAACATTATTTTTATCGATATTTTGACCAACGATATTTTTGTAATCGATATTTTTAACTCGATATTTTGTCCATTCGATATTTTGGAGTCGATATTTTGTCTGTGCACCAGGCAAAGCGGCTGTCAGAGGGAGTCCAGACAATATTTTGCTGGGCCAATCATGATGTGCCTTTCCGTCAGCGAAACTGTGGTGAGTAAACCTTCACACCTGAGCTGGTACTATCGTACAAGTTACTTACCTTCGGTAACGATGTATCTGGTAGAGACAATTCTAGCCGCAGATTCCTTAACGTAGAATATTCCCCAGGCATGAGACTGGGCCCGGAAAACTTTCTTGCCACAGCATCCCACGAGGGAGGAAGGAGGGTCTACGAAAGGACCCACCAGCCTGGACTCAACACAGGGCCCCGAGGGGATGAGTCAACCGGACAGGGAACAGAGCCCTGTCCCTCCTCCCCTCCCCCCTCCCCCCGGCGAAAAAGAACCTCCTCATACAGAAGACCACCAGTTCCAGAGGGGATACGGGAAGACGAGCAAGAGGTGGCCCATCCCCCCCAGCAAGAGGAAACAAGGACAAGGCGAAGGGAGGCCAGAGCACCTAGAGCCCAGTCAAAGTACCAAGGATCTCCACCAGAAGTCCCAGAGGCATAGGCAACGCAGAGGAGCACCAAGAAAGAAGAGATACCCAGAGACTCTAAGGAGAAGAGGTAGAACCAAGGCACCCCCCCCCCACCCCACCGGGAACACACCCTGTGAAGAGGGCATCCAAGCCGGTCACGCCGGAAGGCAACAGACAAGACCAAATGGCACCTCAGCAAAAAGGCAAATGGGAGAAGAACAAACCAAAGGCACAATGGTGCAGAAGAACAACAGGCCTGCACTGGCAAGCACCGCCAGAAGCCAGCACCACAGAACGGTGCACCTGAGACAAGCCAGGCGCCAGCCGAATTTAGAGGCCAGGAGGGCCAAGAAGGACCCGGCCACCCACCACGGGAGGGGCCTCCACACACGAGCCCAGAGAGAAGTGGAACCAGGCAGAGTCACAAAGCAAAAATGCAGACAGCAGGCCAGCCCAGGCTAGCGATACAGCGATCCAGAAGAAGGACAGACCGTGGCGCAATGCAAGCCACTCCAAAGCCAATACAAAGAGGATCGCACCTGCGACATACTGTAACGCAACGGAGAGCAGAAGCCCGAAGGACGACCACTTTCCTACGTACTAGCTACCAATACCCCACATAGGGCATGTTACATTCCAAAACATGGGAACCGTCTTCAGAATATATTTGCAGCAGAGGAGCAACAAAAAGACCTGCGGAGGAACTGCAGATGGCTTACCAAGCAGCCAACAAGAACACACAGATGACCTAATCTCAGGGCCAACGCAGCTTACCAATCAGCGAAAAGCACAATCAAAAAGGGGCCGGACCAGCAACCAACAATGCGAAAGTCCTAACAAAAGGACCGGAAAGCATAACAACCACACAGACACACACACACACAACTGGGGCTACCGCCACAAAGCCCCAGAAGATAGTGGAAGAACACCTCCCAAATAACACAACAACTCACCAGTCACTGAGGGGGAGAAGGCGGAGGAGGAGGAGGACGACAAAGCCCCGTCAGAAACCTCTGAATGGCATAGTCCGCAGGAGTGTGCCATCAAAAGGAAGGTCCACCAGCCGTTCCCTAACGTTCTCCGGGAACACACTATCCCGTAGCCAGGCATGCTGGCGAAGGGCCACAGAAGAAGCCATGGTATGACCAAGCACCTCCGAAATCCCCAAAGCGGAGTGAAGAATTAATGACGCTAGCTCCCGGCCATCCAATACATGATGCCGCAGATCAACACAGGCACCTTCCTGAGAAACGGCAGACAGAAGGGACTCAGCTGAGTCCCACAAGCAAGAAGTGGCCCTAGCCAAGAAACACAGAGTGTAAAGGGCCCGCAAGGCCACGCTGATGGAAGCGAAGATATTACGCCCCCAGGAATCCAATCAGCGGGCCTCATGTGAAGGGGGACCAACACCAATGGCAGAGAAGAAAGGCAGTCTGCAAAAGAGGGCCTCTGGTAGAGGGATCGAGGGAAAGACAGACGGGATCATGCGCTGCATGAAGGTGTTGGGGCAACAAGTCCCCCATGGTGGGCCGCCCCTAAGCCCCCAAAAGCGAAGTGTGGAGCGAAGCCTCAAAGGGAAGAAGCCGCTCCCGACCACCAGAACCCTGATGGAGGACCTCCAGAAGATGATCCGTGGGGAAATGGGCAGCTGGATCACCCGTGCGCAAGATTCCCGCCGCTGTGGAATCAGTCCGAGCGAAGGCAGCACCCGCCTGCGTAGGCCCCACGGTGGGGAAAGCAGCTCCTCTGTGGGAGATGGCTGCAAGCTAAGGAGGCCGTCCCCCAGACCCACCGGAGGAAGGAAAGGCCAAGTCCAAAAGGGGGGGAAAGGGACCGAGGAATGGGGAACCTTAGACTCCTCCAACGAAGACTGTGGTCACGGTGACGGCGAGGAGGCGTCCTTAGATGACGCCGGGGAAAAAGCCACAACGCGGCGACCCATCTCCGGAGAAGATGACACCATCAACCGCCGAACTTCTGGAGAGGAGGGGGGTCCAAGGACGAATCAACAACCTGACGCCGGCCTGGCTCTGTAGAGTCTGCGACCGGGGCCAGGTTGACATCGACCGGCCCCGAAGAGGACCCCGGAACGACCTACGCCACAATGTGCGGCGCAGGGAACCGCGGTTAGGCTGGAGCGGCTAAGAAACGGTGCCGAAAAAGCATCAACCCGACCCCACCGAGGCAGCCACCTTTGAGAAGGTACGAGGGGGGCTCAAGGACAGGCCCCAACCACTAGCCGGTCCCTGCGGCGCCGCCAGGGCCAGCAACCGCCGGTGCCTGAGTGGCGCCACCTCGGACAAGGCCGCCGCCTGCCCAGAGGACCGAGGGGGACTCAGGAACATGCCCTAAGCCCTGGCAACCTCACACATCACCACAGGGACCCCCCCCCGCAGGGTCTGCAGCGAGGCAGAGGCACCGTGGTCCAAAGGAGGGAACCCGGAAGGGTCGCACCCCGACGGCACCACATCCTCCAAACCTGGACCCGAACCTGTCGGCGCCGAGGCCGGAGTCGCCGGTAACGCCACAGAAGGACCCGCACGCGGCAAGGGATCCGCGGTTGTCCCAGGAGGAGACGGAGGAGAAGGAGGAGCCAACAAGGCCTGCAAGGCCACCGCATAGACCTCTATCTGGGCTCTGGTCGCCCCCACACCGGGAAACGTCGGAGAGGGTGGCGATGTGCTAGGCCTGACCACCCGCGGAGAGCCCCACCCCCAACAGGCCGGGGACCGGCCCTCGGGGACAAACTATGACACTTACCAACAGGTGAGTGATGCTCTTGCGGACTGGGAGAAGGACGGTGTCGGAGACGCAGGCGGCGGTTCTTGAAGCCGTCTGCGTGGGCCGGACGCGGTGATATGCCGACCTGGACATGCGTGCTGAAAGGAGTTTCATCCGGCGCTCCCGCAGGGCCTTCGGTTTCATTTGCTGACACACCTCACAGTCTGGGGAGTCGTGGTGCTCTCCCAAACACCGCATGCAGATGGAGTGAGGATCCGTCACCGACATCTGGCGTGCACAAGATTAACACGTTTTGAAGCCCGAAGGCATTCGCACAGTGTTCTCAAGAAAAACACTCATGGCGAAAAAGGGAGGCCTAAAACAGGCCAGGAGACAATATTCGGTTCCACGTTGCAAGTGAAAAAGAAGAAAACTGACGTCAGTGCGCCGTTAAGTCCGCGGAGGACGTCGGGCGGAGTCGCGTGACACCGCTCCCCAGCACGCAGGGATGCTGGGCAAGAAAGTTTTCTGAGTCCAGTCTCATGCCTGGGGAATATTCAACATTCAGGAATCTGTAGCTAGTAGTCTCTATCAGATAAAGGGATATAAGGTAGAAACTTCCTTTATTTCATTTTTACACTTCAGTTTCCATCATGAACCCGATTGTCCAAGTCCTTACCTTGCTGCTGCTACTTGACCATGAAGCAAATCAACTCCGTCATCACAGGAATTGAAGGGAAGCTCCTTTTTACTTGTTTTCTTATGAATTTTCTATTTACATTTGTCCTGGACTCGTGCATTTTTAAATTGCTTTTACAAGCATGCTTTTTCAAATGTGTAATGCATATGTATTTATTTTTTCACTTAATAAGTTCAAATGAACACACCTGTATTAACACTTGCAAAAATCAATCGTAAAATGTAAAATATTTAATGATATTTGAGATAATTATCTAATGTACTTTTTTTTACAATAAAAATAATTGAGAAAAAGGAGTAAGGGTAGGAGGGGTGGTAGAGGAGAGGCTTTTGGTGGTAGAGGTAGCTGGAGTGGGTGGTGTGCATATGATAGTATGTTTGGCAGTTGCATGTGGGTCTGGTGTTTGTTGTGTAGGTTTTGATGTGTGTTTTTTGGCTGTTTGTTAATCTGGTGAGTGTGTGTTTGCTTTTGGTTGGTGATCTTTTGAGTGTAGGTGTGCTTTTGTGTAAGTGTGTTGGTTTTGATGAGTGTTTTGTGGTGGTTGGTGTGGTTGTGGGTCAATAGTGTGTAGGTTGTTTGTGCTTCTTTGTGTGTTTGTGTTTATGTGTGTGTGTGATTGTGCTGCTTGTGTCTGTTGGAAAGGATGCCTAAAAAACGTGAGTGTGCTTGGGATTGGGGTGGGAGTTTGGATCTGGGTTGAGGAAGGGACCTGAGTTGGGGCAGAAAGTTGGGGTGGAGGGAGAGGCTGGGATGAGTAAGGAGGCTTCTATACAATATGTTAAAAAGAGGTGCAAACCCCATTAGCAACAGCTAATTTAAAAGCAAAAACTACATGTACGTTTAGCGGCTCATTCAAAAGTATTACTTACCAGGCTCCATCCCACCAGGGATTTCTGTCAGGCCTCCAGGATGTAGGATCTGCAAGACCTTCTCCTCCCATGGATATAGTGGTCAGGAGGGGCTCGGAGAACCGCCATCAGTCCTCTGGGCCTCACGGTGGCACTTGGAAGTATGCAGGTGACAACAATTAACAAAATCACAACAGGTGTCTGATGCTAGCATCCATCCAAAAGCTACACGAAAAGTACAATGTTGAACATGTCCTGTGAACAGTGGCAGCTCCTCCGCTAATGCGCAGGACCGTCGCCCCACTGCTTTTAAGCAGTTTGATGTAAGGAAAAATAAACTGATAATTACTTGCTGTTATTATCATTTTATTGTTTCCAGCTGCTTTGCGGGTGGGTGTGCTCTGCTCTCAGGGCAGGGGAGGAGTGGTTTGCCCCCAGCAAGTGCACATAAATGCTTGGTCAGTCCCCTCTGAGGACGGCCAAACATGCATGTGCACTTTGCATGTTCTCCATGGAGAACATGCCCAAGACCCCAGTCTCCGTCTCAGCAACAAACCAAGGCGTTCAGACCTATCACAACAGTGCATTGTAGCTTTGTTGATTGTACAGGGGAGCCTGGGTATGCTTCCTGGTTGCTGTTCACGCCCAAGTCGGATGGAGGAGAGACAGAGCAGAGACAGGCAACGCGGCGATAAGGTAAATTAAAAAAAAAAAAAATTACATCCTCCCCACCCCCCCTGCCCTGCCAGCCACGATCCGTACCGGCGGCCACTGCCCGTGAAGGACTCTCTCCGTCACAAATCTGCTGCTACGACTACACCAGCCCAACTGTGAAATCTGAATAGGCTTGGCCAATCTCGCCGCTCAGACAGCAATTAAGTAATGTTAGCCAGCAGAGGTGTCTGCTGCGTTGAAGGAGGTGAGCCGTTTACGCATTGGAAAACAGCCTGTAAATGCGTAACTGAGAATGAGACAGCCACATCTAAATACGGCAGGTGGAAATCCGTCAGCCGCACGGGGTACTTGTAAAAGCCACCACAGCAGGGGCGTACCAAACGCCCCCGTAGCTCCACTCTCTAGAGTAAATGAAGGGGCCCCGGGCCCCCTCAGCTCTTCAGTGAGAGCTGTGAGAGAGACTTGCACTGAAGCCTCTCTCCCTCTAAAGCAGGTGCAGGCTGTCTGCAGCCTGCCATGAGCCCCTCCCCTGACTGAAGAGAAACAAAGTATCAACTGACATTGTTTCTCTTCAGTCAGAGCACCAAGAGGGTGGGGGTGGGGGCCCCAGAGAGCAGGAGGCAGGACAGAGCACTGCTCAGGACCCTAACAAGGGTGGGAGTGGGGGCCCCAGAGAGAGCATTCTCCAGGGCAAAGCTCATATGAGAAGGGATGAGGCAGCAAAGGGTTCCCTCAGTTAAGCACTCTTGTTAGAACGCACCATGTGGGCGTCCGCAGGGGGGGGGGCCGAGAAGGGTGCAAAGCAGAGGGGAGAAGGGTGCAATGGGGAGGGGAAAAGGGTGCAAGGCAGAGAGGAAAAGGGTGCAAGGAAGAGAGGAGATAAGTGCAAGACGGAGGGAAAAAGGGTGATAGGCGGAGGGGAAGAGGGTGCAAGGCAGAGGGAGAAGGGTGCAATGTAGAGAGGAGAAGGGTGCAAGGCAGAGGGCAGAAGAGTGCAAGGGGGAGGGGAGAAGGGTGCAAGGTAGCGAGGAGAAGGGTGCAAGGCGGAGGGGAGAAGGGTGCAAGGCGGAGGGGAGAAGGGTGCAAGGCGGAGGGGAGAAGGGTGCAAGGCGGAGGGGAGAAGGTTGCAAGGCAGAGGGGAGAAGGGTGCAATGTAGAGAGGAGAAGGGTGCAAGGCAGAAGGGAGAAGAATGCAAGGGGGAGGGGGAGGGGAGAAGGGTGCAAGGTAGGGAGGAGAAGGGTGCAAGGCATAGGGGAGAAGGGTGCAAGGGGGAGGGGAGAAGGGTACAAGGTGGAGGGGAGAAGGGTGCAAGGCGGAGGGGAGAAGGGTGCAAGGCGTAGGGGAGAAGGGTGCAAAGCAGAGAGGAAGGGGAACAACCTTTACAACGCAACTTTTACAACGCACTACGTTTACAACGAAACTTTTACACCGCAATATCCATTATAACGCATGCCATTACAACGCAACCATTACAACGCATGTCACTACAACGCATACCACTACAACGCATGTCATTACAATGCAGTCATTACAACGCATACCATTACAACGCATGCCATTGCAACGCATAGTTACACTATCCCCCTGGAGTTAGAATAGTAATTTATACCACTACACTATCCAACACTTACCCTACTGTTGCACCCCCCTGGAGTTAGAATAGTAATTTTTACCCCTACACTATCCAATACTTACCAAACAGGTATGCGTTGTAATGGTATGCGTTGTAAAGGTAGTATGCGTTGTAATGGAATGCGATGTAAAGGTAGTTTTAAAAGATGTGTTGTAAAGGTGTGCGTTGTAATGGAATGCGTTGTAAAGGATGTTGCGGTGTAAATAATGCGTTGTAAAGGTATGCGTTGTAAAAGTATGCGTTGTAACGTCATACATCCGAGAGGAGAAGGGTACAAGGCGGAGGGGAGAAGGGTGCAAGGCGGAGGGGAGAAGGGTGCAAGGCAGAGAGGAGAAGTGTTCAAGGCAAAGAGGAGAAGGCTGCAAGGCAGCGAGGAGAAGGGTGCAAGGCAGAGAGGAGAAGGGTGCAAGGCAGAGGGGAGAAGGGTGCAAGGTAGAGAGGAGAAGGGTGTAAGGCAGAGGGGAGAAGAGTGCAAGGGGGAGGGGGGAAGGGTGCAAGGCAGAGGGGAGAAGGGTGCAAGGCAGAGAGGAGAAGGGTGCAAGGCGGAGGGGAGAAGGGTGCAAGGCAGAGGGGAGAAGGGTGCAAGGCAGAGAGGAGATGGATGCAAGGCAGAGGGGAGAAGGGTGCAAGGCGGAGAGGAGAAGGGTGTAAGGCGGAGGAGGAGAAGGTTGCAAGGTAGAGAGGAGAAGGGTGCAAGGCAGAGAGTTGATGGGTGCAAGGCAGAGGGAAGAAGGGTGCACAGTAGAGAGGAGAAGGGTGCAAGGCAGAGGGGAGAAAGGCGCAAGGGGGAGGGGATAAGGGTACAAGGCGGAGGGGAGAATGGTGCAAGGGGGAGGGGAGAAGGGTGCAAGGTAGAGAGGAGAAGGGTGCAAGGCAGAGAGGAGAAGGGTGCAAGGCAGAGGGGAGAAGGGTGCAAGGCAGAGAGGAGAAGGGTGCAAGGCAGAGGGGAGAAGGGTGCAAGGCAGAGGGGAGAAGGGTGCAAGGTAGAGAGGAGATTGGTGCAAGGCAGAGAGGAGATGGGTGCAAGGCAGAGGGGAAAAGAGTGCAAGGGGGGAGAAGGGTACAAGATAGAGGGGAGAAGAGTGCAAGGCAGGAGAATGGTGCAAGGTAGAGAGGAGATGGGTGCAAGGAAGAGAGGAGATGGGTGCAAGGCAGAGGGGAGAAGAGTACAAGGGGGAGGGGAGAAGGGTGCAAGGCAGAGGGGAGAAGGGTGCAAGGTAGAGGAGAGAAGGGTGCAAGGCAGAGAGGAGAATGGTGCAAAGCAGAGGGGAGAAGGGTGCAAGGCAGAGAGGAGAAAGGTGCAAGGCAGAGGGGATAAGGGTGCAAGGCAGAGAGGAGAAGGCTGCAAGGCAGCGAGGAGAAGGGTGCAAGGCAGAGAGGAGAAGGGTGCAAGGCAGAGGGGAGAAGGGTGCAAGGTAGAGAGGAGAATGGTGCAAGGCAGAGAGGAGAAGGGTGCAAGGCGGAGGGGAGAAGTGTGCAAGGCTGAGGGGAGAAGGGTGCAAGGCAGAGAGGAGATGGGTGCAAGGCAGAGGGGAGAAGTGTGCAAGGCGGAGAGGAGAAGGGTGCAAGGCGGAGGGGGAGAAGGTTGCAAGGTAGAGAGGAGAAGGGTGCAAGGCAGAGAGGAGAAGGGAGCAAGGCAGAGAGTTGATGGGTGCAAGGCAGAGGGAAGTAGGGTGCACGGTAGAGAGGAGAAGGGTGCAAGGCAGAGGGCAGAAGGGCGCAAGGGGGAGGGGAGAAGGGTACAAGGCGGAGGGGAGAATGGTGCAAGGCGGAGGGGAGAAGGGTGCAAGGTAGAGAGGAGAAGGGTGCAAGGCAGAGAGGAGAAGGGTGCACGGCAGAGGGGAGAAGGGTGCAAGGCAGAGAGGAGAAGGGTGCAAGGCAGAGGGGAGATGGGTGCAAGGCAGAGGGGAGAAGGGTGAAAGGTAAAAAGGAGAAGGGTGCAAGGTAGAGAGGAGAAGGGTGCATGCAGAGAGTAGAAGGGTGCATGGCAGAGAGGAGAAGGGTGCAAGGTAGAGAGGAGATTGGTGCAAGGCAGAGAGGAGATGGGTGCAAGGCAGAGGGGAAAAGAGTGCAAGGGGGGAGAAGGGTACAAGATAGAGGGGAGAAGGGTGCAAGGCAGGAGAATGGTGCAAGGTAGAGAGGAGATGGGTGCAAGGAAGAGAGGAGATGGGTGCAAGGCAGAGGGGGGAAGAGTGCAAGGGGGAGGGGAGAAGGGTGCAAGGCAGAGGGGAGAAGGGTGCAAGGTAGAGGAGAGAAGGGTCCAAGGCAGAGAGGAGAATGGTGCAAAGCGGAGGGGAGAAGGGTGCAAGGCAGAGAGGAGAAAGGTGCAAGGCAGAGGGGAGAAGGATGCAAGGCAGAGGGGAGAAGGGTGCAAGGCAGAGGGGAGAATGGTGCAAGGTAGAAAAGGGTGCAAGGCGAGGGGGAGAAGGGAGTGAGGGGGAGAAGGGTGCAAGGGGGAGGGGGAGAAGGGTACAAGGGGAGGGGGAGAAGGGTGCAAGGGGGAGGGCGAGAAGGGTACAAGGGGAGGGGGAGAAGGGTGCAAGGGGGAGGGCGAGAAGGGTGCAAGGCAGAGGGGAGAAGGGTGCAAGGTATAGAAGGGTGCAAGGCGGAGGGGGAGAAGGGTGCAAGGCAGAGGGGGGAAGGGTGCAAGGTAGAGAAGGGTGCAAGGCGGAGGGGGAGAAGGGTGCAAGGTAGAGGAGAGAAGGGTGCAAGGCAGAGAGGAGAAGGGTGCAAAGCAGAGGGGAGAAGGGTGCAAGGCAGAGAGGAGAAAGGTGCAAGGCAGAGGGGATAAGGATGCAAGGCAGAGGGGAGAAGGGTGCAAGGCAGAGGGGAGAATGGTGCAAGGTAGAAAAGGGTGCAAGGCGAGGGGGAGAAGGGAGTGAGGGGGAGAAGGGTGCAAGGGGGAGGGGGAGAAGGGTACAAGGGGAGGGGGAGAAGGGTGCAAGGGGGAGGGCGAGAAGGGTGCAAGGCAGAGGGGACAAGGGTGCAAGGGGGATGGTGATGAAGTTAAAAATGTGCCCCGGCCCCCTCCCCGCCCCCCCGGAAACATTTTTGGGGATGCCCATGGCAACGCACACTACTTTGTGGGAGAGAGTGGAGAGAGAGTGGAGTTAGAGAGAGAGTAGAGGGAGAGAGTGGAGGGACAGAGTGGAGAGAGAGTGGAGAGAGTGAGAGAGAGCCAGTGGAAAGAGAGACAGTGGAGAGACAGTGGAGAGAGAGAGAGAGTGGAGAGAGAGAGTGGATAGATTTGAGAGAGAGAGTGGAGAGAGAGAGAGTGGAGAGAGAGTAGAGACTGACTGACTCAGAGACTGAATACTGACTGACCGAGAGACTGACTGGCTGAGAAACTGACAGAGAGACAGAGACTGATTGAATCACTGAAAGAGAGATAGATAGACTGACAGAGAGAGAGAGAGACTGACAGACTGACAGACTGACTGACTGACTGAGAGACTGACTGACTGAGAGAGACTGAATGACAGAGAGAGAGAGACTGACTGACTGAGAGAGAGAGGCTGACTCACTGAGAGAGAGAGAGAGAGAGAGAGAGACAGAGAGAGAGAGAGAGAGAGAGAGAGAGAGAGAGAGAGAGAGATAGAGACTGTGATGGAATTGGGGTCAAAGTGTGCATGAAGCTCTGCAATGCCTCTTAAGATTGCTATTGTCTTCTAATAAAAATGTATTATAACAAAAATTCTCTTTGTAGTTACATCTGCTTTTGTAATACTGCATTGTCGCATTGTCTAAATTTTTTAAACGAGGAGCAGTGAATGCACTTTTGTCAAAACTGAACGAAGAGTGGGTCCGATGTTGCATATCATGACAGGAGTCTGCATCAGGAAACCCACCTAAAATTGGGCAATCTTCCCCGGCCTACTGATGGCAGGGGCCCTGTAATGAATGGATCACCACCTATGAAAGCCTGCTGGCAGACTAAGCCCAACCTTTGACTCCACCATCCAGTGTTACTGGATTGGTGACCGTGGCGTAACAATAGCCCTGTATCACTTGCAGTATGGCGGGTCGCTGGCCTGAAAGCTCTAGACTGGCACAGAGAATGGCAGGGGGGACCCTCTCCGTGTACTTTGCAGGGGGCCCCCCTCAAGTTTCGATACGCCACTGCACCAGAGGGACAATGGGAGTCCCAACAAGATCTAAATCAGTCCCTTAGTGTTACTCCTACACTTATTTGGATTTACTCTTTTTCACACACTTACTCCTTAATTTAGACCTACTCTTACTCCTACACATGCTTTTACTTCTAATTACTCCCTCTAATTTCAATTTTTACTTCAACACTTTCTTCCTGTTCTTAATCCTATGCATTCCTCCTACTTTTGTGCCATATGTGTACTTTGCCCACGTTAACTGTCCCGACTGACATTTTGCCGACTGCATTGCAGCACTTAATTAAATAATGCTGCAGTTGTAGGTAGGAAAATGCTTGGGGGCACAGTGGGGAAATCAGCAGGGGCAGGGGGGCCTCCTCCACGAAAAGAGGAAAAACTACTACAATCACTGAAGGGCAAACACCGCCATCCAGAGTGTGCCAGTGTCTGTGTAGCAATGAAAACATTTCCACAAATCTTCTTGTCCCTGCTCATAATTCTAACATCTCCCACTTACTTCACCTAAACCTGCTCTTAGTCCAACTTATCCTGCATGTGCATACTTTTAGTTACTCTTTTTATTACTCCTACTTACTTTCACTTTTACTCCTGCACACACTACTCTTACTCCTACTCATGCTTCTAAATACTACTGTGTGTGCTGAATCCTACTTACATATGCTTAATCTTACTTATGCCTACACAATTCTCCTAAACTTCATCCAGGCATCTCAATGCTTCTCTCGTTCACCCTTGTAGGAAGGTGGATACCTGACTATGGTTACCCCAGATTTTTTACCTCGTGTTTAGCTGGTTTTCGACTTAGTTGACCTGGGATCCTGCTAATCAGGGCCCCAGGCTATCTGCTCTCTCTGTAAAATGTACTTCATGTACTTTAGGTACATCTCCAATTGGACATTGGTTCACCTTATGAGCCCCTGTACAGTGTTTTATAGGTGCCCAGGGCATAGGTGCATCTAAGGCCTACCAGGGGCTGCAGCAGGTATTATGCCACCCAAGGCTGGCCATCCAAATTCACACAACTGGCTGATCACTCAGCGGGGCAAGGTTGTGTAATCACCCCTTGCTTAGATATAGTATTCCTATATCTAACCTTATATCTAGACATATATACACCTATAAGTCACTCCTATGGCAGGCCTTAACAATCCTGGAGGCAGAGTGCTTGGTTTTAAGTGAGATGGTGCTTCAGCATGAGCTGAGCCTGTCTGCAGCTTTCGGAACCATGTCCTTATAGCTGTTCTAGGATATAGCCATACCATATACTCTTAAGTGCATTATGAACATTGCGGTTAAATGCTAACTCTGGTTTGTCTTTATCAAAACATGTCGAGTAAGGTGTCATAAGTTTTGGAATACTACCCCCTTGCTAGTTCTGGCGACAGGGGTAGAATTCCACCCTTCTAGAGGGATAAGACATGTTGTTCCTACTAATCCCGGTTAAAGTTGACCAGAGCCTCAGCATCACAAAATGGATGCTGCTGCCACATACATGAGTCTGAACTCCTGCTGCTGGGAGTCTTTCCAGCGAGGGAGGCTTGGACAATAGGTTTCCTGTCTTGGGAGGTGCTAGCACCACCCCAGACAGGCTTGTGTGTATTGGGGCAGGGAGGGCTGAAAGAAATGAGACACTGCCTGGGGCACACAAGGTGTCCCATGCATAGTCCAGTTCAAACAGGTGCTGAATCACTCCAGCCCCAGCTCTGGCACGAAACTGGACAAAGGGAAAGGGGTGTAACCACCCCCTTCCCTGGTCCCACCCATAGGAGGGACCTAGCAGGTAATCCAGCCCCTAGATTTGGTATATAGGTAGGAGCTGAGTCCCAAGACTTTAGATTTATCCTGACTGAAACTTGAAACTTGGACCTTCGACATTCTACCTGAGGATAGAAGACTGAAGAATCTCCCTTGTGGTCAAGGAGTGACCACCCTGCACAAGCAGGCACCATCCAGCGATCAACGGCTTGCTTTGTCAACGCTTACGCCGGAGCCCAAGCACAGAGCCTGACAAAAACTGGACTTCCAGACTTCCTTCAGCCCGATCCACAGCCCTAGCAAAGCTGAGACCCGTGGAGGTGACGCGAGACATGGGACCAGCCATATTGAAAAGTCAGCGACTTGCTTACCGTGCAGCTTCTGAGGCACCCTCAAAGCTGTTCATTGGGGATTGAGAAGCCCCAGCCCCGAGCATCATCTGCACCGAAGATCAGCCCTGCACACTCCACGAGTTCTGCGTGGGGCCCTTCTGCATTTTCCTGCTCAACGCATCTGCCCGGTCACTTGCCCGTTAGCTAGTGGCCATCTTGGCGATGAACCTTTGAATTCACACCACTGGTCTGGTTGCTCCAGACTGGCTCCTGCTTCCCTGAAAAGAAGCAGCCCATCAGACCTTGCTGGTTTGATTAAGAAGTCAACCTCGATTCCTGCGTGGGTTGCCTTTGCCAAGGCTTGTTGGCTCCAATCCTGAAGCCGACACCTTCGACAGTGAAAGCCTTCGTGGGACAGTCCGTGCCTGACTCCTGGTCATCGTCGACGCCTCCTGGTCCACGTGGCTGCAGAGAAAAGCTTCACGACATCAACTGATTGCTTCGCGACATCGCCTGGTTCCTTCCTGGTTCCTTCCTGGTCTCTGGCTAGTGATCCAGACTCTGTCCGCTCTGCTTTCAGGTACTCTTCATCCTCGATCCGCACTTCTCTCCTGGACGCCTGCAGCATCTTTCTTCATGGCTCTATAGGATTCAGCGACGAAACCCGACACACTTTGACACCTATGCACCCGCTTCCTGTGGGTGAGGTAACACGAGTACTCCGGTGCTCCTGTGGGTATTGACTATCCAACTGTCTAGGTTCCAAGTAACTTTCATTGAGTCCAGTCAGAAGTGCCCTAAAAGAACTTGTTTCTAATTCTTTCGTTCCCATTCATTCTCTATGGTAACCTGCTTGTGAGTAAAGACTCTGCACACGCCTCCCGTGGGCCTCCTGCTTCCTATCCCTTGGTAGTACAGGGTAGCCTCAGTGATTCCCTAGGCCCTAGGCCTATTCCTTTTTCGAGCAGTGGTACTTATACCACTATTTTAGTATATGGTTTAGCGTGCCCCTAGGGCCCTACTGTATTTTGTTCAACTTATTGTATTTTAATTAAGTATCTTGTTATGTGCTTGTGCCTCTGACCTCATAAAGAGTTTGGAGGGTTTGTCTAGAAATAAATACATATATATTTTATATATAACCTGTGTGGTGTCCTTTCATTTAGTATTAAAGATGTTACATATGGTAAAACAGCTGGCTTCACATGCCCTCTTGAGTTTAGACTAAGACTGCTTTGTCCATGCTACCACTAGGATAGCTGGTCTATAAGGTTGACTTTACAACCATCACCATAAGGGTTGTTTGGACTGGTGCAAAATGCTCACTAGAATAGTGAACATCATATACCAGTCCAACTTCTCACAACCCTCACACAAGCATTCATCCATCTACCCTCAAACAAGCATTCAATCATCATCCCACAACTAAGAATGCACCCCCCTCCCATATTTACATCCATCCAGCTACAGAATCTCATACTTGCATCTATTCACTCACCAACAATAATAAGCGCCCAAAGCCATGCAATCAACCATTCATCCTTATATAACCACCAAGTCATGACTCCATCCAAGATTTCAACCAACACCCACCTATGTCTGTATGTGCCCATATGCGTGTGGTGAATGCATGAGTGTGCACGCATGCACATCTGGGTTTCATCTGAATTAATATGATGCCAGTATCTCTGCTGTCTATTGGTGCATCCTAGCACACCACACAACCGTACCTGCCTTTTAAAACACAACAAAGAACCTACACACAAAAAACAAGCCAGGACCCATGACTTCAAAAAAACAGCCAGACTTAGGGCCAGATGTAGGTAGCCTAATACCGGTCGGTAACGGCCGAAATTAGCGAACTTCAGCCATTACTGACCGGTATTAGGCTTTTCAGATGTAGGAGGCCAAATTGAAGGATTCTGTAATTTACCAAATCGCTAATTTAAGGAATCAGTAAATTACAGAATTCTTAAAAATACAGATTCGGTAAATTACCTAATCCTTAATGTAGGGAGCACTCAAATGAGTGCTTTTTCCATTTCAGGATTCGTTATTTACCACCAACTACAAGTTGGTGGTAAATATCGAAAACCCTAAAAAAAGCAATTTTTTGCAATTCATAACAGTGCCATGTGGCAGACATACATGCCCTTAGGGCATGTATGTGTGACACATGTGCACCCATGCACTATTCAGGGGTACAACAGGGTGTCAAAGTGACACCCTGCTTCCCTTGAATATGTGCCCCCTTTTACCGAATCGGTATTTACTGATTTGCTAATTCCCATTCATTCCTATGGGCCTCCAGGCCAATAGGAATGAATGGGAATTACCGAATCGGTAAATGCCGATTTGGTAAATACCGAATCGTACCGATTCGGTAATACTTACCGAATTTTTTCCTACTAAGCATTTACAGATTCTAAAATTCCGAATCTGTAAAATTCTGGATTTTAGAATTGGTAAATTTGGATTACCTACATCTGGCCCTTAGTGACTTAAAAAAACAAGCCAGACCGAGTGACTTCAAAAACAAGCCACACCTTGTGGCATCAAGAACAAGCCAGATCAAATAGCTTTAAAAACAAGCCAGGCCTAGTTGCATCAAAAGCAAGCAGACAAGGTGACTTCAGAAAACAAATCCGACCTAGTGACACAAAAACAAGACAGACATAGTGACTTCACAAACAAGCCAGACTTACTGACGCACAAGTTACTTACCTTCGGTAACGATATATCTGTAAGTAACAGTAGTTAGTATTAGATTCCTTACCTTAGAATATCCCCAGGCATCAGACTGGATCTGGAAACTTTTGCATAGCAGTACCCTTGCACGTCGGCAGGCGTCGTCTGCGGCTCTGCGTCCGTCGTCGGCGTCGTTGGCGCCTTGATGACGTCGTCGGAGTACTTAGACGCGGCCCTCGCGCGCTGACGTCAGTTCTTATACACAGCTTTTCCGTGCCAGAAACGCAGAGCCATGATAAAAATCAACACTGGTGCCATGAAACTAGGGCCCTGAAAAGGGATGACCTTAAGCCTAGATATCGGTGCGCAGAACGGGGAGGATGGATGAGTCAGTAAGGAATCTCATACTAACTACTGTTTCTTACAGATATATCGTTACCGAAGGTGAGTAACTTGTGCATCTGGAAGAAAGAGGTTAGTATTAGATTCCTTACCTTAGAATAGATACCCCAGCAATACCAACCCCGGTGGTAGGTCCGTGAACCAATAAGCACACCAGAAAGTCCTGGAGGACGGAACGGCCAAAGAAGCCATCCCTCCGGACTTGGCTGACTTGGCTGACTTGGCTGTGCAGGCAGTAGTGTCTTGCGAACGTGTGCATCAAGGCCCACGTAGCTGCCTTACAGATGTCCTGCAAGGGGACTCCCCGGCCCAGGGCAGTAGTAGCCGCCGTGGCCCGAGTGGAATGGGCCCTCAGCCAAAGAGTAGCATGCCTTGACGCACAATACGACCCACCAAGAGATGGTCCGTTTGTACACCGCCTGTCCCTTCTTAGCGCCCACGTAACCAACAAAGAGTTGGTCATCCACCCAGAACTGGCGTGTGCGATCCAGATAGAATGAGAGCGCACGTTTTGGTTCCAGACGGTGGAGCCGCTCTTTCTCTTTAGAGGGATGCGTAGGCGGAAAGAAGGTGGGCAAAGTGATGGATTGCCCGATGTGGAAGGCTGTGACTACCTTGGGCAGGAAGGAGGGTCTTGTCCGCAACACAACTTTGTCCGGATGGACAGAAAGGAAAGGGGGTTTAGAGGAAAGAGCCTGGAGCTCACTCACTCTCCTGGCAGAGGTGATGGCAACCAGGAAAGCAGTCTTAAGCGTAAGAAGACAGAGAGGATAGTTATGAAGTGGCTCGAAAGGAGCGCACATCAGATAGGTCAGAACAAGGTTCAAGTCCCACTGAGGCATCACGAAAGGAACAGGGGGAAACATATGAGTGTTGCCCTTCAAGAACCTATTTACAATCGGGGACTTGAACAAAGAAGGCTGATCAGGTAGCCTCAAGAAGGCGGAAAGAGCAGAAAGGTAGCCCTTGATAGTGCCCAGAGCAGAGCCCTGCTGGGCATGAGAAAGAACGAAGAGGAAAACCTCAGAAAGAGGGGCAGAGAGTGGATCCACAGCCTTTGCTGTGCATCATGCCACAAATCTGTTCCACTTGCAGGCGTATACCGACTTTGTGGAGGGACACCTGGCTGCCAGAATCACATTACAAACTTCAGGAGGCAAGTCAAATGGCCTCAACTGTTGCAGTTCAATCTCCAAGCATGGAGGTGGAGACTGGACAGGTTCGGGTGGAGGACCGTCCCCTGCTGCTGCAACAGAAGGTCCTCCTGAAGAGGCAGTCGAATCGGGGGATCGACAGACATGCTGAGTAGCTCGGGATACCAGTATCTTCGTACCCAGTCCGGAGCCACAAGGATGACTTGGGCCCGGTCGCGCCTGATCTTCTTCAGCACTCTGGGCAGAAGTGGTATAGGCGGAAAGGCATACAACAGACCGCAGTTCCACTCACGACGAAAAGCGTCTACAAGCGAGTACCGCCTTGGAAAGTTCAACGCGCAGAACTGATGACATTGCGCGTTCTCTACTGTGGCGAATAGATCTAACCAAGGCTTTCCCCACTGCTGAAAGAGGCCTTGCGCCACATCCAAGTTCAGACGCCATTCGTGATCCATCATGCACCGACGGCTGAGTTCGTCCGCCCTGGCGTTCAGGGAACCTACCAGTTGTTGAACCACCAGGGTCACGCCCTGATGTTCCAGCCACTGCCAGGCGCGCAGAGCCTCCTGGCGGACCTCAACCAGGCGTGGCGACGAATCGCCACTGTCGTTGCCATCGCCATCGCCCTGCCCAGTGAGTCGGTGGTGTCCAGTCCACACCGGATGGAATAACGTGCCGCGTCTCGACCCTCGGCAAGGGTTTGGGTGAGTTTAGCCCTGACCTCCGCCGGGCATTCTGGCAGCACGTTCGCGACCATGTCCCACAGAGAGTGGGTGTAGCGGCCCAAGAGGCACGCGGTGTTGGAAGACCGCAGTCCCAAACTCAGGGAAGAGAATACCTTTTTGCCGTATTGCTCTTACCTCTTGGATTCCCGATCGGGCGGAGCCGTCGGGAATGCGGTCTGGGAGTTGGAGGCCTGGATGACCAGGCTCTCGGGGTGGGATGGGTGGACAGGAAACAAGGGTCGCCCAGGGCTCGGCGGTGGTGTCTGGTCACGTTCCTATCTACAGGCGGACCTGTAGCGGGCCTGGACCAAGTGCCCAAAAGAACGTCAAGCAAGGCCTCATTAAACTGCAGCAGAGGCTCAGCCGAGCTTGACTGCGGTTTAAGGACCTCAGTGAGGAGGTTAGTCCTCACGGCCACGACAGGGAGCTCAAGGCCCAAAGCCCTGGCCGCCCGCGTCAACACCACACTGTAGGTTGCCCCCTCCCCCATAGCCTCGGTAGGGGGTGAGACAAAACCAGTGTCTGGCGAAGTGTCCAGACCACTGGCATCCCCTGCTGGGACTGACAATCACGAGTCAGAGGGTCCTCAGACCCCTCCCAATACACCTCATCACCCATCTCCTGAAAATCAGGGTTGTCAAAGGATGGGGCCGGTTCGTTGAAGTAGAACTCTCCAAGGGGCATCCAGAGGGCGCCCAGCGGCGCCGTTCCGACGCCGGAACCGGATCGAGGGAGGCATTCGGGATGGCGTCGCCCGAAGGCGGTGCCGGAGGTGACACCCTAGGGACCGGCGCCGGTGAGGTCGTCAGGTCAATCGGCGACAACCGGAAGCGGATCCAGTGGGGGCGATCCCGAAGGCGTCGGTGGCGTCGGGGCCGAAGCACCCACCGACATCGGGCCGAAGCACCCAACCAGCTAGGGCTCCCAGACGGGTCCGCTGCAAATGCGCCGCAGAGCCGGTCGGAGGAGAGAGGGACCTCATGGCCATGAGGAAGCGCTCGATCTCCTCCGGCGTCGCTTGCTGCCCAGGGACCGGAGGGTATGGGCCAGGCCGCAACGCCTGCGACTCTGACGGAGCCGCGTGGGCGGTGCCACCCAAACCCCCGGCCTCGTCGCCCGAGCGTCGGAAGGAGTCGGAAGAGCGATGACGTCTCTTTGACTTCTTGTGCTTACCTGACGACTTCGAGCCTGAAGAGTGATGGTGACTCCCGGAGCTATGATGGCTCCGACCCCTCGACCGGTCCCTCGACCTCCGTCCGGACTGAGACCTCTCGCGGCGCGGGGCCAACTGCCAGAGCTCAAGCCGCTTGCGGGACCGCCCCGCCTAGCTTTCGATGTCAGGGCTCGGCAGTCGGGGCAGGCCTTGTCGTCGTGGTCGACGCCGAGACAGTGAAGGCACCGGCGGTGAGGGTCGGTTACCGACATCAGTCGGTCGCAGTCCTCACAGGGTTTAAATCCAGGCATCCCTACCGGCACCGTTCGGAGTCGAAGACTTCAAAAATTATCAAAAGGGATCGTAAAAAAAAAGTCAGTCAAAAATCGACTAAGGTACCACTTTTTCCGGATCTGCGCTGCTGGAGCAGAAAAAAGAAGAACTGACGTCAGCGCGCGGAGGCGGCATCTAAGTACTCCGACGACGTTATCACGGCGCCGACGACGGACGCGGAGCCGCGGACGACACCTACCGACGCGCAAGGGTACTGCTACGCAAACATTTCCGGATCCAGTCTGACGCCTGGGGCAATTCTAAGGTAAGGAATCTAATACTAACCTGTTTCTTTCAGATCTAGTGACTTCAAAAACAAGCCAGACACGGTGACTCCAAAAACAAGCCTGACCTAGTGACTTCAAAAACAAGCCAGTCCTAGTGACTCCAAAAACAAGCTTGACCCAGTGACTTCGAAAATAAGCCAGACATAGTGACTTCACAAACAAGACAGCCCTAGTGACTTCAAAAACAAGACAGCCCTAGTGACTTCACAAACAAGACAGACCTAGTGACTCAAAAAAACAGACCTAGTGACTTCACAAACAAGTCAAAACTAGTGACTGCAAAAACAAGCCAGTCCTAGTGACTCCAAAAACAATTCAGAACTAGTGACTCCAAAAACAAGCTGGACCGAGTGACTTCAAAAACAAATTCAGAACTAGGGACTCCAAAAACAAGCTGGACCTAGTGACTTAAAAAACAAGCCAGACATGGTGACTCCAAAAACAAGCTTGGCCTAGTGACTTGAACAACAAGCCAGTCCTAGTGACTCTAAAAACAAGCTTGACCTAGTGACTTCAAAAATAAGCCACACATAGTGACTTCACAAACAAGACAGCCCTAGTGACTTCAAAAACAAGACAGACCTAGTAACTTCAAAAACAAGCCAGTCATATTGACTTCACAAACAAGAAAGCCCTAGTGAGCTCAAAAACAAGCCAGTCCTAGTGACTCCAAAAACAATTCAGAACCAGAGACTTCAAAAATAAGCCAGGCATAGTGACCACACAAACAAGACAGCTCTAGTGACTTCAAAAACAAGCCCGCGCTAGAGACTTCACAAACAAACCAGACCTAGTGACTTCAAAAAACAGACCTAGTGACTTCACAAACAAGTCAGAACTAGAGACTTCAAAAACAAGACAGACCTAGTGACTTCAAAAATAAGCCAGTCCTAGTGACTCCAAAAAACAATTTAGAACTAGTGACTCAAAAAACAAGCTGGACCTAGTGACTTCAAAAACAAGCCAGACATAGTGACTTCATAAACAAGACATCCCTGGTGACTTTAAAAACAGGACAGAACTAGTGACTTTGACTTCAAAAACAAGACAGACCTAGTGACTTCACAAACAAGTCAGAACTAGTGACTTAAAAAACAAGAGAGACCTAGTGACTTCAAAAATAAGCCAGTCCTAGTGACTCTAAAAACAAGCTTGACCTGGTGACTTAAAAAATAAGCCAGACATAGTGACTTCACAAACAAGACAGCCCTAGTGACTTCAAAAACAAGACAGACCTAGTAACTTCAAAAACAAGCCAGTCATATTGACTTCACAAACAAGACAGCCCCAGTGAGCTCAAAAACAAGCCAGTCCTAGTGACTCCAAAAACAATTCAGAACCAGAGACTCCAAAAATAAGCTTGACCTAGTGACTTCAAAAATAAGCCAGACATAGTGACTTCACAAACAAGACAGCCCTAGTGACTTCAAAAACAAGCCCGCGCTAGTGACTTCACAAACAAGCAAGACCTAGTGACTTCAAAAAACAGACCTAGTGACTTCACAAACAAGTCAGAACAAGTGACTTCAAAAACAAGACAGACCTAGTGACTTCAAAAACAAGCCAGTCCTAGAGACTCCAAAAACAATTTAAAACTAGTGACTCCAAAAACAAGCTTGACCTAGCGACTTCTAAAATAAGCCAGACATAGTGACTTCAGAAACAAGCCAGACATAGTGACTTCAGAAACAAGACAGCCCTAGTGACTTCAAAAACAATTCTGAACTAGAGACTCCAAAAACAAGCTTGACCTAGTGACTTCAAAAATAAGCCAGACATAGTGACTTCACAAACAAGACAGCCCTAGTGACTTCAAAAACAAGCCTGAGCTAGTGATTTCACTAACAAGCAAGACCTAGTGACTTCAAAAAACAGACCTGGTGTCATCACAAACAAGGCAGAACTAGTGACTTCAAAAACAAGACAGACCTAGTGACTTTAAAAACAAACCAATCCTAGTGACTCCAAAAACAATTTAGAACTAGTGACTCCAAAAACAAGCTGGACCTCGTGACTTCAAAAACAAGACAGACCTAGTGACTTCAAAAATAAGCTTTTGCAATGCAATAGGTCTAGCATTACTAAATGTTTCAGTTATTGGCGTTGCAATATTATCAGCAACGCTGATAGCTCAAACTTTTACTAATGCAAGACCTATTGCATTGCAAATGCTTATTTAAATGGTACTCACCTACCCAGACCCTGTGGTCCTGGGAGGCGAGATGGGCAATATTTTCCAGAACCAAAAAAGCACATTGGGTAGGAAGACGTTTCTCCTACTGTAAGTGCAAATGGTGGAACCCGATGCCTGACCATCTCAGAGCCCAACTAAATGTGCCCCTCAGACTCGTTCCTAACATAGAACAGTGAGCTCTTAACTGTAATGTAACAGCTGCATGCAAACTGCAAGGTATAAATTAGAGCATTATGTTTTTTTCTTAAGTCTTTGATTATCCTAATGCTGCAGAAAAAGGGTTCCTTTGGGTAAAAATGAATTCTGATTATTAAAAAGATCCACCACCCATGGTATTACGTTTTAAATTCCGGGTCGGTGTTTCTCCAGACCAATCACTATTGAACTATGCTGCCTACTAGTATGGTTGACGTATGGCTCCTACACCTTGTAGTCCTTTGTCTTATGTAACATTTCCTATACAGTGATTTACACACATATGATTGATCGTCTATGTGTAATATGTGTGATGTAAAATGCTCTGACACTCTACACTAGTATTAGTGGTGCAGCAAATTTTCTGATACTTTACTATTTTGTCATTTTTAGGTTTTGCCTAGCAAATGCGCACGAAGTGCGCATGTGCTAGAAAAACCTTATGTTTTACAGTGGGGAACAGCGACTCGCCCCCTGCTCCCATTGGCTAGCTCCATAAATGGAGGCTAGCCATTGGGAGACGGCTCTGTCCGTCAATCCCGGACCAGATTCGGGGGCGTTCCCGAGAATTTTTCGCTTTTGGCGACGTCACGCTACGTCAGCCAAAAGCCCTCGAACGCCCCCGAATCTGGTCCGGCATTGAGCCGGCACCCGCCTTCCTGCTCGCATGGGCGTGGTCGCCTTTCCCGCCCCCCTTCCATGCCGATCCGTAGCACGCCCGCTCCTCCAGGGTATGCGACCTAAATGCAATTAACATTGCAACACGTGCCTGTGTGTGCCAACTGCCGCCGCTGGAGGAAGTCCAGGTGAGTGCTCCCACCCTCCCTCCCGCTGTCCGTGTGTCCGTTCCCGCCCCCGCACCCCTCCCGCTCTCCGTGTGTCCGTTCCCTCCCGCTCTTCGTAATACTGGTAGCTTGTTTCTCGGTGCGCCTAGAGGCCATCCATTGTTTGTTATTGCTTGGCTTATTGTCACGCCCATTTGCTTGTTATTGGTCAGCGGTTTAGGCTTTCTTCCGCTTCGTGTCTTCATCCCTCCCCTGGAGTATGGCTGCATTACGTGTCAGGTCTCTTTACTTTGCCAATGCTTTTTATATTAATAAACGCAGGCCTTTCCTGTTCACTGGTGGATTTATTGACTTAAGCTCGTGAAGTAAATAATTGTTGATATGCACACGATGTAGGCGACTGTGGGCATGATGAATGACCATGGTTAGGAGGAGCGCTCGACTAGGCCATAGTTGAGATATGTCTGTTTGAACAAAGGGCTCCAGCTGTGCTTTATTTAAATGCCGAAGATGGATGCACCGTGGCTCCTGCCGCCGCCTGTACCGTGCTGCAGTGCTGTCCGCTTCAAACATAGCACGCTTGATTAGAAATGTCTGGCGGAATATATAGAACACGGATATTTAAGCACTCCGTTTCTATAGCTCCCCCCCTAATTGATCATAAGCAGTCCGCATTCTAGGAAAGGCTGGAGGGCTAGACACCTGTTTTACTGCGGTGTTGAAGTAGTGTAAACAGCACGACCGCCTAATCTAGAGTACTCGTGTTCAATGGATAGATGCGCCTAGAAGCAGCTTACGTTTCAATTGACTGAGCTTATCCATAGCTACGGTTTGGCCTTCAGTGCAGTATCTTGTTTTCCAGAGGGAAGAGAGACACATTCAGGTCTGGGGAAACCACTGCAGTGCAGAAGGGGCCTGCCTGATGTTTGTGTGTCTTTACCAAACTGAGTAAGGGCAGCTTTGGGGCGTCTTATTGATTCTGTACATGACGTGCAGAGCGCTCTCTTTGCCGCTTCGTGGTATCGACGCGTTTTAGGTCTGGCTTGAGAGCCACAGCTGCTGCTGGACATCGTGTTCTCAACAATGAGTTTTCAGAATTACTGTTAGCGAGAGGATTTCCTTTTGCCCACATGTTGCTTCCGTCGAGGACAGCCGTGATTGGGCCGGGTTTGGTTGCTTCCACGGAAAGTGCTTGTATTCTACTTTTTGCCTGATGGGAATACTTGTTCTCAATACAAGTGGATGTGGTGGCAAGGCAGAGATTAATTCTTTAGATGCCTGGTCTATTTATTGTATAAAGTTACAATAAAGGCAGAAGGCCTGCCATATTTATTCTGAACATCGTACATTAAAGAGGGAAGGCATCAGATGTTGGATTGTTTTAACTGTATTGCCTTTGAAAAGTAGTATATTACTTTGAAGTTCAGCGTACCCAATAGACCAGAGCTCCGGGACCTGTTGGCATATCTGAACAATTTATAATCTTTTTTGTAATTTTATATACATTTGGAATTTTATAACTGAATGCCAGTAGTTGCCTTGTGGGAAACATTAGGCAGAGCAGCAGTACTGTAGGCCTGAGTTGGTTATTGAGACATTCAGTAAAAAAGGCTATAAGACTGATTGTTGTGCTGGGAAAGTTATGGCCGATGCCATAGGTCTGATCTGTTTATTATGAAAAGTTAAGACCAAGGCAGTAGGCCTGGCGGCTTCATTGTAGACAACATTAGGTATAGCCAACAGGCATTTCATGGTTGATGTTTATTACAGTTTGTAGACCTGTTCCGTTACATTAAATTACATCTCTTTGTAGGAGGCAAGTTGGTTGGTGTTGGGCTGCCCCTTTCACAAACCATGGGGGCACAATATTTTATTTGTGATTATCCTTGGTATGCCTTTTTGAGAGAGGCAATGTATTGTTTTTGTTTGCAAACTGCAGTACTTTAGATATTTGTAATTTCCAACTGTATGCCGAATGGCTGCAAGTTTATGTAACATTCTGAAAGCATATGTTGATGATAAGCCATGGAAAGGCTTAATGGTTCATGGGGGAACTTAAGTCTGATTCTACATTATGTATGGGTGGATGCATGGATGGGTTGTTGGTTGGATGGGTTGGTGGATTGCATAAATTGTTGAGGGATTGGCTGTATATATGCATCTATCCATCCACCCATCCATGCATCTATCCATACACCCATCCATACACCCATCCATACACCCATCCATGCATGCACCCATCCATGCATGCACCCATCCATGCATCCACCAACTCATCCATGCAAGCATTGCAACAAGAGCCCGCAGCTCTCCTTCGTCTCTCCTCGCCCCCCCCCCCCTTCCCTGTGCCCTGCCCTGCTATTGTAAATGACAATGCCATTTATTCATGTTTAAAAAAAACATAAATAAAAATAATGTCAAGAGCAATGCCAATAGCTCTAACTTTAACTTATTAGTACCAGTGGAACATACAACTGCAGCAGTGAGAAAGGTGACCAGTCAACCTTTGCAAAGGGCATCCACTTCACAGCAGCACAAGTCACATTTTTAGGAACTCTTTATCTTTGAGCTATAAACAATTTACTAGTTAAAATTGTCAGATTATGAAGCAGATGATATATTATGTGGCAAATGTGGCAGAGCCATAATTATGTGGAAAACATTTGCAACTAGGACATTTTGCTATTCATGTTTGAACTGCTCTTGTGGAAAAAGGGAGAATTGCTGATGAAAGAAACCCCATGGTTGGGAGATAAATGGCTTGCGATTCCACTTTTAAGGATATTTGGGACATTCTGTGATTGGAAACATATCCCACTTTGTGAATGTATTTTAATGTCAATAACTCATATTAAACCTTAAATAAACGTGTATCAATTGGTTAAATTAAAGAACGTAATAAGCTGTAACCGGTTAGTGAAATGGGAAACAAATACTAAAAATTGGGATATTTTGCACTTTCTGCCACACCTCTGACTCCGAACACTGACCCAATCCACAGGTTATTTCCGCCCTCTGATTCTCCGCCCACAGTTCCCCTACGTTTTTTTCCTCCACGTTCCCCCCCCCCCCACTTCGACAGGAGGAGACTCAGATTTGGGACACTGTGGGGCTCTCTCTTGAGTGCGCCCAGCCTCCTCACACCCAGTGGCCTTGCCCGGAGCCACGCACGCACCCCTCACACTTCCCAGGGAGTAGAAGGCGATCACGCCCTGCACAGAGGAGTAGGGGCTGCTGTAGACCCTCAGGGCGGCTGCCATGGCCAGCAGACTGCTCTCATACACCGGGCAGTAGACATGGGTCTGCGCCGAGGCCCTGGCCTCGGACAGGCCCCCGACGGTCAGACTCACAGCAGGTGGTCAGGCAGTTGGTGGTCATCAGGAACTGGAGGGGGAGAGAGAGACATGTGAAGGGAGAGCAGAGACATGGTCTGAGCACAGTCCACCCTACCGACACTCAGGGAGGAGAGACGGTGCCAAAGCCTGGGCAGGCCTCGGATAGCTGGAGCTGTCAGGCTGGGGGCTCTGAGGGCGCGAGCAGAGTTGAGGCAGGAGAGAGGGGAAGGGGTTCAGGGGGGAGATTAGAGGGGTGGAGGCAGTGAGAGCACACTGGCACACTCTGGCATGAGGGAGGGGGAGTATGAGCAGAGAGCACCATTAAGCCGATCCTGAGTGCTGTCACACCGGGACAGCAGAGAAGGCAGGGAGTGGCAGGGAGAGGGTGAGTGAGAAAGTAAGCGCTTAAACCACTAAGAGACTGCCAGAGAGAGGGCCTGGTGGCAGAGAAAGAAAGAGGCTACATTGAGAACGCACCGGCCACAACAAACTCAGACATGGATGGCAGGGGAGCGGTCAGAGAGGGGTCCGAGGCATGCAGCAGATCCGGGTCAGTGTCACTCTAGGGCGACAGGGGAGGGCAGAGTCGGGAGAGACGGACATGTGGCACTCACTAAAAGATTGCTGAGTGATGGAGAGAGAGGGGTGGCAGTAACTGAGGCAGAGAGAGCACACTGGCACACTTGGGCAGAGAGGGGTTAAAGAAGCACCAAGTACAGGTCGCTGGCACTGAGACACCTGAACAGCTGATGAAGGGAGAGGTAGATATGGGGGAAAGGGTCATGAGAGAGGATTAGGGCAGAGGTATTGTCTGAGACAGCGAGAGCTCCCTAGCATGGACCCACTCGGACAGAAGAAGAGGGCAGAGAGGAGGGGAGAAAACCAGGTGTAGTTTTGTAGGAACTGGGGTCACTAGTTCCCCGGGGGTAGCCTGGCACGAGCAGGTAGGCACCCGAAAGCTTAGGTGTTTAGTGACTATACATCACACGCATCCATTAAGACAATAAATGCACACGCACTGACTGAGACCACACCAGTATGCTGGATTCAAATCAATAAGTTATTTATATAAGAAAAGCATCAGGGTGATTAAAAATTCACAGGAGTATAACTTATTAGCTTCTCTTAAAACACATGGGCTGCATCACTCAGTGATAAATACCAAAATTAATAAATATTAAATATTAGATAACTGTAGGCATTTCATTACTCTGCATCTCTGATTTCACTAGGGTACAACCAAACATTTCCTGACGCAGGTCTGGGTATGCCATTAAAGATCACAATAGCAAGAACTCATTTCCTTAAAGATTCTGGTGTAGGAAGGGCCTCGGCTTCTTTCGGGGCCCTCCGGCAGTGTTGCTGGCTGTTCCCGGGCCTTCGATCACTCCCACGGCCCGGGAACCAATAAGGGGGCCTGCATTGGGAGTGTGCCAGCCAGGACCAATGGCTGCGCGGCGCTCGGCGGGAGCGGGGCAGAGAGAGCGCCCCCGTCACGAGAGGCAGAGGCCGGCTTCAGGCCTAACGCAGCCTGGTGTCACGAAGTGGCGGCCCACTCCTGGTCCGGGGGCCGCCGAGGGGGCGATGAAGGCAGCGCAGTATCACCGGGGGAGCCCCAAGGCCGCGTCTGAGTCAGACTGCCTCGGGCGTGCTTCGGTGCCGCGCGGCGGCTACAAACAGCAGGCGGGGGCCCGGACAGGACAGCAGGGGCCGGGGCGGTGAGTCGGCCTGCCAGCGCACTCGGACTTCAAAGCGCTGCAGGGGGGCAGTTTCAGTCAGCGCTTCACAGGGGCAGTTTCAGTCAGCGCTTCACAGGAGCAGTTTTAGTCAGCGCGAGGCAATCTAGCGCTCGGGGGTCAAGTCCAGTACTTGGGGCATAGGCAGCAGGTCAGCCAGATGCAGCGCGGCTCAATGGCACCTGGGTAGCGCTGAGGGGGGTTTTATGCAGGCCATCTCATTCTCAGCAATCGGACAGTTCAGGGGCTAGCGCCAGGCGATGAGAGCGCTTAGCAGGACAGGACAGGCAGGACAGCGCTAGGGGGCACAGGTTGATGCTCAGGGCACAGAGGTGGCAAGGCCCAATACCTGGTTGGTCCTCCAGCAGTCCTGTGGGTGGTAAAGTTTCCTCTTGGTGCAGGGTGTCTCTGGCGCCCTTCTATTGCAGCAGATTCTTGGTTGCTTGATGGTGGGGGGGTGTTGAGTTGGAGGCTTGTCAGCAGGTCACTTCAGGTGGTCCCTGGGTTCCCCTCCCGCCGGGCCAGATCAGTGGGCTAGCTCAGGGTTCCTCACTCTACTTGGAAGGCAGTACCTAAGCCCTGTCACTCCGAGTGGCATATGTCCCTGACTAGGCCCTACCGCCTAAGTCTCCTGCGTGGGTCCCCAGGGTCAGTGATGCCCCAACTGACTGGAAAGATTCCCTCCCTTTCCTTATATAGCGACAGTTGACAGTTGGCAGTGGCAGTTGGTGTCACCTCCCCTGTTCTAGAAGGTTCCAGGAGCTTCCCTCATTCTAGCTATGGGCAGGCTGGCAGGCTGGTATCGCAACATTGTTTAAGGGTTCCAGCCAGCTCCTGGCTTCTAGAGTGCGTCTACAAAGACCGCGCTGCAGTAGCAGGGGTCAGTGGCAGCCATGTTAGGGGAAGAGAGCACCTGCACCTTAGCATTGGTTGGCAATGGGAAGGTGCCCGGAGACCTAAGGCCAACGGAAAAAAAAGGTGGGGAAAATAAGGCAAGGGTGAAAACAAGCATTTACAATGCAATGGTCTCGCCATTCTTAAAGTTAGAGCTATTGGCATTGCTCATGACATTATTTTTATTTATGTTTTTTGTTTTTAAAACATAAATAAATGGCATTGTAATTTACAATGCCAATAGCTTAATCGCTCGCAAATGCGAGACCTATTGCATTTGCACCCACACAGAGCCATACTCACAAAGCCAGCCACACACACATACAGAGCCACCCACACAGAGTCATTCACATAGAGCCAACCACACAGAGCCACCCACACACACACACACACAGAGCCACCCACCCACACACAGAGCCACCCACCCACACACAGAGCCACAGCCACCCACACACCCTGTAGTTCTTAACCAAATGACTAATGTGGACCACCACTGAATAACTAGTGGAAGCAAGGAAGACCAGCCTAAGCAGTTTTTACGCTTTCAGACACAAAGCAATACCAAAAACAAAAAAAACAAAAAACACACATACACAACAAGCACAAATCAAACAAATGTACAAACTGTGAATGTACAAACTGTGAAATGTTTTATTTAATTCACAAACAAAACGTACACAAAAATGGAAATGTTCATGATTTTACTGGGATGATTGGAGCGTTTGGATTTTATTTCTAAAAGAGGAAGCAATATGGTAGTCTATAATATCGAACAGTTTTTTCATCAAAATCAATTCTGGTTCTTGGCACATACCAGTGTTTAAACGGCGGCCACCAATCGTCCATATTAGATGCGGTTTGCTGTACTGGTACTTATACAAGTCAAAGGATTCATCTAAATGTTCAACATCCAGTTCCGAATTCCTTCACATTTATTTACACACACATACATGCATACACACATACATACACACATACTACACACACCAATAATCCTCTGATGTTTTATTTTCTAAACAGTCTCGGATTCCCTAAGTAGAACTCGTACACAGACACCCCCCACCCAAAATCGGGCCACTGCACCCAGACTAAAGATCCAATGCTCTATTTGACATCTGTGTGTAGTTCCCAAATTAATAGGTCTGTTTCTACTCTCTAGTCAGTTTGTTGCGCAATGTAAACACGATCATCATTTTAGTGTTTGCGTTATTATACATTTTTCTTCACTTAATGAAACATAACAACAGACGAAAGGTTGTGCATTTATTTAGCACTGATGCTTTAGTACACCTTTTGCAGTGGGATTTCTTTCAATTTAGTCGTTCATTAAAGGTGAGCATTAAGATACATGCTCTGTTTTACCACACATTTGAGCACTGAACGAAAAACAACTCTTAATACCACTAACAAAAAGTAGGCAGATGATTGGTTTTCGCGAGGCTTTGAGCACATTTATGAAATTAAAGACAGCGACGTTTGGCTTGAAAATCTGACAGATTTAATTATCTCTATCTGTCCTGCCTCTGCATACGTGGAAGCGCCAAATCACAAATGATTAAGAAACCAGAAATTGACTCAAACAACTGGCAGTTGTAGGTTTAAAACTGAAGACTTTGTCTCATCAAGTCACTAGAGAGAAAGCAAGATTAAGGTGGACTTAATATCTCCATGCGACCACATCTGTTAGGACAAGAGATGCGTAAACACACACTTTGTACATATAGTCGTTGCTTAGGAGAAGCAATGCTGGCAGTAACTGCACTTCTTTTACTGCCAGCCTTGCTTCTCATAAGCAAGGACTATAAGTTTTAAGTGTGTGTTTATACTTCGCTTCCAGGTTTTCAAAACACAGAAATAAAAGTAATTGTCATTTACAATGCCAATAATTCAAACTCCTGCAAATGCGAGACCTATTGCATTGCAAATGCCTGTTTGGAATGTCTTCAGACCACTGGCAAAGCCAGCTTGGCAGGCTTTAATGTGATAAAAGCAATTGTGCGTTTAAAGAATGTAGGCAGAATTTGTGAATGCCTCTGTTTACATGGGTTGACACTTTAGATGCAGATGTACTGCCTTTGACAAAGTTTGTTTCTTCAATGGCTCAAATAAGAAATTCAAAGCAATGTCACTATCACTGTGCCCTGGCTGGAAAATAAACTTGCTTAAGGTATGTGGTTTGATAACATAGCCTGGAATATAACCGTCTTGGACATTTGTGGTATATTTTCGTTAATATAGGAGCCCACTGGAGAACTGAACTGTGGCTTCCAATCCAAGCGGCGATTATATAAATTGGTGTTGTGTAGCAGGCTCAGTGGGTTGAGCTCCTGCTGTACAGATCTGTGTGTGTGCAAACTTTAGTCCTGAGATAGAATCAAATCCCAGTAACACAGTGGACTCACGTCGCAGCTATATGGATGTAAGTGTAACCTGCATCTCAGGATTTCAATCTCAATGTGGCCGGCTCTATTATCGTTCTGCTGCCCATAAGGTACCCCCTGGTCACCTAGGCATATCAGCCTGAAGTGAAGAGACAAGCTTATCCCTGTAGAAGATTACCAGGGGTAAAAAAGCCTGTCACACAACATGGCAAGCAGCCCGCCAAGTATCCCAGATCCGTCCGAGGCTATTAGAGGCAGGCGAGTCACATGATGCCTGGCTCTGACTAGCTCGAGTGCCTCCTGGACCCTCGAGCCCAGAATGAGCTGAGTTTCAATATGACTTCTGCATGCCAGCCAAGCTCTAACTTAGGGTGTCAAGAATTTAAAAAAATAAATATTTGCTGTAAAACAGGAAAGGTAAATAGATAATCATCTCGTGGCTGACTGGAACAATGTGAAATCAGAAAACCTAGGCGTTTTCCGGGCTTAACCTAATTGTGTGATCCTAGGCAAATATTTTTCTTCACCCTGCTTTACTTTCTATAGAGAAGCAGAGAAAATAGGTTAGTAAGAACTCATAGTAGAAAGAAAAGAACCAGTTATGAACTGAATTGAATGGCGTTCAAGAAACCGCATGTCTGGAACATATGCTAATGTATGTACCAGCTAGCTTGTAAAATAATAAACAGTGGCCGTTCTCCCACCAAAGAAGGTCTTGGTGTCCATCATATGGAAGGCTAAATGAGGAACTAAATGAAGCCCGCCCGCACCGCTGGTTGGGGGGGGGGGTTGTAGTTTGGACAGCTTTTTGGCTGCTACTGACTATGGGGAAATATGCAACGATTTATTTGTGTCTTTTTATATATTGAATGTAAGATAAATGCTTTCGTTTTTCTGAGGGAAACTATGCTTTTAAGTGTTCATTATCGCAATGCTCATCAGGGATAATTAGCGCTATATAAATACAATTACAATTACCCAATTTGCGCCTTTTTTCATCATTTTTCGGGGCTCGGCTTGTTTTAGGTGTTTTTCTGTGGGACATGCGCTTGTTTGGGGAGTCTCTTGCTGGAGGGTTGTGCTTGTTTTGAATTTCAGACGTCTCCGCACTGGACATGGCGGCGCCCCTGAAAGACTAAACACAAACGTGAAGGCGGGAGACAGGAAGGGACCATAGAGCGGGTGAGTGAGTGGACGTGAGATTATAGAGGGGGAGGCAAGGTAGATGCAGAAAAGTGAGCAGTGAATCAGCGGTGCGTAGGAGAAGGGGAGATTTTGTGAAATAAGTGATGAAAAGTCCCACATGAGCTGATACATACGCGATAAGGGGGAGATGAGAGAGAATAAGAGAAAACGAAATGGTAAAGAAACGAGCCCGACTCGGGTGAGGTAAGAGGGGAGGGGGCGGGGGGGGCTGTGTGCCTGCATGTGTGTGCCTGCGTGTGCGTGTGTGTGTGTGTGTGTGTGTGTGCGTGTGCCTGTGCGTGCAGGGGATGGGGCCTGCCTGTGTGCGCGCCGTGTTTGCATGCAAGCCCTGCGGTCTGCGCAAGCGCGCTCGCTCCCGCGGTGAAATCCGACACTGGGAAAGCGTGTAGCACTCTGCTGTCCACTTTCCCAAATACGGATTGTTGGACAGGCCTCGTGAAGGGCTCGCTCCCTCCCCGCATGACAGAGCCTGGGCACCGGGTCTCCCGGGGTCCCCCGAAGAACAACCCCGACGACCCACAGAAGCAACCAGCAACCCGTCCCCTACGGACGCCTACTCCCGGATATCTCTGTGTCACTGGCCCGGGCCGCCACCAGCACCATTGCCCGGCCCAGCCGCCATCTTGGACACTGCACCACGAGGCCGCGTGGCTTCAGCTCGACCCCAACCCTGGGCCTGGCCAGGCCCCGACAACCCGGCACCACCATCCACCCAGGAGGTGAACGGACCACTTGGCAGGTCAATGGGAGAGAGGAGTGTCGATGGCTCTCCCCCGCCAGGTGCCGATCGCCCCCAGCCTCCCCGGGCGCTGGCTCCACCCCCCTGCTGGGTGTCTGGACTCTCTCATCCCGGACCTCCCGACCTCCAAGAGCGAGGGTCCGGACATCAAAGGAGGCCAGACCTATAACTGGGGCAGCTCCAGAGCAGGAAGGCAGTTGTATCCTGGAGTCGAGAGACACCTTGAAGAACTCATTCTTGACGGACTGCTGGCGCTGCCGCAGCCCTGCCTTGTGAACCATCGTCCTGCCTGCCGGCGCTGCAACCTTCCTCCTCGTCCAAGGGACCTGCTGGCGCTGCCGCGGCCCTCTGCAACCTCCGTCGTCCAAGGGACCTGCTGGCGCTGCCGCGGCCCTCTACAACCTCCGTCGGCCAAGGGACCTGCTGGCGCTGCCGCGGCCCTCTACCAACTACATCATCGTAGGGACCTGCTGGCGCTGCCGCGGCCCGACCTTCCAGAACTCCGAGCTCGAGGATTGTGAGCTATCCATCAGTGCACCTTAATACCAGATCGGTATCAAGACTGTCCCGCTACCCCCTTCCCTTCCAGAGACTAGAATTGAGAGGACCCTCGTGTCCCGATCTCACTGTACCGTGATACCTTGCTTCAAGAACTGCATATAAAGAGCGTTAAACTCATCCTTGTGTGGTGTCCGTCTGTGGGGGGGAAGTTACTTGTCTGTACGATCGCTGGAGACGGCCCTCCCCGGAGGCCTCTCCCCTTGTCCTCGGCCGACCCTCCAGGTCCCCGTCTAACATTGGTGGCCAGCGGCGCGATCCGAACCAACGCGTAATCGTACAGAAAGTAACTCACCCCACGACTCAACCACAATGACAACTAAAGAGAGCGGATCCGCAGAGAAATTCCAGATGGAGAAACTAGAAGATTACAACCATCGAGAGCTAAAACAATTTTGCATGGAACTAGGCATTGCTACCACCGGGCTGAGCACAAAAGAGGACTTCAAACACGCCCTAGAATCTTGGGCAGAAACGGGTGCGGTTGCACCTCGGAACCAAAACCGCGAGGCGCCAGAAACAAACACCACTCCGACGGAAGAAAGGAGAGCGGGTCTCTCCCTGGAAGAGATCCAAGAACGAGAGAAAAGCAGACTCCATGAATTGGAGTTGGCGCGGCTCCGGTTGGACGGAGAACTGAAACTGGCGGAACAAAAGATAAACTTGGAACACTTACGGCTCCGAGAGGAGCGGGAAGAGAAACAAAGGCAGAGAGAACTCGAAGAGAAAAAACTGGCATACGAACACGAGCGCAAGCTAGCAGAAATAGAAATGCGGAAGCAGAATAAAGATCTAGGGGTGCCCGAGCGCCCGCACACCCCGGGCACTACCGAACCAAAGGTCCACATCCCCAAGGATGTCGTCAGAGAATATTTTCGGAACGACGACATACAGCAGTGGTTCAAGGCCTACGAGATCGCCATGACCTCCCACCGGATTGATCGAAATGACTGGGGAGCCAGGCTATGGGGGAGGTTCGTCAATGAAGGCCGCGATGCCCTGCTACAGCTCCCAGACCATCAGATGACCTCCTATGACCACATGAAGGCCGCCCTCCTCACTCGATACGGACTCACGCCCGAGATGTACCGCCAGAGGTTCCGCGACTGCAAACGGATCCCGGGTACAACTTGGGTAGAGTATGTGAACTATTTCAGTCGAGCCTTCGAGGGATGGATCAAGGGCAGCCACGTAACCACATACGAGCAACTCTTTAACCTCATGGTCTGGGAGCACCTCTCCAACAATTGCTTCGTCGAGCTCAGGCAGCACCTTCTTGACAGTAAAATGACTGAACCTCGGCAGCTCGCTGCCGAAGCTGACCGATGGGAAAGCACTCGAGTGGCCCGGAGTGGGCCAAGTGAACAGAACAGAAGCAACCAAGGTCTCCATCGCCCCCGAGGAGGAGGAGGAGGCCAGGGCCGGGGCCGAGATGCCGTCCCGGCAGCTCCCGCCAGCAACACCCCGCCCCCGGCCGATCGGGGAAACCCCCCGATGCACCCAGGGTTCCGAGCCAACGTCACTTGCCACCGGTGCCAGCGAATCGGACACTACGCCAGCGACCCGAGCTGCCCGAAGAACCAGACTCTAGTGCCCCGCCAGGTCGCTGCCGCCGCGCTAGGAGAAGAGCAAAACACTGAGGAGTATGAAGAGTACGAGCAGGACCAGCCCGAGTGGGAGCCTGCCGCCATGACCCTGGCCTGCCTGGGGGAAAGAGACATGATTCCGCGGGCTCCCCTACCCGCCAACACCAGAAAGTACAGCCAGTGGGTGAGCATAAATGGGCGCAAGGCCGAAGCTCTGCGCGACACCGGGGCCAGTGTAACGGCAGTCCGCTGTCACCTGGTGACCCCAGAACAAATACTGCCAAACGTTCTTTGCCCTGTCCGATCAGCCGACAATTCAGAGAGCCTGTGTCGGATGGCCTGCGTCCCCTTCGAATGGGGAGGAGTGTCCGGCATGCTAAAAATGACTGTCCGCGATGATGCCCCCGTGGACTGCCTCCTGGGAAACGACCTCGAGAGTTCCCCGTGGGCGGCCGTTGAGAGAAGAGAGCACCTGGGGATGTTGGGCCTCCCGGACTGGGCATGCGTAACAACCCGGTCCATGGCCGCCCGTGCCATCCCCAGACCCGAAGAACCCGAATGGCCAGCACCTCCTCCCCCGATCAACCCAGAGGAAGCCACCTTCAACACTGATCCCCCAGAGCAAACCCAAGAAGGGCCCACCCCGCTCCAAGATCTTCCAGAACTGGCTCAGTGGCGTCAAGAGGGTGGACCCACCCAGAAACAATTCCGGCAGGAGCAGAAGACCTGTCCCTCCCTCGAGGGACTCCGACAGCAAGCACTCGCCCAGAGCGCAGGAGACACCGCAGGGGCCCACTGGATCTATTGGGACAATGACCTACTATACAGCGAGCAAAGAATTGCAGAATTGGGGGCCAGTCGGGTACTGGTAGTGCCCCTCCGCTTCAGGGACTTCCTCTTGAACTTGGCACACGACGTCCCCCTTGCTGGGCACTTGGGGCAAGACAAAACATACAACCGCCTGGTAACACACTTTTACTGGCCCAAAATGCGAAATGACGTCTCCAACCACTGCCGAGCATGCTCCACCTGCCAGGCCAGCGGGAAGAGCGGCCGGAAAATCAAAGCTCCCTTACAGCCATTCCCCGTCGTAACTACCCCGTTCGAACGGGTGGGAATAGACATCGTGGGGCCCCTGGACCCCCGAACAGCACAAGGACATCGATTCATCCTGGTCCTGGTGGACCACGCCACCCGCTATCCCGAGGCCATTCCTCTTCGGACTGTAACAGCACCAGTGGTAGGCCGAGCCCTAATGGGGATCTTCTCCCGAGTAGGATTCCCCCGGGAAGTCGTCAGCGACAGAGGCACGAACTTTATCTCTAAATATATGAAATCCCTCTGGCAGCAGTGCGGGGTCACGTACCGGTTCACGACCCCCTATCACCCACAAGGAAACGGACTGGTCGAGCGGTTTAACCGCACGCTCAAGGGGATGATCATGGGGCTGGGGGAACCCCTACGTCGCCAGTGGGATGTGCTGCTCCCGTGTCTCCTCTTCGCCTACCGAGAAGTCCCCCAGAAATCCCTCGGTTTCAGCCCCTTCGAGCTCCTGTACAGACACCCTGTCCGGGGGCCCCTCAGCCTGGTTAAAGAAGAATGGGAAATGGCCCCCCTGAAGACCCCTCCGGGCGTGTATAAGTACCTCCTGACCCTCCGCAACCAGACCCGGCGATTCAGGGAACTCGCTAAAGCCAATCTCGAGGCCAGCCAGGAGGACATGAAGAAATGGTACGATCAACATGCCTCCTCCATCGAGTTCGAGCCGGGTCAGCAAGTATGGGTGATGTCTCCCATCGAGCCTTGTGCCTTGCAGGACAAATGGACAGGACCCTTCAAGGTGGTCGAGCGCAAGGGCCCTGTCACCTATCTAATCGACATGGAGTCCCCCCGGAACCCCATCCGGGTCCTTCACGCCAACAGACTCAAACCACACTTCGTCCGCTCGGAGCTCAGCCTACTGATGGCCACAGATAGTGGGGCAGAAGAAGATTCCGAGCCCCTCCTGACCTACTGAGGACCCGGGAGAAAGATGGCTCGGTGGACGGGGTCCGACTCTCCGATGCCCTGACCCCGGAGCAGCGCCAAGACTGTCGGACCCTCCTGCTGCAATTTGCAAGCCTGTTCTCCCTCACCCCCGGGGTCACCCCCTGGTGCCTTCACGATGTGGACACGGGGGACAGTCCCCCTATCCGACACCGGCCGTACCGAGTGCCAGATCGGGTGCGCGCCTGCATCCAAGATGAAGTCTCCAAAATGCTCACACTCGGAGTCATCGAGCCATCCGACAGCCCCTGGGCCAGCCCAGTTGTACTGGTCCCCAAAGCTGCTGCCCCGGGCACCACCCCCGAGCTCCGATTCTGCGTCGACTATCGGGGCCTGAACGCTGTCACCCGAACAGACGCTCATCCCATTCCCCGAGCAGATGAACTGGTTGACCGCATGGGGGCTGCCCGCTACCTGAGCATCTTCGATCTGACAGCAGGCTACTAGCAGATCGGCCTCACCCCCAGAGCCCAGGAACGATCCACGTTCTCTACCCCGGATGGTCACTACCATTTCAAAGTAATGCCATTCGGCATGAAAAACGCCCCCGCCACTTTCCAACGACTTGTGAACCAGGTATTGGCGGGCCTCGAAGAATTCAGCGCCGCCTACCTGGACGATATCGCTGTGTACAGCCGCCACTGGACAGACCACCTTCACCACCTCCGAGAAGTCCTGCACGCCCTCCGACAGGCCGGCCTCACCATCAAGGCCAGCAAGTGCCAAATTGGCCAGGGGTCCGTGACCTACCTCGGGGACCAAGTGGGGAGCGGTCTGGTGGCCCCTCTCCAGCTCAAGATCGCTGCCATCCAGTCCTGGCAACCACCCGTCACCCAGACCGAGGTCCGAGCCTTCTTGGGGCTCACCGGATACTACCGGTGGTTTGTGAAGGACTATGGCAGCATTGTGGGGCCCCTCACGGAACTCACATCCAAGAAACACCCCAAAACTGTCAACTGGACTCCGGACTGTCAAGCGGCCTTCGAGAAACTGAAGGCCGCCATGTGCACCGCCCCTGTGCTCCAGGCCCCCGACTACAGCCGTGAGTTCATCGTCCAGACGGATGCCTCCGACCATGGCATTGGGGCAGTCCTCTCCCAGCTAAACCCCGAGGGAGTCGACCAGCCAGTGGCCTTCATCAGCCGACGCCTGCTAGCCCGAGAGCAGCGCTGGAGCACCATCGAGCGGGAGGCCTTCGCAGTAGTATGGGCCCTCAAGAAACTCCGGCCCTACCTCTTCGGTACCGATTTCAGGGTACAAACAGATCACAGACCCCTGCAATGGTTGATGCAGATGCGGGGGGGAAATCCAAAACTGTTGCGATGGTCCATCTCCTTGCAGGGGATGGACTTCACTGTGGAGCATCGTCCAGGTCAGGACCACGTCAATGCGGACGGCCTGTCCCGCTTTTTCCGCCTCGACGAGGAGAGTCCCCAAGAGGATGGGTGACTCTCCCCGCCTTCAGCTGGGGGGGACGCATGTTGGACAGGCCTCGTGAAGGGCTCGCTCTCTCCCCGCATGACAGAGCCTGGGCACCGGGTCTCCCGGGGTCCCCCGAAGAACAACCCCGACGACCCACAGAAGCAACCCGCAACCCGTCCCCTACGGACGCCTACTCCCGGATATCTCTGTGTCACTGGCTCGGGCCGCCACCAGCACCATTGCCCGGCCCAGCCGCCATCTTGGACACTGCACCACGAGGCCGCGTGGCCTCAGCTCGACCCCAACCCTGGGCCTGGCCAGGCCCCGACATCCCGGCACCACCATCCACCCAGGAGGTGAACGGACCACTTGGCAGGTCAATGGGAGAGAGGAGTGTCGATGGCTCTCCCCCGCCAGATGCCGATCGCCCCCAGCCTCCCCGGGCACTGGCTCCACCCCCCTGCTGGGTGTCTGGACTCTCTCATCCCGGACCTCCCGACCTCCAAGAGCGAGGGTCCGGACATCAAAGGAGGCCAGACCTATAACTGGGGCAGATCCAGAGCAGGAAGGCAGTTGTATCCTGGAGTCGAGAGACACCTTGAAGAACTCATCCTTGACGGACTGCTGGCGCTGCCGCAGCCCTGCCTTGTGCACCATCGTCCTGCCTGCCGGCGCTGCCGCGGCCTTCTGCAACCTTCCTCCTCGTCCAAGGGACCTGCTGGCGCTGCCGCGGCCCTCTGCAACCTCCGTCGTCCAAGGGACCTGCTGGCGCTGCCGCGGCCCTCTGCAACCTCCGTCGTCCAAGGGACCTGCTGGCGCTGCCGCGGCCCTCTGCAACCTCCGTCGCCCAAGGGACCTGCTGGCGCTGCCGCGGCCCTCTACCAACTACATCATCGTAGGGACCTGCTGGCGCTGCCGCGGCCCGACCTTCCAGAACTCCGAGCTCGAGGATTGTGAGCTATCCATCAGTGCACCTCAATACCAGATCGGTATCAAGACTGTCCCGCTACCCCCTTCCCTTCCAGAGACTAGAATTGAGAGGACCCTCGTGTCCCGATCTCACTGTACCGTGATACCTTGCTTCAAGAACTGCATATAAAGAGCGTTAAACTCATCCTTGTGTGGTGTCCGTCTGTGGGGGGGAAGTTACTTGTCTGTACGATCGCTGGAGACGGCCCTCCCCGGAGGCCTCTCCTCTTGTCCTCGGCCGACCCTCCAGGTCCCCGTCTAACACGGATAGCATTAGTTGTCTTGCTGAAAGCATTCATGCTTTCGCATGAATGCTACGTCAGCTCGACCTAAAAAGAAAGGGAAAGAACACCCTAGGGCTGACAGGTCTAACAGGTTTGCACCAATTTTTTACTGTCAGCACACACCTGTGGAGCACAGGGCGCCCGGGGGGGGGGGGGCACCCTCACGAAGAACAGGTTCATTGCGGACACGGCAGCATCGCGCAAGTGCACATGGTCCTGGCCCCCGGGCGGAGCTCCATGCTGAGTTGTTCGCTAAAACCAGGTGTACAACTCGAGAGGAAACACCTCTTGCACATATAAGCACCGTAGCGTGTGCTTTACACACAGGGCACTGACAAACTCATACTTATCCCTGTAACACCCTACACATATAATGTCCTGACGAAAGCCAGTAGAAGAAAAGGCCAGGCTGAAACTAGTTGACCGCACAGGACGTCGGAGGCCATAACCCTACCCTGCACGTCCAATAGCCTTTGTTTTTATTGACTGCCTGGGGCCCACCATTAAAACAGTCTTTGGGACAACCAGGACAGTATTTTAAACCTCACTCAGAGCACACTCACAGCACCCTCACAAACCAAAAAGACCCGCTCCGCAGTAATCTGTCGTCGAAGCACACCTGAGGTACACTCGGTACCTCGGGTGGGACCCAATGATAAAGCATGCCACCAACTAGGTTGGTGGGTGAGGGCATTCATAAAACCTCACGGTTTTCCTCCACCCGCAGACATATAAACAATTTAAACCAGAGCTAGTTCTCATTGAAACCTTCCAGAATGACCCAGTTGGTGTACCCCAATTCCAATCATTATTTAGTGTGGGTTCCCGGATTCCAGTCATGATTAAGCTGGAGTTCACATAAGACAAACGGTTAGGAACCACCGAATGAAGCAATTCAGCGAGCCTGCTTGGAGTCTCAAACACAGCACCGACTAAAGACTATGGGGCATATTATCAAGACAGGCGATAAAATTATCGCGTTTTAGCGGCAGAAAACGGACGCTAAAATGGTGATAATGGGCTTGATAATATGCTCTATGGAATTCCAATTGAAGCCCATGTTAGATGTGAAGGACGTCTAACATGGGCTTCAATTGGAATTCCATAGAGTATAATATCAAGTCCATTATCGCTGTTTTAGCAGCAGTTTTATGCCGCTAAAACTGTGATAATTTTATCGCCTGTCTCGATAATATGCCCCTATTTTCTTCTCACACCTACAGCAGCACCCACAAATTGTGTACCAGAAGGGAGGGGACAAGCTGCGAGAGCTTTCTAGCCTTGCATTGCATTGCGTTTGCTGTTGGCTTCCAGTCTCCATTGCCCCACAGGAATCTTCAGGGTTCACTCGAAGGCAGGTCGCGACCCAAAGGTATTTAGGCATGCTGCAAGGAACGCTGCTTGTTTGGGCCCCGGCTCCCCATCCGCCGAGCAATGATGATAAATCAAGATGCAAGTACAATAGGTTCAAGCTAAAGGCTTGGAGGCTGCGCAGCAAAGGAGGTGGGTTTCAAGAAGCACTCAATGTACAAAACGGAGGCAGCAGGGGGCTGGGAAGGGGACCGGAATATAGGAAAGGCCGATAGTAGCTGAAACAAGTGTGCAGCTTCATTAGGTAAGGGGAACAGGCGCCCGCCATTGAAGCAGGATGCTATCTCTGTTTCCTATGACAGTTTGAATCACAATATTGTTTCATTTCTGAATTTTTATAGTTCAAGTTTCAAGTTTATTGTATGATTAGTTAAAATTGTTACAAATATCCAAAGCAATTAAATATCTTTACATCCACGGTTAAAATCAGAGTACTTTAAATACTGTATCCTGTTGATTACATTGTGAGGACTCTCCCAATGCATAAAATACTGAAAATACAATAGTTAATATTTAGTCCAACATCTATGACACCTACCAAATTAAATCCTAAGTAAATCTAATTTTCAGTCCGTTTATTACACAACTTATTCCAATTAAAACAGTGTCCTGTTGGTCAGACCTCTCTGGTCTTCTCCTGATCAGCTTGGAGTAATAGTTTTTTACTTCTGCCAGGATTATAGAGGAACCGTCCATCCAGCGTATAATGGCTTGCCTACACCTGCGGATTTTAAGTTCGTTGAAAATAGCTCTTAAGTAGTATCTCCTCCAAGCCGTAACTGCTGGACAAACGCAAAAAAAGATGGATTAGGGATTCCTTTTGATAGCCACACAGGCGACACTGAGGTACTTGTTTGGGTTGTTTCCAGGACGGCTGTAGGTCTTTCGAATTGTGCAAGCCCAGCCTGTAGTTTATATAAGACTTTTTTAGCTGCCAGCTAAAATGAGATGTTAGGTATGCTTGCCGTATCAATAATTTATAAGAAGAGATGAGCGTCCACCCGTGCCTGCGTTTAGAAGTTATAATTTTGTCCTCCAGAAAGGATTTCTTTTTTGCTGCGTCGTTAATCACTTTACTGAAAGTTGATTTGTCTAGGTTTTTTTCCCAGCCTGCTTGTATTTCCAGGTCAGCCAAACAAATTCTCAGATAGCTTCCCCGTAAGCTTCATAATTCTTGGCCCATGTGGAGCTTGATTTCTTCCCAGCATAGGCTATCCATTGAGTCTGGTTCTGCGGAAAGGAAATTGTGGCAAAGCTTTATAAACCCGCTCATGCCCCGAAATTTTTGATTTTGGAGGTCGAATTCAAGCCGGACTTGGGATGGAGAGGCTGACTTTGGCAAATTAAAAGACTTTGGCAAATTAAAAACGGCTTTATAGATCCTTGTCTGGAGATCATTGAGTAACCCTGCCTCCTTGCCACACCAAGTGACTAAGCCATATGACAGAGCAGGTATACTTTGTGCTGACATCACTTTTAAAAGGTGGTTATAATTTGGGCAGTCCAATTTAGTTTTTAGTTGTTGGTAAGCAAAGATTCATGATTGGGCTTTTGCTTTAGTGACAAGTTTGTGCTCCTTGTGGATTGTACCCTGCCCTATTATAATACTGAGGTATTTATATGACCATTGCTCTTCAACCTTCGTCCCTTTTACTGTCCATTTGAACTTAATTTTGTGTGGATCCACCAGACTGACAACCTTTGTTTTTCCTTTGTTAAGTTCCAGATTTTCCTGGTCCAGATAGGTTGCTAAATTATGTATCGCTCTTTGTAGGCTGATAGGAGTTTGGCTTAACAATACAATATCATCCGCATACTGTAAAACGGAGATCTGCTTATTGACCATTGTCGGCGGGTGGCAATCAGCTGCTTCCATGTATTTACTCAGATCTGAGAGGAACAAATTGAATAGGCTTGGTGCTAACACGCAGCCTTGTTTTAATCCTTGCTGCGTGTCGATGCTCGCTGTCGTACTGCATCCTTCGCCCAATTTTACTCTCGCCCAGGTGTCACTATATAGGGCAATTATTGCATTTAATAATTGATTTGGTAGTCCCCATGCCTTTAGCTTTTTCCAGAGTCTCCTTCTGTTCACTCGATCGAAGGCAGATTTTATATCAATAAAACATGCATACAGTCGCGTTCTCCTTTTTTGTGCCTTTTCAGTTAGTATTGCCAGGATTGCCAAGTTTGTTATTGTACCCATCCCTTGTCTAAAACCTGTGAATTGTTATAGTTAATCTGTGTGATTAACACTGCCTCAGTGTAGCATGTTATTGCCTAATGAATAACAGGTCCAACGACAATCCGTTTCTGAGGCCATAGTTACTTCAGTCGTTTTTCAGTGCAAGGTTCACTTGCAAACGGACAACAGAAAAAGATCATCACGTCCAAACTATTCTAGCGCTGCAGACTCCCCTTTCTCACTCGGTTTTGTCATAATATTCAGTTTAGGTTCTTTACAAGCCATGCATGTATCAATGGACACTTGGAAAGCGCAAACGCAGATGGTGAACAGCGTATTGCTGAACAGGGGCATAGGCTGCGAGATATAACTAATGCAAGATAGTTTATATTAAGGCTCAAAATGATGGGGTAAGATAGGTTTATATTGTGTAGGGAGATAGAATCAGATTATCGATTTGTTTCTTGAGTGCAGAAGGGTAGAATCAGTTCTGATGATTAAGGGGATATTGTACTAGATTTTTTCTTTCCATATTTTTGTTTGAAGTTTGGCGAGATTCTAACTTAACAAGGAAATGTGTGCATAAAATGGTTAATTTCTCACCAACGTATGGACAGGTGGCATTTCTAACGGCCATATAAGTGATACTGCTCGTCATGACAAGAGTGCAGGTTATAGGGGGAAGACAGTGAAGATCCTTCAGTGCTGGCACGATATGCCAGGGGATACACAATCCCGAGGATACCACATACATCCTCACTCTCTCATTCACCGAGGAGGAAGTCGGGTGTGGGCGAGTTGAATACTATCGCGCTGACTACTAGCTGTTTTAACATTTGTACAACCTTTATTTTAATCGTGTATTGGTCGGATAAAATGTATGTATTTTAAAAGCTGACTACTAGCTTTGTATTTTTCTCTGCGGCTGTCATTTGCACATTGCACTTTCTATCTCCTTAGGCACCTGAGGCGTAAAGCCGGGTGACCTTAGGCCCCTCAACACTTATTTTTTCTTACCTTTCATATCCTTGTTTGTGCCGCGCTGCTCTGCCTGAACAGCTCCTACCCTTCCAGCCGGTAGATCGAGGTGCTGGGGGATACATATCAGGCGCGCATTTCGGTGGCAGCCATCTTGGGGGTAGGTAGGCTCGAGGGCGGCAGTCTAGTGGTGCTGACTCGCACCGGACGGCCAGCGACGCCTTAAAACTTGGTGCACTCCTCTATGCGCAGCGGAGGTCCCTAAGGAGCGCCAAAGGAAAGCCTGTCTGCACCCGTCAGCGTCCCGGAGGCGCTCGGGTGCAGGGCAAGTGGGCTGTTAGATGCTGGGATGCCCAGATATACCCATGGTGAGCTTTTTGCTCTTAAAGACCCCAGAACCAACTGCTGTACGGTCTTTCCCACACCTCTTAAGCGCAACAGATGCTGCCCAGGGTGTGAATGGTTACCTGGTAATAGAGGCATCACACTCCCTAAACTCCCCTCCACCAAAAGTAACTGTCTGCTACTTAACACTAGATCCCTGGGAAAGCATGCCCTGGATTTACACGAGTTACTCTGCGACAAATCCCCCACATGTCTTTTCCTGACTGAAACATGGCTCGGAGATAGCTCTGGTCCTGACATTGCCATCGCGATTCCCGCCAGTCATGTGATCTACAGGAAAGACAGAGCCAGTGGGCGGGGGGTGGGGGTCGCGATGGTGGTCGATAAGCGCACGGATTGTTCTATTATACCCACAGATGACATTCTGGGCTGTGAAACACTGGGCTTTTCGCTTACCCTGACACCCAATCAATCGTGTACAGGGCTTTTGGTATACAGACCCCCTGGCCCCTTGGGTTGCTTCTTTGAAGAACTCCATTCGGTTATTTCCACGCTTTGTCTTAGGTCTAATCATTGTCTACTACTAGGAGACTTCAATATCCATATGGATATAGAAGATGCTACAGATAGCATCACGCTGCTGGAAATTACCTCCTCTCTTGGCCTTATCCCGTATCTTTCGGCTGCCACTCACTGTAAAGGTCATACACATGACCAGGTATTCTCCACGGCCCCGATTGAATTATCTTCCCTCGAACCAGTCCTTTGGTTCGACCACTATTTAGTGGACTTTCAGATTTCACACTCCAAGAAAGCGCCGCCCAGTGGGCCTGTCCGCCAAGCGCATGGTTTTAGGGCCTTCCATAGGGTCTCCTCTGAAATGCTGGCGCAGGCCTTATGTACTCACCCTTGCCAGTTGACAGGAATCCTCGAAACTGATTTGGAGCTTCTCCAGTCCTGGCTCACCCGTCAATTAGATGAACTTACTCCTATCCGAGCCCCTAAGACCAATCAGTCTAGAGCGTCTGCGCCTTGGTTTTCTTCGACATTGGCGGAGAAATGGCGGCAATGCAAAAAAGCTGAAAGAGCATGGCGTAAGCATTATGACGCCAACTCTAAAGAAACCTATAGAGCTCTGCTGAGGGTCTACCACCAGGACATTAGCGCCGGAAAGAAGTTATACTATGCTTCAAGAATTGACGCTGCTTCCAACTCTTACAAAGGGATTTTTAATATAGTTAAGGATTTCACCTCCCCCTCCTGGTGTACCCCCAGGAATACTCACTCTGAGCCTTGGATCGCTGAGCTTGCCGGCTTTTTTGCGAATAAAATCCAGCTCATTCAAGCCTCCTTCACTGTAGCTGCCGCTCCGGCTATCAGCGACTTGCCTGTGTCTCTTCTCTCTCCTAACCAGCTGAGCCCTTCTCTCAGGGTTTTTCCACCTATTACTCACCAAGCCTCCTTTAATTTACTGCCCAAACTTAAATCCGGTTCCCCTCTAGACCCCTGCCCCGCAAAACTGATTGCACAAGCGGCACATGTGCTCAACCCCCTAATTAACCCTGTGCTTAACCTCTCTTTGAGCACAGGAACGGTCCCTCTGCGGTGGAAACAAGCCGTGATACTACCTCTTTAAAAAAAAAACAATCTTGATCCTAAAATACATGCAAACTACAGACTTATCTCGCTTCTGCCCGCCCTAGCGAAAGTAGCTGAGAAGCATGTTCATCTCACTCTGGCCAATTTTCTTGAGTCCAACAATATCCTGCATCCTTCACAGTCCGGGTTTCGATCCAATATGAGCACCGAGACTGCGCTACTTGAAGTCACTGAGGTCATAAGAGAATCTCTGGACACTGGGGGAAGAGCCATGTTGGTGATGCTCGATCTATCGGCGGCCTTCGACACCGTCCCCCATGACCGTCTCCTTTTTAGACTCTGGGAGATCGGTCTAAGGGGGTCGGTGTTCGGTTGGTTTAAATCCTTCCTTGCCGATCGCCAACAAACGGTCTGGACTCCCCCTTTCTCTGCCATGATGCCGCCTTTGAAAGTGGGAGTGCCGCAGGGCTCTATACTAAGCCCCACGCTTTTTAACATCCATATGTCCCCACTGGCGGCTCTGGCAGAGACCTTCGGAGCTCAGATCGTGTCGTACCCTGATGATACTCAGCTTCTTTTCACGTGCGACAAAGGCGCCGACTTTAATGGAAAGATCATCAGAGATTGCCATGAGGCAGTTTTCGGCTGGTTTCAGCTGAACTGCCTCAAGTGCAACTCTGCCAAGTCAGAAATTCTTTTTTTTGGCGGCCCCCCTGATCCTAGTTGGAAGGCCTGGTGGCCTTCCGCCATGTTCCCTCCGGCGAGTGACTCGGTTGTCGCCAAAAATCTCGGGATTCATATTGATAATTGCCTTTCGTTCAATCCCCAGATATCGGGCTTGGTGGGCAAATGCTATGCTATCTTAAAGATGCTTCGGAAATTTTTGCCCCTTCTTTCAGTTGCCCATAGAAGAGTTACGGTACAGGCATTGATTGGTGCTCGCCTAGACTATGCTAATGCACTTTACCTGGGTCTCCCTGACTTCCTCCTATCTCGCCTTCAAGTTGTTCAGAACTCGGCAGCACGTGCCATCTTTGGTCTGACTAGGAGGACATGTGCCAGTGCCCTTCTCACCACTCTCCACTGGCTTCCTATAAAAAAATGGATTATCTTTAAAACAATGACGTTGGCTTTCAAGGCACTGCACGGCCTGGGAGCCATCTATCTCCGGAAACGGGTGAACTTTTACCTGCCTTCCAGATCACTCAGATCGGCCTCCCTGGCCTTGGCCTTGGTTCCTACCACAAGGCGGGCCAGGTGTGGCGGTCGCTCTTTCAAACTCCTTGCCCCTCAGAGATGGAATACTCTTCCTGTGTCCCTCAGAACCATGGGGAGTCTGCTCACTTTCAGGAAATGTTTTAAGACCTGGTTGTTCACCCAATAAAGTTATCCGGCCCTCCCACACCGCTGTCTAGTGATGGATCTAAAGCACCGGGACACTCTCCATGAGTAGCCGAGCGCTATAGAAAACCCCCCACATAACATAACATATGATGGAACTTTCTTCCTTTAATGAGAGATCCAGCAGCATGTACAATGGAGGATGCTGAGAAGAGCTCTGCTTCCTTCCAGGAGAAAGAGTACCAAGGATTGCTCTACTGCTCTGAAGTAGGTTTCAAGTAGACAAAAGTTCACCTCCTTCAGGAGAGGAAGCAGATACCAAGCTGTCATGGTTTTCTTGGTCTTGGCTGTGAAGCAGGGCAAAGCTATATAGGTTCCTTTCGGATAGTTAAGCCTAACCTGTGGCTGTTAGGTGCTGACAGCAAGCAGGAGGCACTCACTTTTGATTGGGTTTAGCTTCAGGTAGGTGCATAATATCCAATCCTGGGTGTACTTGTGACAGGTTCTGAGGTGCTAGAAGTCATGGACTGAAGATTTTCTATTGTACATCGCTTTCACATAAAACGCAGTTGTATCAAAGAAAACAGGCACATAAAAGTGCTGAACAGCTTTCTTTATTTTGAAGCACACAATTAGGTCTGTATCTCTAGACCCTCATTCACCCCAATCCATGAAAACCACCCCCTGCCCTGTCCAAAGTTCCATTTCAACATTGCACAGGGCAGACCCAAATGATAACACCAAGTCAGCTGAGGTGGGAGGAAAAGGGGCATAGAAACGAATACAACATATCTTGCCTGTAAAAAAGAGAAAACAAGCATTGAAAATGCACAGGTCTTGCCTTTCGTTAAATTAAAGCCATTTGTTTTGCTTATGGTATTTTATAGCAAAGCAAATGGCTTTAACTTAAGAAAAGGCAAGACCTGTGCATTTTTAATGCTTGTTTACTGTCTTGTTATCCACGGTTTATTGCCAAAACCAATAGCTCTGCCATAGATGAAACCTAATGGATTTGCTAATGGCTTTCATATTTGGGGATGGTGCTGAGACCCCAACCTTTCCTACCCCACTTCAGTCTACCCCAGTCTACCACCTATTCCACTCCAGTGTACCCCACTCCACCCTCTGCTCCAATCTATCCAACTTCACCCTAACCCCAATGTATCACACTCCACTCTACCCGCACTCCACTCTACCCGCACTCCACTCTACCCGCACTCCACTCTAACCGCACTCCACTCTACTCTACCCGCACTCCAATCTACCCGCACTCCACTCTACCCGCACTCCACTCCACTCTACCCGCACTCCAATCTACCCGCACTCCACTCTACCCGCACTCCACTCCACTCTACCCGCACTCCAATCTACCCGCACTCCACTCTACCCGCACTCCACTCTACTCTACCCGCACTCTACTCTACCCGCACTCCACTCTACTCTACCCGCACTCTACTCTACCCGCACTCCAATCTGTCCGAACTCCAGTATCTACCCCACCCTAATCTCTCCACTTCAATCTACCCCACTTCACCCTAATCTGTCCCATTCCACACAACTCTATTACAATCCACTCACCCCAGTCTACACCAATCTACTCGACTCTACCTCACTCGAATCCCTCCTGTCTACCTCACTCAGTCCTACTGCAATGTACTTCACTCTACCCCGCTCCGCTCTTTTCTATTCTGCTCCGGTCTGTTATGTTATGTTATGTTATGATTATTTATTACGCGCACAGCTGCTCCAGTGAAGGAGCGTCCTGGCGCGAGACAAGGTAACAACATAACACAGCTAAAAAAGTGATGGACTAGAGATACAATGAATTAAGGAAATAAAAAAGTCTTGACCGCCCTGCGAAATGAAGAAAGATCGTCAAGGGCACGAATCTTTGAAGGGAGGGAGTTCCACAACGCCGCAGCCCGTACTCGGAAAGAGCGGCCACAAGCACGGCAGAGCTTAAACCGGGGGACTACTGCAAGTTCAAGATCCGACGACCGTAGGGGGCGAGACGGCACATAAGGTGATAGGAGATTCAGAAGGATCTGCGCAGAGGAGCCCTTGAAGATCCTATAGGACAAACAGAGCACTTTGAATTGAATCCTCTGCTTAATCGGCAGCCAATGGAGGGAGCGCAGAGTATTGGCAGCAGAGCAAAACCTAGGTAGGCCCATCACTGCTCTAGCGGCGGCGTTCTGCACACGTTGCAGGCGAGTGACTTCGGCCTGGTTTATCCCTACCAGGAGGGAGCTGGCATAGTCAAGCCGAGAGATCACTGTCGCCTGCACCACAAGCTGCCTGGTCGTGGCGTCAAAGAATTTTAGCACAGGTCTTAAGCCACGCAGGATTCCAAAACAACAGGCAGCAGTTCTCTTTGTGTGGCAGACAAAGCTGAGGGCCGGATCTAGCCACACCCCGAGATTTTTTATTTCCGAAACCGGAGTCGGGGTGGGGCCTAGCTCGGAGGGCCACCACATATCGCCTCAGAGCTCCGCTTGCTTGCCGACAATCATGATTTCCGTTTTTTTAGCGTTCAGCTGGAGACAGTTGGAATTCATCCAGCTGGCGACCGCCCGCAATCCACTCTGGAATCTTGGGGCATCCAAACAAGAGTCCCCGCTAAGAGTGACCGCCAGCTGAGTGTCGTCAGCGTATGACACCATGGTCATGCCCCACTGCTTGATGACATCAGCCAATGGCCTCACGTATAGATTGAACAATGTGGGGCTCAGCGAAGATCCCTGAGGGACCCCAAGATCTAGAGGGTAAGATTTTGACTGGTGTGCTGTGTGCTCGCTTCTGTTGCTGCTCCCCTCTCCGTCCACCATGCTTCTCTCCCCGCCCGCCTGTGTTTCTCCAGCCCTGTGTTTCTCCAGCCCTGCTCTGCTTTTCTGTCTTTTGCCCTTTCTCTCTCTGCCGCTGTGTGCTCGCTTCTGTTGCTACTCCCCTCTCCGTCCACCATGCTTCTCTCCCCGCCCGCCTGTGTTTCTCCAGCCCTGCTCTGCTTTGCTGTCTTTTGCCCTTTCTCCCTCTGCCGCTGTGTGCTCGCTTCTGTTGCTACTCCCCTCTCCGTCCACCATGCTTCTCTCCCCGCCCGCCTGTGTTTCTCCAGCCCTGCTCTGCTTTGCTGTCTTTTGCCCTTTCTCCCTCTGCCGCTGTGTGCTCGCTTCTGTTGCTGCTCCCCTCTCCGTCCACCATGCTTCTCTCCCCGCCCGCCTGTGTTTCTCCAGCCCTGCTCTGCTTTGCTGTCTTTTGCCCTTTCTCCCTCTGCCGCTGTGTGCTCGCTTCTGTTGCTGCTCCCCTCTCCGTCCACCATGCTTCTCTCCCCGCCCGCCTGTGTTTCTCCTGCCCTGCTCTGCTTTGCTGTCTTTTGCCCTTTCTCCCTCTGCCGCTGTGTGCTCGCTTCTGTTGCTGCTCCCCTCTCCGTCCACCATGCTTCTCTCCCCGCCCGCCTGTGTTTCTCCTGCCCTGCTCTGCTTTGCTGTCTTTTGCCCTTTCTCCCTCTGCCGCTGTGTGCTCGCTTCTGTTGCTACTCCCCTCTCCGTCCACCATGCTTCTCTCCCCGCCCGCCTGTGTTTCTCCTGCCCTGCTCTGCTTTGCTGTCTTTTGCCCTTTCTCCCTCTGCCGCTGTGTGCTCGCTTCTGTTGCTGCTCCCCTCTCCGTCCACCATGCTTCTCTCCCCGCCCGCCTGTGTTTCTCCTGCCCTGCTCTGCTTTGCTGTCTTTTGCCCTTTCTCCCTCTGCCGCTGTGTGCTCGCTTCTGTTGCTGCTCCCCTCTCCGTCCACCATGCTTCTCTCCCCACCCGCCTGTGTTTCTCCAGCCCTGCTCTGCTTTGCTGTCTTTTGCCCTTTCTCCCTCTGCCGCTGTGTGCTCGCTTCTGTTGCTGCTCCCCTCTCCGTCCACCATGCTTCTCTTCCCACCCGCCTGTGTTTCTCCAGCCCTGCTCTGCTTTGCTGTCTTTTGCCCTTTCTCCCTCTGCCGCTGTGTGCTCGCTTCTGTTGCTGCTCCCCTCTCCATCCACCATGCTTCTCTCCCCACCCGCCTGTGTTTCTCCAGCCCTGCTCTGCTTTGCTGTCTTTTGTCCTTTCTCCCTCTGCCGCTGTGTGCTCGCTTCTGTTGCTGCTCCCCTCTCCGTCCACCATGCTTCTCTCCCCACCCGCCTGTGTTTCTCCAGCCCTGCTCTGCTTTGCTGTCTTTTGCCCTTTCTCCCTCTGCCGCTGTGTGCTCGCTTCTGTTGCTGCTCCCCTCTCCGTCCACCATGCTTCTCTCCCCGCCCGCCTGTGTTTCTCCAGCCCTGCTCTGCTTTGCTGTCTTTTGTCCTTTCTCCCTCTGCCGCTGTGTGCTCGCTTCTGTTGCTGCTCCCCTCTCCGTCCACCATGCTTCTCTCCCCGCCCGCCTGTGTTTCTGCAGCCCTGCTCTGCTTTGCTGTCTTTTGCCCTTTCTCCCTCTGCCGCTGTGTGCTCGCTTCTGTTGCTGCTCCCCTCTCCGTCCACCATGCTTCTCTCCCCACCCGCCTGTGTTTCTCCAGCCCTGCTCTGCTTTGCTGTCTTTTGCCCTTTCTCCCTCTGCCGCTGTGTGCTCGCTTCTGTTGCTGCTCCCCTCTCCGTCCACCATGCTTCTCTCCCCACCCGCCTGTGTTTCTCCAGCCCTGCTCTGCTTTGCTGTCTTTTGCCCTTTCTCCCTCTGCCGCTGTGTGCTCGCTTCTGTTGCTGCTCCCCTCTCTGTCCACCATGCTTCTCTCCCCACCCGCCTGTGTTTCTCCTGCCCTGCTCTGCTTTGCTGTCTTTTGTCCTTTCTCCCTCTGCCGCTGTGTGCTCGCTTCTGTTGCTGCTCCCCTCTCCGTCCACCATGCTTCTCTCCCCACCCGCCTGTGTTTCTCCAGCCCTGCTCTGCTTTGCTGTCTTTTGCCCTTTCTCCCTCTGCCGCTGTGTGCTCGCTTCTGTTGCTGCTCCCCTCTCCGTCCACCATGCTTCTCTCCCCAACCCGCCTGTGTTTCTCCAGCCCTGCTCTGCTTTGCTGTCTTTTGCCCTTTCTCCCTCTGCCGCTGTGTGCTCGCTTCTGTTGCTACTCCCCTCTCCGTCCACCATGCTTCTCTCCCCACCCGCCTGTGTTTCTCCTGCCCTGCTCTGCTTTGCTGTCTTTTGCCCTTTCTCCCTCTGCCGCTGTGTGCTCGCTTCTGTTGACAAGTAACTACCCACCCTTCTTCAAGCGCCTTGAGACCCTCTGGGTATGTAGCGCGCTATATAAATCTTTTGACTTGACTTGACTTGACTTGCTGCTCCCCTCTCCGTCCACCATGCTTCTCTCCCCGCCCGCCTGTGTTTCTCCAGCCCTGCTCTGCTTTGCTGTCTTTTGCCCTTTCTCCCTCTGCCGCTGTGTGCTCGCTTCTGTTGCTGCTCCCCTCTCCGTCCACCATGCTTCTCTCCCCACCCGCCTGTGTTTCTCCAGCCCTGCTCTGCTTTGCTGTCTTTTGCCCTTTCTCCCTCTGCCGCTGTGTGCTCGCTTCTGTTGCTGCTCCCCTCTCCGTCCACCATGCTTCTCTCCCCACCCGCCTGTGTTTCTCCAGCCCTGCTCTGCTTTTCTGTCTTTTGCCCTTTCTCCCTCTGCCGCTGTGTGCTCGCTTCTGTTGCTGCTCCCCTCTCCGTCCACCATGCTTCTCTCCCCAACCCGCCTGTGTTTCTCCAGCCCTGCTCTGCTTTGCTGTCTTTTGCCCTTTCTCCCTCTGCCGCTGTGTGCTCGCTTCTGTTGCTACTCCCCTCTCCGTCCACCATGCTTCTCTCCCCACCCGCCTGTGTTTCTCCTGCCCTGCTCTGCTTTGCTGTCTTTTGCCCTTTCTCCCTCTGCCGCTGTGTGCTCGCTTCTGTTGACAAGTAACTACCCACCCTTCTTCAAGCGCCTTGAGACCCTCTGGGTATGTAGCGCGCTATATAAATCTTTTGACTTGACTTGACTTGACTTGCTGCTCCCCTCTCCGTCCACCATGCTTCTCTCCCCGCCCGCCTGTGTTTCTCCAGCCCTGCTCTGCTTTGCTGTCTTTTGCCCTTTCTCCCTCTGCCGCTGTGTGCTCGCTTCTGTTGCTGCTCCCCTCTCCGTCCACCATGCTTCTCTCCCCACCCGCCTGTGTTTCTCCAGCCCTGCTCTGCTTTGCTGTCTTTTGCCCTTTCTCCCTCTGCCGCTGTGTGCTCGCTTCTGTTGCTGCTCCCCTCTCCGTCCACCATGCTTCTCTCCCCACCCGCCTGTGTTTCTCCAGCCCTGCTCTGCTTTTCTGTCTTTTGCCCTTTCTCCCTCTGCCGCTGTGTGCTCGCTTCTGTTGCTGCTCCCCTCTCCGTCCACCATGCTTCTCTCCCCGCCCGCCTGTGTTTCTCCAGCCCTGCTCTGCTTTGCTGTCTTTTGCCCTTTCTCCCTCTGCCGCTGAGTGCTCGCTTCTGTTGCTGCTCCCCTCTCCGTCCACCATGCTTCTCTCCCCGCCCGCCTGTGTTTCTCCTGCCCTGCTCTGCTTTGCTGTCTTTTGCCCTTTCTCCCTCTGCCGCTGTGTGCTCGCTTCTGTTGCTGCTCCCCTCTCCGTCCACCATGCTTCTCTCCCCGCCCGCCTGTGTTTCTCCTGCCCTGCTCTGCTTTGCTGTCTTTTGCCCTTTCTCCCTCTGCCGCTGTGTGCTCGCTTCTGTTGCTGCTCCCCTCTCCGTCCACCATGCTTCTCTCCCCGCCCGCCTGTGTTTCTCCTGCCCTGCTCTGCTTTGCTGTCTTTTGCCCTTTCTCCCTCTGCCACTGTGTGCTCGCTTCTGTTGCTGCTCCCCTCTCCGTCCACCATGCTTCTCTCCCCGCCCGCCTGTGTTTCTCCAGCCCTGCTCTGCTTTGCTGTCTTTTGCCCTTTCTCCCTCTGCCGCTGTGTGCTCGCTTCTGTTGCTGCTCCCCTCTCCGTCCACCATGCTTCTCTCCCCGCCCGCCTGTGTTTCTCCAGCCCTGCTCTGCTTTGCTGTCTTTTGCCCTTTCTCCCTCTGCCGCTGTGTGCTCGCTTCTGTTGCTGCTCCCTCTCCGTCCACCATGCTTCTCTCCCCGCCCGCCTGTGTTTCTCCAGCCCTGCTCTGCTTTGCTGTCTTTTGCCCTTTCTCCCTCTGCCGCTGTGTGCTCGCTTCTGTTGCTGCTCCCCTCTCCGTCCACCATGCTTCTCTCCCCGCCCGCCTGTGTTTCTCCAGCCCTGCTCTGCTTTGCTGTCTTTTGCCCTTTCTCCCTCTGCCGCTGTGTGCTCGCTTCTGTTGCTGCTCCCCTCTCCGTCCACCATGCTTCTCTCTCCCCCCGCCTGTGTATCTCCAGCCCTGCTCTGCTTTGCTGTCTTTTGCCCTTTCTCCCTCTGCCGCTGTGTGCTCGCTTCTGTTGCTGCTCCCCTCTCCGTCCACCATGCTTCTCTCCCCGCCCGCCTGTGTTTCTCCAGCCCTGCTCTGCTTTGCTGTCTTTTGCCCTTTCTCCCTCTGCCGCTGTGTGCTCGCTTCTGTTGCTGCTCCCCTCTCCGTCCACCATGCTTCTCTCCCCGCCCGCCTGTGTTTCTCCAGCCCTGCTCTGCTTTGCTGTCTTTTGCCCTTTCTCCCTCTGCCGCTGTGTGCTCGCTTCTGTTGCTGCTCCCCTCTCCGTCCACCATGCTTCTCTCCCCGCCCGCCTGTGTTTCTCCAGCCCTGCTCTGCTTTGCTGTCTTTTGCCCTTTCTCCCTCTGCCGCTGTGTGCTCGCTTCTGTTGCTGCTCCCCTCTCCGTCCACCATGCTTCTCTCCCCGCCCGCCTGTGTTTCTCCAGCCCTGCTCTGCTTTGCTGTCTTTTGCCCTCTCTCCCTCTGCCGCTGTGTGCTCGCTTCTGTTGCTGCTCCCCTCTCCGCCCACCATGCTTCTCTCCCCGCCCGCCTGTGTTTCTCCAGCCCTGCTCTGCTTTGCTGTCTTTTGCCCTCTCTCCCTCTGCCGCTGTGTGCTCGCTTCTGTTGCTGCTCCCCTTTCCGCCCACCATGCTTCTCTCCCCGCCCGCCTGTGTTTCTCCAGCTCTGCTCTGCTTTGCTGTCTTTTGCCCTCTCTCCCTCTGACGCTGTGTGCTCGCTTCTGTTGCTGCTCCCCTCTCCGTCCACCATGCTTCTCTCCCCAACCCGCCTGTGTTTCTCCTGCCCTGCTCTGCTTTGCTGTCTTTTGCCCTTTCTCCTTCTGACGCTGAGTGCTCGCTTCTGTTGCTGCTCCCCTCTCCGTCCACCATGCTTCTCTCCCCGCCCGCCTGTGTTTCTCCTGCCCTGCTCTGCTTTGCTGTCTTTTGCCCTTTCTCCCTCTGCCGCTGTGTGCTCGCTTCTGTTGCTGCTCCCCTCTCCGTCCACCATGCTTCTCTCCCCGCCCGCCTGTGTTTCTCCAGCCCTGCTCTGCTTTGCTGTCTTTTGCCCTTTCTCCCTCTGCCGCTGTGTGCTCGCTTCTGTTGCTGCTCCCCTCTCCGTCCACCATGCTTCTCTCCCCGCCCGCCTGTGTTTCTCCAGCCCTGCTCTGCTTTGCTGTCTTTTGCCCTTTCTCCCTCTGCCGCTGTGTGCTCGCTTCTGTTGCTGCTCCCCTCTCCGTCCACCATGCTTCTCTCCCCGCCCGCCTGTGTTTCTCCAGCCCTGCTCTGCTTTGCTGTCTTTTGCCCTTTCTCCCTCTGCCGCTGTCTGCTCGCTTCTGTTGCTGCTCCCCTCTCCGTCCACCATGCTTCTCTCCCCGCCCGCCTGTGTTTCTCCAGCCCTGCTCTGCTTTGCTGTCTTTTGCCCTTTCTCCCTCTGCCGCTGTGTGCTCGCTTCTGTTGCTGCTCCCCTCTCCGTCCACCATGCTTCTCTCCCCTCCCGCCTGTGTTTCTCCAGCCCTGCTCTGCTTTGCTGTCTTTTGTCCTTTCTCCCTCTGCCGCTGTGTGCTCGCTTCTGTTGCTGCTCCCCTCTCCGTCCACCATGCTTCTCTCCCCGCCCGCCTGTGTTTCTCCTGCCCTGCTCTGCTTTGCTGTCTTTTGCCTTTTCTCCCTCTGCCGCTGTGTGCTCCCTTCTGTTGCTGCTCCCCTCTCCGTCCACCATGCTTCTCTCCCCGCCCGCCTGTGTTTCTCCAGCCCTGCTCTGCTTTGCTGTCTTTTGCCCTTTCTCCCTCTGCCGCTGTGTGCTCCCTTCTGTTGCTGCTCCCCTCTCCGTCCACCATGCTTCTCTCCCCGCCCGCCTGTGTTTCTCCAGCCCTGCTCTGCTTTGCTGTCTTTTGCCCTTTCTCCCTCTGCCGCTGTGTGCTCGCTTCTGTTGCTGCTCCCCTCTCCGTCCACCATGCTTCTCTCCCCGCCCGCCTGTGTTTCTCCAGCCCTGCTCTGCTTTGCTGTCTTTTGCCCTTTCTCCCTCTGCCGCTGTGTGCTCGCTTCTGTTGCTGCTCCCCTCTCCGTCCACCATGCTTCTCTCCCCGCCCGCCTGTGTTTCTCCAGCCCTGCTCTGCTTTGCTGTCTTTTGCCCTTTCTCCCTCTGCCGCTGTGTGCTCGCTTCTGTTGCTGCTCCCCTCTCCGTCCACCATGCTTCTCTCCCCGCCCGCCTGTGTTTCTCCAGCCCTGCTCTGCTTTGCTGTCTTTTGCCCTCTCTCCCTCTGCCGCTGTGTGCTCGCTTCTGTTGCTGCTCCCCTCTCCGCCCACCATGCTTCTCTCCCCGCCCGCCTGTGTTTCTCCAGCCCTGCTCTGCTTTGCTGTCTTTTGCCCTTTCTCCCTCTGCCGCTGTGTGCTCGCTTCTGTTGCTGCTCCCCTCTCCGCCCACCATGCTTCTCTCCCCCACCCGCCTGTGTTTCTCCAGCCCTGCTCTGCTTTGCTGTCTTTTGTCCTTTCTCCCTCTGCCGCTGTGTGCTCGCTTCTGTTGCTGCTCCCCTCTCCGTCTAGCATGCTTCCTCCCCCGCCCGCCTGTGTTTCTCCTGCCCTGCTCTGCTTTGCTGTCTTTTGCCCTTTCTCCCTCTGCCGCTGTGTGCTCGCTTCTGTTGCTGCTCCCCTCTCCGTCTAGCATGCTTCCTCCCCCGCCCGCCTGTGTTTCTCCAGCCCTGCTCTGCTTTGCTGTCTTTTGCCCTTTCTCCCTCTGCCGCTGTGTGCTCGCTTCTGTTGCTGCTCCCCTCTCCGTCCACCATGCTTCTCTCCCCCACCCGCCTGTGTTTCTCCAGCCCTGCTCTGCTTTGCTGTCTTTTGTCCTTTCTCCCTCTGCCGCTGTGTGCTCGCTTCTGTTGCTACTCCCCTCTCCTTCCACCATGCTTCTCTCACCACCGCCTGTGTTTCTCCAGCCCTGCTCTGCTTTGCTGTCTTTTGCCCTTTCTCCCTCTGCCGCTGTGTGCTCGCTTCTGTTGCTGCTCCCCTCTCCGTCCACCATGCTTCTCTTCCCCACCCGCCTGTGTTTCTCCAGCCCTGCTCTGCTTTGCTGTCTTTTGCCCTTTCTCCCTCTGCGGCTGTGTGCTCGCTTCTGTTGCTACTCCCCTCTCCGTCTAGCATGCTTCTCTCCCCACCCGCCTGTGTTTCTCCAGCCGTGCTCTGCTCTGCTGTCTTTTGCCCTTTCTCCCTCTGCCGCTGAGTGCTCGCTTCTGTTGCTGCTCCCCTCTCCGTCCACCATGCTTCTCTCCCCGCCCGCCTGTGTTTCTCCAGCCGTGCTCTGCTCTGCTGTCTTTTGCCCTTTCTCCCTCTGCCGCTGTGTGCTCGCTTCTGTTGCTGCTCCCCTCTCCGTCCACCATGCTTCTCTCCCCGCCCGCCTGTGTTTCTCCTGCCCTACTCTGCTTTGCTGTCTTTTGTCCTTTCTCCCCTTGCCGCTGTGTGCTCGCTTCTGTTGCTGCTCCCCTCTCCGTCCACCATGCTTCTCTCCCCACCCGCCTGTGTTTCTCCTGCCCTGCTCTGCTTTGCTGTCTTTTGTCCTTTCTCCCCTTGCCGCTGTGTGCTCGCTTCTGTTGCTGCTCCCCTCTCCGTCCACCATGCTTCTCTCCCGACCCGCCTGTGTTTCTCAAGCCCTGCTCTGCTTTGCTGTCTTTTGCCCTTTCTCCCTCTGCCGCTGTGTGCTCGCTTCTGTTGCTGCTCCCCTCTCCGTCCACCATGCTTCTCTCCCCCACCCGCCTGTGTTTCTCCAGCCCTGCTCTGCTTTGCTGTCTTTTGCCCTTTCTCCCTCTGCCGCTGTGTGCTCGCTTCTGTTGCTGCTCCCCTCTCCGTCCACCATGCTTCTCTCCCCGCCCGCCTGTGTTTCTCCAGCCCTGCTCTGCTTTGCTGTCTTTTGTCCTTTCTCCCCTTGCCGCTGTGTGCTCGCTTCTGTTGCTGCTCCCCTCTCCGTCCACCATGCTTCTCTCCCCGCCCGCCTGTGTTTCTCCAGCCCTGCTCTGCTGTCTTTTGTCCTTTCTCCCCTTGCCGCTGTGTGCTCGCTTCTGTTGCTGCTCCCCTCTCCGTCCACCATGCTTCTCTCCCCGCCCGCCTGTGTTTCTCCAGCCCTGCTCTGCTTTGCTGTCTTTTGCCCTTTCTCCCTCTGCCGCTGTGTGCTCGCTTCTGTTGCTACTCCCCTCTCCGTCTAGCATGCTTCTCTCCCCGCCCGCCTGTGTTTCTCCAGCCGTGCTCTGCTCTGCTGTCTTTTGCCCTTTCTCCCTCTGCCGCTGTGTGCTCGCTTCTGTTGCTGCTCCCCTCTCCGTCCACCATGCTTCTCTCCCCCACCCGCCTGTGTTTCTCCAGCCCTGCTCTGCTTTGCTGTCTTTTGCCCTTTCTCCCTCTGCCGCTGTGTGCTCGCTTCTGTTGCTGCTCCCCTCTCCGTCCACCATGCTTCTCTCCCCGCCCGCCTGTGTTTCTCCAGCCCTGCTCTGCTTTGCTGTCTTTTGCCCTTTCTCCCTCTGCCGCTGAGTGCTCCCTTCTGTTGCTACTCCCCTCTCCGTCCACCATGCTTCTCTCCCCGCCCGCCTGTGTATCTCCAGCCGTGCTCTGCTCTGCTGTCTTTTGCCCTTTCTCCCTCTGCCGCTGTGTGCTCGCTTCTGTTGCTGCTCCCCTCTCCGTCCACCATGCTTCTCTCCCCGCCCGCCTGTGTTTTTCCAGCCCTGCTCTGCTTTGCTGTCTTTTGCCCTTTCTCCCTCTGCCGCTGTGTGCTCGCTTCTGTTGCTACTCCCCTCTCCGTCCACCCTGCTTCTCTCCCCGCCCGCCTGTGTTTCTCCAGCCCTGCTCTGCTTTGCTGTCTTTTGCCCTTTCTCCCTCTGCCGCTGGGTGCTCGCTTCTGTTGCTGCTCCCCTCTCCGTCCATCATGCTTCTCTCCCCACCGCCTGTGTTTCTCCAGCCCTGCTCTGCTTTGCTGTCTTTTGCCCTTTCTCCCTCTGCCGCTGTGTGCTCGCTTCTGTTGCTGCTCCCCTCTCCGTCCACCATGCTTCTCTCCCCGCCCGCCTGTGTTTCTCCAGCCCTGCTCTGCTTTGCTGTCTTTTGCCCTTTCTCCCTCTGCCGCTGTGTGCTCGCTTCTGTTGCTGCTCCCCTCTCCGTCTAGCATGCTTCTCTCCCCGCCCGCCTGTGTTTCTCCAGCCGTGCTCTGCTCTGCTGTCTTTTGCCCTTTCTCCCTCTGCCGCTGTGTGCTCGCTTCTGTTGCTGCTCCCCTCTCCGTCCACCATGCTTCTCTCCCCCACCCGCCTGTGTTTCTCCAGCCCTGCTCTGCTTTGCTGTCTTTTGCCCTTTCTCCCTCTGCCGCTGTGTGCTCGCTTCTGTTGCTGCTCCCCTCTCCGTCCACCATGCTTCTCTCCCCGCCCGCCTGTGTTTCTCCAGCCCTGCTCTGCTTTGCTGTCTTTTGCCCTTTCTCCCTCTGCCGCTGAGTGCTCCCTTCTGTTGCTACTCCCCTCTCCGTCCACCATGCTTCTCTCCCCGCCCGCCTGTGTTTTTCCAGCCCTGCTCTGCTTTGCTGTCTTTTGCCCTTTCTCCCTCTGCCGCTGTGTGCTCGCTTCTGTTGCTGCTCCCCTCTCCGTCCACCATGCTTCTCTCCCCGCCCGCCTGTGTTTTTCCAGCCCTGCTCTGCTTTGCTGTCTTTTGCCCTTTCTCCCTCTGCCGCTGTGTGCTCGCTTCTGTTGCTGCTCCCCTCTCCGTCCACCATGCTTCTCTCCCCGCCCGCCTGTGTTTCTCCAGCCCTGCTCTGCTTTGCTGTCTTTTGCCCTTTCTCCCTCTGCCGCTGTGTGCTCGCTTCTGTTGCTGCTCCCCTCTCCGTCCACCATGCTTCTCTCCCCGCCCGCCTGTGTTTCTCCAGCCCTGCTCTGCTTTGCTGTCTTTTGCCCTTTCTCCCTCTGCCGCTGTGTGCTCGCTTCTGTTGCTGCTCCCCTCTCCGTCCACCATGCTTCTCTCCCCTCCCGCCTGTGTTTCTCCAGCCCTGCTCTGCTTTGCTGTCTTTTGCCCTTCTCCCTCTGCCGCTGTGTGCTCGCTTCTGTTGCTGCTCCCCTCTCCGTCCACCATGCTTCTCTCCCCTCCCGCCTGTGTTTCTCCAGCCCTGCTCTGCTTTGCTGTCTTTTGCCCTTCTCCCTCTGCCGCTGTGTGCTCGCTTCTGTTGCTGCTCCCCTCTCCGTCCACCATGCTTCTCTCCCCGCCCGCCTGTGTTTCTCCAGCCCTGCTCTGCTTTGCTGTCTTTTGCCCTTTCTCCCTCTGCCGCTGTGTGCTCGCTTCTGTTGCTGCTCCCCTCTCCGTCCATCATGCTTCTCTCCCCGCCCGCCTGTGTTTCTCCAGCCCTGCTCTGCTTTGCTGTCTTTTGCCCTTTCTCCCTCTGCCGCTGTGTGCTCGCTTCTGTTGCTGCTCCCCTCTCCGTCCACCATGCTTCTCTCCCCGCCCGCCTGTGTTTCTCCAGCCCTGCTCTGCTTTGCTGTCTTTTGCCCTTTCTCCCTCTGCCGCTGTGTGCTCGCTTCTGTTGCTGCTCCCCTCTCCGTCCACCATGCTTCTCTCCCCCACCCGCCTGTGTTTCTCCAGCCCTGCTCTGCTTTGCTGTCTTTTGCCCTTTCTCCCTCTGCCGCTGTGTGCTCGCTTCTGTTGCTGCTCCCCTCTCCGTCCACCATGCTTCTCTCCCCGCCCGCCTGTGTTTCTCCAGCCCTGCTCTGCTTTGCTGTCTTTTGTCCTTTCTCCCCTTGCCGCTGTGTGCTCGCTTCTGTTGCTGCTCCCCTCTCCACCCACCATGCTTCTCTCCCCACCCGCCTGTGTTTCTCCAGCCCTGCTCTGCTTTGCTGTCTTTTGCCCTTTCTCCCTCTGCCGCTGTGTGCTCGCTTCTGTTGCTGCTCCCCTCTCCGTCCACCATGCTTCTCTCCCCGCCCGCCTGTGTTTCTCCTGCCCTGCTCTGCTCTGCTGTCTTTTGCCCTTTCTCCCTCTGCCGCTGTGTGCTCGCTTCTGTTGCTGCTCCCCTCTCCGTCCACCATGCTTCTCTCCCCCACCCGCCTGTGTTTCTCCAGTCCTGCTCTGCTTTGCTGTCTTTTGCCCTTTCTCCCTCTGCCGCTGTGTGCTCGCTTCTGTTGCTGCTCCCCTCTCCGTCCACCATGCTTCTCTCCCCGCCCGCCTGTGTTTCTCCAGCCGTGCTCTGCTCTGCTGTCTTTTGCCCTTTCTCCCTCTGCCGCTGTGTGCTCGCTTCTGTTGCTGCTCCCCTCTCCGTCCACCATGCTTCTCTCCCCCACCCGCCTGTGTTTCTCCAGCCCTGCTCTGCTTTGCTGTCTTTTGCCCTTTCTCCCTCTGCCGCTGTGTGCTCGCTTCTGTTGCTGCTCCCCTCTCCGTCCACCATGCTTCTCTCCCCACCCGCCTGTGTTTCTCCAGCCGTGCTCTGCTCTGCTGTCTTTTGCCCTTTCTCCCTCTGCCGCTGTGTGCTCGCTTCTGTTGCTGCTCCCCTCTCTGTCCACCATGCTTCTCTCCCCACCCGCCTGTGTTTCTCCAGCCCTGCTCTGCTTTGCTGTCTTTTGCCCTTTCTCCCTCTGCCGCTGTGTGCTCGCTTCTGTTGCTGCTCCCCTCTCCGTCCACCATGCTTCTCTCCCCGCCCGCCTGTGTTTCTCCAGCCCTGCTCTGCTTTGCTGTCTTTTGCCCTTTCTCCCTCTGCCGCTGAGTGCTCCCTTCTGTTGCTACTCCCCTCTCCGTCCACCATGCTTCTCTCCCCGCCCGCCTGTGTATCTCCAGCCGTGCTCTGCTCTGCTGTCTTTTGCCCTTTCTCCCTCTGCCGCTGTGTGCTCGCTTCTGTTGCTGCTCCCCTCTCCGTCCACCATGCTTCTCTCCCCGCCCGCCTGTGTTTTTCCAGCCCTGCTCTGCTTTGCTGTCTTTTGCCCTTTCTCCCTCTGCCGCTGAGTGCTCCCTTCTGTTGCAGCTCCCCTCTCCGTCCACCATGCTTCTCTCCCCGCCCGCCTGTGTATCTCCAGCCCTGCTCTGCTTTGCTGTCTTTTGCCCTTTCTCCCTCTGCCGCTGAGTGCTCCCTTCTGTTGCTGCTCCCCTCTCCGTCCACCATGCTTCTCTCCCCGCCCGCCTGTGTTTCTCCAGCCCTGCTCTGCTTTGCTGTCTTTTGCCCTTTCTCCCTCTGCCGCTGTGTGCTCGCTTCTGTTGCTGCTCCCCTCTCCGTCCACCATGCTTCTCTCCCCGCCCGCCTGTGTTTCTCCAGCCCTGCTCTGCTTTGCTGTCTTTTGCCCTTTCTCCCTCTGCCGCTGTGTGCTCGCTTCTGTTGCTGCTCCCCTCTCCGTCCACCATGCTTCTCTCCCCGCCCGCCTGTGTTTCTCCAGCCCTGCTCTGCTTTGCTGTCTTTTGCCCTTTCTCCCTCTGCCGCTGTGTGCTCGCTTCTGTTGCTGCTCCCCTCTCCGTCCACCATGCTTCTCTCCCCGCCCGCCTGTGTTTCTCCTGCCCTGCTCTGCTTTGCTGTCTTTTGCCCTTTCTCCCTCTGCCGCTGTGTGCTCGCTTCTGTTGCTGCTCCCCTCTCCGTCCACCATGCTTCTCTCCCCGCCCGCCTGTGTTTCTCCAGCCGTGCTCTGCTCTGCTGTCTTTTGCCCTTTCTCCCTCTGCCGCTGTGTGCTCGCTTCTGTTGCTGCTCCCCTCTCCGTCCACCATGCTTCTCTCCCTGCCCGCCTGTGTTTTTCCAGCCCTGCTCTGCTTTGCTGTCTTTTGTCCTTTCCCCCTCTGCCGCTGTGTGCTCGCTTCTGTTGCTGCTCCCCTCTCCGTCCACCATGCTTCTCTCCCCGCCCGCCTGTGTTTCTCCAGCCCTGCTCTGCTTTGCTGTCTTTTGTCCTTTCTCCCTCTGCCGCTGTGTGCTCGCTTCTGTTGCTGCTCCCCTCTCCGTCTAGCATGCTTCTCTCCCCGCCCGCCTGTGTATCTCCAGCCCTGCTCTGCTTTGCTGTCTTTTGCCCTTTCTCCCTCTGCCGCTGTGTGCTCGCTTCTGTTGCTGCTCCCCTCTCCGTCCACCATGCTTCTCTCCCCGCCCGCCTGTGTTTTTCCAGCCCTGCTCTGCTTTGCTGTCTTTTGCCCTTTCTCCCTCTGCCGCTGTGTGCTCGCTTCTGTTGCTGCTCCCCTCTCCGTCCACCATGCTTCTCTCCCCGCCCGCCTGTGTTTTTCCAGCCCTGCTCTGCTTTGCTGTCTTTTGCCCTTTCTCCCTCTGCCGCTGTGTGCTCGCTTCTGTTGCTGCTCCCCTCTCCGTCCACCATGCTTCTCTCCCCAACCCGCCTGTGTTTCTCCAGCCCTGCTCTGCTTTGCTGTCTTTTGCCCTTTCTCCCTCTGCCGCTGTGTGCTCGCTTCTGTTGCTACTCCCCTCTCCGTCCACCATGCTTCTCTCCCCACCGCCTGTGTTTCTCCAGCCCTGCTCTGCTTTGCTGTCTTTTGCCCTTTCTCCCTCTGCCGCTGTGTGCTCGCTTCTGTTGCTGCTCCCCTCTCCGTCCACCATGCTTCTCTCCCCGCCCGCCTGTGTTTCTCCTGCCCTGCTCTGCTTTGCTGTCTTTTGCCCTTTCTCCCTCTGCCGCTGTGTGCTCGCTTCTGTTGCTGCTCCCCTCTCCGTCCACCATGCTTCTCTCCCCCACCCGCCTGTGTTTCTCCAGCTCTGCTCTGCTTTGCTGTCTTTTGCCCTCTCTCCCTCTGACGCTGTGTGCTCGCTTCTGTTGCTGCTCCCCTCTCCGTCCACCATGCTTCTCTCCCCGCCCGCCTGTGTTTTTCCAGCCCTGCTCTGCTTTGCTGTCTTTTGCCCTCTCTCCCTCTGACGCTGTGTGCTCGCTTCTGTTGCTGCTCCCCTCTCCGTCCACCATGCTTCTCTCCCCCACCCGCCTGTGTTTCTCAAGCCCTGCTCTGCTTTGCTGTCTTCTGCCCTTTCTCCCTCTGCCGCTGTGCGCTCGCTTCTGTTGCTGCTCCCCTCTCCGTCCACCATGCTTCTCTCCCCGCCCGCCTGTGTTTCTCCAGCCCTGCTCTGCTTTGCTGTCTTTTGCCCTTTCCCCCTCTGCCGCTGTGTGCTCGCTTCTGTTGCTGCTCCCCTCTCCGTCTAGCATGCTTCTCTCCCCGCCCGCCTGTGTATCTCCAGCCCTGCTCTGCTTTGCTGTCTTTTGCCCTTTCTCCCTCTGCCGCTGTGTGCTCGCTTCTGTTGCTGCTCCCCTCTCCGTCCACCATGGTTCTCTCCCCGCCCGCCTGTGTTTCTCCAGCCCTGCTCTGCTTTGCTGTCTTTTGCCCTTTCTCCCTCTGCCGCTGCGTGCTCGCTTCTGTTGCTGCTCCCCTCTCCGTCCACCATGCTTCTCTCCCCGCCCGCCTGTGTTTCTCCAGCCGTGCTCTGCTCTGCTGTCTTTTGCCCTTTCTCCCTCTGCCGCTGAGTGCTCGCTTCTGTTGCTGCTCCCCTCTCCGTCCACCATGCTTCTCTCCCCGCCCGCCTGTGTTTCTCCAGCCCTGCTCTGCTGTCTTTTACCCTTTCTCCCTCTGCCGCTGAGTGCTCGCTTCTGTTGCTACTCCCCTCTCCGTCCACCATGCGGCTTCTCCCCACCCGCCTGTGTTTCTCCAGCCCTGCTCTGCTTTGCTGTCTTTTGCCCTTTCTCCCTCTGCCGCTGTGTGCTCGCTTCTGTTGCTACTCCCCTCTCCGTCCACCATGCTTCTCTCCCCACCCGCCTGTGTTTCTCCAGCCCTGCTCTGCTTTGCTGTCTTTTGCCCTTTCTCCCTCTGCCGCTGTGTGCTCGCTTCTGTTGCTGCTCCCCTCTCCGTCTAGCATGCTTCTCTCCCCGCCCGCCTGTGTATCTCCAGCCCTGCTCTGCTTTGCTGTCTTTTGCCCTTTCTCCCTCTGCCGCTGCGTGCTCGCTTCTGTTGCTGCTCCCCTCTCCGTCCACCATGCTTCTCTCCCCGCCCGCCTGTGTTTCTCCAGCCCTGCTCTGCTTTGCTGTCTTTTGCCCTTTCTCCCTCTGACGCTGTGTGCTCGCTTCTGTTGCTGCTCCCCTCTCCGTCCACCATGCTTCTCTCCCCGCCCGCCTGTGTTTCTCCAGCCCTGCTCTGCTTTGCTGTCTTTTGCCCTTTCTCCCTCTGCCGCTGTGTGCTCGCTTCTGTTGCTACTCCCCTCTCCGTCCACCATGCTTCTCTCCCCACCCGCCTGTGTTTCTCCAGCCCTGCTCTGCTTTGCTGTCTTTTGCCCTTTCTCCCTCTGCCGCTGTGTGCTCGCTTCTGTTGCTGCTCCCCTCTCCGTCCATCATGCTTCTCTCCCCACCGCCTGTGTTTCTCCAGCCCTGCTCTGCTTTGCTGTCTTTTGCCCTTTCTCCCTCTGCCGCTGCGTGCTCGCTTCTGTTGCTGCTCCCCTCTCCGTCCACCATGCTTCTCTCCCCGCCCGCCTGTGTTTCTCCTGCCCTGCTCTGCTTTGCTGTCTTTTGCCCTTTCTCCCTCTGCCGCTGTGTGCTCGCTTCTGTTGCTGCTCCCCTCTCCGTCCACCATGCTTCTCTCCCCCACCCGCCTGTGTTTCTCCAGCTCTGCTCTGCTTTGCTGTCTTTTGCCCTCTCTCCCTCTGACGCTGTGTGCTCGCTTCTGTTGCTGCTCCCCTCTCCGTCCACCATGCTTCTCTCCCCGCCCGCCTGTGTTTTTCCAGCCCTGCTCTGCTTTGCTGTCTTTTGCCCTCTCTCCCTCTGACGCTGTGTGCTCGCTTCTGTTGCTGCTCCCCTCTCCGTCCACCATGCTTCTCTCCCCCACCCGCCTGTGTTTCTCAAGCCCTGCTCTGCTTTGCTGTCTTCTGCCCTTTCTCCCTCTGCCGCTGTGCGCTCGCTTCTGTTGCTGCTCCCCTCTCCGTCCACCATGCTTCTCTCCCCGCCCGCCTGTGTTTCTCCAGCCCTGCTCTGCTTTGCTGTCTTTTGCCCTTTCCCCCTCTGCCGCTGTGTGCTCGCTTCTGTTGCTGCTCCCCTCTCCGTCTAGCATGCTTCTCTCCCCGCCCGCCTGTGTATCTCCAGCCCTGCTCTGCTTTGCTGTCTTTTGCCCTTTCTCCCTCTGCCGCTGTGTGCTCGCTTCTGTTGCTGCTCCCCTCTCCGTCCACCATGCTTCTCTCCCCGCCCGCCTGTGTTTCTCCAGCCCTGCTCTGCTTTGCTGTCTTTTGCCCTTTCTCCCTCTGCCGCTGCGTGCTCGCTTCTGTTGCTGCTCCCCTCTCCGTCCACCATGCTTCTCTCCCCGCCCGCCTGTGTTTCTCCAGCCCTGCTCTGCTTTGCTGTCTTTTGCCCTTTCTCCCTCTGCCGCTGTGTGCTCGCTTCTGTTGCTGCTCCCCTCTCCGTCTAGCATGCTTCTCTCCCCGCCCGCCTGTGTATCTCCAGCCCTGCTCTGCTTTGCTGTCTTTTGCCCTTTCTCCCTCTGCCGCTGCGTGCTCGCTTCTGTTGCTGCTCCCCTCTCCGTCCACCATGCTTCTCTCCCCGCCCGCCTGTGTTTCTCCAGCCCTGCTCTGCTTTGCTGTCTTTTGCCCTTTCTCCCTCTGCCGCTGTGTGCTCGCTTCTGTTGCTGCTCCCCTCTCCGTCCACCATGCTTCTCTCCCCGCCCGCCTGTGTTTCTCCTGCCCTGCTCTGCTTTGCTGTCTTTTGTCCTTTCCCCCTCTGCCGCTGCGTGCTCGCTTCTGTTGCTGCTCCCCTCTCCGTCCACCATGCTTCTCTCCCCGCCCGCCTGTGTTTCTCCAGCCCTGCTCTGCTTTGCTGTCTTTTGTCCTTTCTCCCTCTGCCGCTGCGTGCTCGCTTCTGTTGCTGCTCCCCTCTCCGTCCACCATGCTTCTCTCCCCGCCCGCCTGTGTTTCTCCTGCCCTGCTCTGCTTTGCTGTCTTTTGTCCTTTCCCCCTCTGCCGCTGTGTGCTCGCTTCTGTTGCTGCTCCCCTCTCCGTCCACCATGCTTCTCTCCCCGCCCGCCTGTGTTTCTCCTGCCCTGCTCTGCTTTGCTGTCTTTTGCCCTTTCTCCCTCTGCCGCTGCGTGCTCGCTTCTGTTGCTGCTCCCCTCTCCGTCCACCATGCTTCTCTCCCCGCCCGCCTGTGTTTCTCCAGCCCTGCTCTGCTTTGCTGTCTTTTGCCCTTTCTCCCTCTGCCGCTGTGTGCTCGCTTCTGTTGCTGCTCCCCTCTCCGTCCACCATGCTTCTCTCCCCGCCCGCCTGTGTTTCTCCTGCCCTGCTCTGCTTTGCTGTCTTTTGTCCTTTCCCCCTCTGCCGCTGCGTGCTCGCTTCTGTTGCTGCTCCCCTCTCCGTCCACCATGCTTCTCTCCCCGCCCGCCTGTGTTTCTCCAGCCCTGCTCTGCTTTGCTGTCCTTTGCCCTTTCCCCCTCTGCCGCTGCGTGCTCGCTTCTGTTGCTGCTCCCCTCTCCGTCCACCATGCTTCTCTCCCCACCCGCCTGTGTTTCTCCAGCCCTGCTCTGCTTTGCTGTCTTTTGTCCTTTCCCCCTCTGCCGCTGCGTGCTCGCTTCTGTTGCTGCTCCCCTCTCCGTCCACCATGCTTCTCTCCCCGCCCGCCTGTGTTTCTCCTGCCCTGCTCTGCTTTGCTGTCTTTTGCCCTTTCTCCCTCTGCCGCTGCGTGCTCGCTTCTGTTGCTGCTCCCCTCTCCGTCCACCATGCTTCTCTCCCCGCCCGCCTGTGTTTCTCCAGCCCTGCTCTGCTTTGCTGTCTTTTGCCCTTTCTCCCTCTGCCGCTGTGTGCTCGCTTCTGTTGCTGCTCCCCTCTCCGTCCACCATGCTTCTCTCCCCGCCCGCCTGTGTTTCTCCTGCCCTGCTCTGCTTTGCTGTCTTTTGTCCTTTCCCCCTCTGCCGCTGCGTGCTCGCTTCTGTTGCTGCTCCCCTCTCCGTCCACCATGCTTCTCTCCCTGCCCGCCTGTGTTTTTCCAGCCCTGCTCTGCTTTGCTGTCTTTTGTCCTTTCCCCCTCTGCCGCTGTGTGCTCGCTTCTGTTGCTGCTCCCCTCTCCGTCCACCATGCTTCTCTCCCCACCCGCCTGTGTTTCTCCAGCCCTGCTCTGCTTTGCTGTCTTTTGTCCTTTCTCCCTCTGCCGCTGTGTGCTCGCTTCTGTTGCTGCTCCCCTCTCCGTCTAGCATGCTTCTCTCCCCGCCCGCCTGTGTATCTCCAGCCCTGCTCTGCTTTGCTGTCTTTTGCCCTTTCTCCCTCTGCCGCTGTGTGCTCGCTTCTGTTGCTGCTCCCCTCTCCGTCCACCATGCTTCTCTCCCCGCCCGCCTGTGTTTTTCCAGCCCTGCTCTGCTTTGCTGTCTTTTGCCCTTTCTCCCTCTGCCGCTGTGTGCTCGCTTCTGTTGCTGCTCCCCTCTCCGTCCACCATGCTTCTCTCCCCGCCCGCCTGTGTTTTTCCAGCCCTGCTCTGCTTTGCTGTCTTTTGCCCTTTCTCCCTCTGCCGCTGTGTGCTCGCTTCTGTTGCTGCTCCCCTCTCCGTCCACCATGCTTCTCTCCCCAACCCGCCTGTGTTTCTCCAGCCCTGCTCTGCTTTGCTGTCTTTTGCCCTTTCTCCCTCTGCCGCTGTGTGCTCGCTTCTGTTGCTACTCCCCTCTCCGTCCACCATGCTTCTCTCCCCACCGCCTGTGTTTCTCCAGCCCTGCTCTGCTTTGCTGTCTTTTGCCCTTTCTCCCTCTGCCGCTGTGTGCTCGCTTCTGTTGCTGCTCCCCTCTCCGTCCACCATGCTTCTCTCCCCGCCCGCCTGTGTTTCTCCTGCCCTGCTCTGCTTTGCTGTCTTTTGCCCTTTCTCCCTCTGCCGCTGTGTGCTCGCTTCTGTTGCTGCTCCCCTCTCCGTCCACCATGCTTCTCTCCCCCACCCGCCTGTGTTTCTCCAGCTCTGCTCTGCTTTGCTGTCTTTTGCCCTCTCTCCCTCTGACGCTGTGTGCTCGCTTCTGTTGCTGCTCCCCTCTCCGTCCACCATGCTTCTCTCCCCGCCCGCCTGTGTTTTTCCAGCCCTGCTCTGCTTTGCTGTCTTTTGCCCTCTCTCCCTCTGACGCTGTGTGCTCGCTTCTGTTGCTGCTCCCCTCTCCGTCCACCATGCTTCTCTCCCCCACCCGCCTGTGTTTCTCAAGCCCTGCTCTGCTTTGCTGTCTTCTGCCCTTTCTCCCTCTGCCGCTGTGTGCTCGCTTCTGTTGCTGCTCCCCTCTCCGTCCACCATGCTTCTCTCCCCGCCCGCCTGTGTTTCTCCAGCCCTGCTCTGCTTTGCTGTCTTTTGCCCTTTCCCCCTCTGCCGCTGTGTGCTCGCTTCTGTTGCTGCTCCCCTCTCCGTCTAGCATGCTTCTCTCCCCGCCCGCCTGTGTATCTCCAGCCCTGCTCTGCTTTGCTGTCTTTTGCCCTTTCTCCCTCTGCCGCTGTGTGCTCGCTTCTGTTGCTGCTCCCCTCTCCGTCCACCATGGTTCTCTCCCCGCCCGCCTGTGTTTCTCCAGCCCTGCTCTGCTTTGCTGTCTTTTGCCCTTTCTCCCTCTGCCGCTGCGTGCTCGCTTCTGTTGCTGCTCCCCTCTCCGTCCACCATGCTTCTCTCCCCGCCCGCCTGTGTTTCTCCAGCCGTGCTCTGCTCTGCTGTCTTTTGCCCTTTCTCCCTCTGCCGCTGAGTGCTCGCTTCTGTTGCTGCTCCCCTCTCCGTCCACCATGCTTCTCTCCCCGCCCGCCTGTGTTTCTCCAGCCCTGCTCTGCTGTCTTTTACCCTTTCTCCCTCTGCCGCTGAGTGCTCGCTTCTGTTGCTACTCCCCTCTCCGTCCACCATGCGGCTTCTCCCCACCCGCCTGTGTTTCTCCAGCCCTGCTCTGCTTTGCTGTCTTTTGCCCTTTCTCCCTCTGCCGCTGTGTGCTCGCTTCTGTTGCTACTCCCCTCTCCGTCCACCATGCTTCTCTCCCCACCCGCCTGTGTTTCTCCAGCCCTGCTCTGCTTTGCTGTCTTTTGCCCTTTCTCCCTCTGCCGCTGTGTGCTCGCTTCTGTTGCTGCTCCCCTCTCCGTCTAGCATGCTTCTCTCCCCGCCCGCCTGTGTATCTCCAGCCCTGCTCTGCTTTGCTGTCTTTTGCCCTTTCTCCCTCTGCCGCTGCGTGCTCGCTTCTGTTGCTGCTCCCCTCTCCGTCCACCATGCTTCTCTCCCCGCCCGCCTGTGTTTCTCCAGCCCTGCTCTGCTTTGCTGTCTTTTGCCCTTTCTCCCTCTGCCGCTGTGTGCTCGCTTCTGTTGCTACTCCCCTCTCCGTCCACCATGCTTCTCTCCCCACCCGCCTGTGTTTCTCCAGCCCTGCTCTGCTTTGGTGTCTTTTGCCCTTTCTCCCTCTGCCGCTGTGTGCTCGCTTCTGTTGCTGCTCCCCTCTCCGTCCATCATGCTTCTCTCCCCACCGCCTGTGTTTCTCCAGCCCTGCTCTGCTTTGCTGTCTTTTGCCCTTTCTCCCTCTGCCGCTGTGTGCTCGCTTCTGTTGCTGCTCCCCTCTCCGTCCATCATGCTTCTCTCCCCACCGCCTGTGTTTCTCCAGCCCTGCTCTGCTTTGCTGTCTTTTGCCCTTTCTCCCTCTGCCGCTGCGTGCTCGCTTCTGTTGCTGCTCCCCTCTCCGTCCACCATGCTTCTCTCCCCGCCCGCCTGTGTTTCTCCTGCCCTGCTCTGCTTTGCTGTCTTTTGCCCTTTCTCCCTCTGCCGCTGTGTGCTCGCTTCTGTTGCTGCTCCCCTCTCCGTCCACCATGCTTCTCTCCCCCACCCGCCTGTGTTTCTCCAGCTCTGCTCTGCTTTGCTGTCTTTTGCCCTCTCTCCCTCTGACGCTGTGTGCTCGCTTCTGTTGCTGCTCCCCTCTCCGTCCACCATGCTTCTCTCCCCGCCCGCCTGTGTTTTTCCAGCCCTGCTCTGCTTTGCTGTCTTTTGCCCTCTCTCCCTCTGACGCTGTGTGCTCGCTTCTGTTGCTGCTCCCCTCTCCGTCCACCATGCTTCTCTCCCCCACCCGCCTGTGTTTCTCAAGCCCTGCTCTGCTTTGCTGTCTTCTGCCCTTTCTCCCTCTGCCGCTGTGCGCTCGCTTCTGTTGCTGCTCCCCTCTCCGTCCACCATGCTTCTCTCCCCGCCCGCCTGTGTTTCTCCAGCCCTGCTCTGCTTTGCTGTCTTTTGCCCTTTCCCCCTCTGCCGCTGTGTGCTCGCTTCTGTTGCTGCTCCCCTCTCCGTCTAGCATGCTTCTCTCCCCGCCCGCCTGTGTATCTCCAGCCCTGCTCTGCTTTGCTGTCTTTTGCCCTTTCTCCCTCTGCCGCTGTGTGCTCGCTTCTGTTGCTGCTCCCCTCTCCGTCCACCATGCTTCTCTCCCCGCCCGCCTGTGTTTCTCCAGCCCTGCTCTGCTTTGCTGTCTTTTGCCCTTTCTCCCTCTGCCGCTGCGTGCTCGCTTCTGTTGCTGCTCCCCTCTCCGTCCACCATGCTTCTCTCCCCGCCCGCCTGTGTTTCTCCAGCCCTGCTCTGCTTTGCTGTCTTTTGCCCTTTCTCCCTCTGCCGCTGTGTGCTCGCTTCTGTTGCTGCTCCCCTCTCCGTCTAGCATGCTTCTCTCCCCGCCCGCCTGTGTATCTCCAGCCCTGCTCTGCTTTGCTGTCTTTTGCCCTTTCTCCCTCTGCCGCTGCGTGCTCGCTTCTGTTGCTGCTCCCCTCTCCGTCCACCATGCTTCTCTCCCCGCCCGCCTGTGTTTCTCCTGCCCTGCTCTGCTTTGCTGTCTTTTGCCCTTTCCCCCTCTGCCGCTGCGTGCTCGCTTCTGTTGCTGCTCCCCTCTCCGTCCACCATGCTTCTCTCCCCGCCCGCCTGTGTTTCTCCAGCCCTGCTCTGCTTTGCTGTCTTTTGTCCTTTCTCCCTCTGCCGCTGCGTGCTCGCTTCTGTTGCTGCTCCCCTCTCCGTCCACCATGCTTCTCTCCCCGCCCGCCTGTGTTTCTCCTGCCCTGCTCTGCTTTGCTGTCTTTTGTCCTTTCCCCCTCTGCCGCTGCGTGCTCGCTTCTGTTGCTGCTCCCCTCTCCGTCCACCATGCTTCTCTCCCCGCCCGCCTGTGTTTCTCCTGCCCTGCTCTGCTTTGCTGTCTTTTGCCCTTTCCCCCTCTGCCGCTGCGTGCTCGCTTCTGTTGCTGCTCCCCTCTCCGTCCACCATGCTTCTCTCCCCGCCCGCCTGTGTTTCTCCAGCCCTGCTCTGCTTTGCTGTCTTTTGCCCTTTCTCCCTCTGCCGCTGCGTGCTCGCTTCTGTTGCTGCTCCCCTCTCCGTCCACCATGCTTCTCTCCCCGCCCGCCTGTGTTTCTCCAGCCCTGCTCTGCTTTGCTGTCTTTTGCCCTTTCTCCCTCTGCCGCTGTGTGCTCGCTTCTGTTGCTGCTCCCCTCTCCGTCCACCATGCTTCTCTCCCCGCCCGCCTGTGTTTCTCCTGCCCTGCTCTGCTTTGCTGTCTTTTGTCCTTTCCCCCTCTGCCGCTGCGTGCTCGCTTCTGTTGCTGCTCCCCTCTCCGTCCACCATGCTTCTCTCCCCGCCCGCCTGTGTTTCTCCAGCCCTGCTCTGCTTTGCTGTCCTTTGCCCTTTCCCCCTCTGCCGCTGCGTGCTCGCTTCTGTTGCTGCTCCCCTCTCCGTCCACCATGCTTCTCTCCCCACCCGCCTGTGTTTCTCCAGCCCTGCTCTGCTTTGCTGTCTTTTGTCCTTTCCCCCTCTGCCGCTGCGTGCTCGCTTCTGTTGCTGCTCCCCTCTCCGTCCACCATGCTTCTCTCCCCGCCCGCCTGTGTTTCTCCAGCCCTGCTCTGCTTTGCTGTCCTTTGCCCTTTCCCCCTCTGCCGCTGCGTGCTCGCTTCTGTTGCTGCTCCCCTCTCCGTCCACCATGCTTCTCTCCCCGCCCGCCTGTGTTTCTCCTGCCCTGCTCTGCTTTGCTGTCTTTTGTCCTTTCCCCCTCTGCCGCTGCGTGCTCGCTTCTGTTGCTGCTCCCCTCTCCGTCTAGCATGCTTCCTCCCCCGCCCGCCTGTGTTTCTCCTGCCCTGCTCTGCTTTGCTGTCTTTTGCCCTTTCTCCCTCTGCCGCTGTGTGCTCGCTTCTGTTGCTGCTCCCCTCTCCGTCCACCATGCTTCTCTCCCCCACCCGCCTGTGTTTCTCCAGCCCTGCTCTGCTTTGCTGTCTTTTGCCCTTTCTCCCTCTGCCGCTGTGTGCTCGCTTCTGTTGCTGCTCCCCTCTCCGTCCACCATGCTTCTCTCCCCACCCGCCTGTGTTTCTCCAGCCCTGCTCTGCTTTGCTGTCTTTTGTCCTTTCCCCCTCTGCCGCTGTGTGCTCGCTTCTGTTGCTGCTCCCCTCTCCGTCCACCATGCTTCTCTCCCCGCCCGCCTGTGTTTCTCCTGCCCTGCTCTGCTTTGCTGTCTTTTGCCCTTTCTCCCTCTGCCGCTGTGTGCTCGCTTCTGTTGCTGCTCCCCTCTCCGTCCACCATGCTTCTCTCCCCGCCCGCCTGTGTTTCTCCAGCCCTGCTCTGCTTTGCTGTCCTTTGCCCTTTCTCCCTCTGCCGCTGTGTGCTCGCTTCTGTTGCTGCTCCCCTCTCCGTCCACCATGCTTCTCTCCCCGCCCGCCTGTGTTTCTCCTGCCCTGCTCTGCTTTGCTGTCTTTTGTCCTTTCCCCCTCTGCCGCTGTGTGCTCGCTTCTGTTGCTGCTCCCCTCTCCGTCCACCATGCTTCTCTCCCCACCCGCCTGTGTTTCTCCAGCCCTGCTCTGCTTTGCTGTCTTTTGTCCTTTCCCCCTCTGCCGCTGTGTGCTCGCTTCTGTTGCTGCTCCCCTCTCCGTCCACCATGCTTCTCTCCCCGCCCGCCTGTGTTTCTCCTGCCCTGCTCTGCTTTGCTGTCTTTTGCCCTTTCTCCCTCTGCCGCTGCGTGCTCGCTTCTGTTGCTGCTCCCCTCTCCGTCCACCATGCTTCTCTCCCCGCCCGCCTGTGTTTCTCCAGCCCTGCTCTGCTTTGCTGTCTTTTGTCCTTTCCCCCTCTGCCGCTGTGTGCTCGCTTCTGTTGCTGCTCCCCTCTCCGTCCACCATGCTTCTCTCCCCACCCGCCTGTGTTTCTCCTGCCCTGCTCTGCTTTGCTGTCTTTTGCCCTTTCTCCCTCTGCCGCTGTGTGCTCGCTTCTGTTGCTGCTCCCCTCTCCGTCCACCATGCTTCTCTCCCCGCCCGCCTGTGTTTCTCCAGCCCTGCTCTGCTTTGCTGTCTTCTGCCGCTGTGTGCTCGCTTCTGTTGCTACTGCCCTCTCCGTCCACCATGCTTCTCTCCCCACCCGCCTGTGTTTCTCCAGCCCTGCTCTGCTTTGCTGTCTTTTGCCCTTTCTCCCTCTGCCGCTGCGTGCTCGCTTCTGTTGCTGCTCCCCTCTCCGTCCACCATGCTTCTCTCCCCGCCCGCCTGTTTTTCTCCAGCCCTGCTCTGCTTTGCTGTCTTTTGCCCTTTCTCCCTCTGCCGCTGCGTGCTCGCTTCTGTTGCTGCTCCCCTCTCCGTCCACCATGCTTCTCTCCCCGCCCGCCTGTGTTTCTCCTGCCCTGCTCTGCTTTGCTGTCTTTTGTCCTTTCCCCCTCTGCCGCTGTGTGCTCGCTTCTGTTGCTGCTCCCCTCTCCGTCCACCATGCTTCTCTCCCCACCCGCCTGTGTTTCTCCAGCCCTGCTCTGCTTTGCTGTCTTTTGCCCTCTCACCCTCTGCCGCTGTGTGCTCCCTTCTGTTGCTGCTCCCCTCTCCGTCCACCATGCTTCTCTCCCCACCCGCCTGTGTTTCTCCAGCCCTGCTCTGCTTTGCTGTCTTTTGCCCTTTCTCCCTCTGCCGCTGTGTGCTCGCTTCTGTTGCTGCTCCCCTCTCCGTCCACCATGCTTCTCTCCCCAACCCGCCTGTGTTTCTCCAGCCCTGCTCTGCTTTGCTGTCTTTTGCCCTTTCTCCCTCTGCCGCTGTGTGCTCGCTTCTGTTGCTGCTCCCCTCTCGGTCCACCATGCTTCTCTCCCCGCCCGCCTGTGTTTCTCCAGCCCTGCTCTGCTTTGCTGTCTTTTGCCCTTTCTCCCTCTGCCGCTGTGTGCTCGCTTCTGTTGCTGCTCCCCTCTCCGTCCACCATGCTTCTCTCCCCGCCCGCCTGTGTTTCTCCAGCCCTGCTCTGCTTTGCTGTCTTTTGCCCTTTCTCCCTCTGCCGCTGTGTGCTCGCTTCTGTTGCTGCTCCCCTCTCCGTCCACCATGCTTCTCTCCCCACCCGCCTGTGTTTCTCCAGCCCTGCTCTGCTTTGCTGTCTTTTGCCCTTTCTCCCTCTGCCGCTGTGTGCTCGCTTCTGTTGCTACTCCCCTCTCTGTCCATCATGTGGCTTCTCCCCTCACCCTCTGTGTTGGTTCATCCCTTGTGCTGTCCTAAACCCTCAATCTGTTCATCTGTTTATTTTTTAAGACTCTTTTGTACTGCATTGTTTTAAAGTGCGTTTGCTCTATATTTTTTTAATTTACTAATCCGTCTCAGATCGATAAATGAAATGCATGTTGGAATAATCCAATGACGCAACATTCGCATCGTTGTGCTTTTTGGGGTTTTTTAAATTCTAGTTTTTTTTACCAATTGTGCTCCGCAGTGGCGAGGCTGTGCAGTATGGCTTTAAAACACATTAGTAAAGCCAGTGCACATCCTTTCTTTGGCACTCTCTGCAGTGAGCGTGTCCTGTTGATAGGTCTTTGCCCGCGTGACTTCTTTCCCAGTGGCAGAGCCAGAAATCCACGCTAAAGTAGCTTAATCAATTTAATCGGGATTGCACACCCATACTGCAAACAGTTTTCCGTTTGCTTTTCAAAGCCTTCCAGATTACGGTTTAAGAAGTAATGTAAATCACTAATTCTGCTTGGTGACGCATGGCCTCTTGGTGGCAGCTCTCTCTGAACCTGTCCTGGGATGCCAGGAGCAGGACACTGGCTGGCAGCGCCCAGAGAAGTGTGACCCACACGCATGCTCCTAAGCGGTGGGGATGAGGCCTCCGGCTGAAGAGGTATGCGGCCTGATGGGAAACCCAGGCAGTCATGGGTTGCAGCTAAAGCTTCGCTCTTCAATGGGCGCGGCCTGCCTGGCCGGTTTCAATATATTGGACCTGCTCCATATTGGAGAGGAAAGGCAGGCGGCAAGAAAGGAAGGTGATTGTAATTCAGAGCAGCAGCGGCATTTGAGCCAGCCAGAGAGTCTGCAGAAGACCCCTTTGTCTCTCCGGCATGTGCATTGGTGTTAATGTAGGGGAAAAGCAGCATCAGGTACAAGTATGTCAAAGGGTCTCTCTTGCTTGGGGGCTTAATCATCTTAGCGGAAATATGGCCTTAAAAGATCATATGGCGACATCACCATCTCGAGCAGGGGTGTTTTTATGGATTCTTTTCATTAATAGACTAGAATCCTGTCTGCAAGAACTGCTTCGATTTATTGGTTGATAATTGACCATGACCAGAGAGGTAGCCTGCCTCATGAAAGGAGGGAGGAGAAATAGGCCATAGAATTTGGGTGGACTAGAATAACTGGTGCTGTGTGGTCCTTGAATTCATGTGTGTGCCGCTGCATGCGTAGAACTGTTAAAGAGACTGCCGCGGTGCAAGCATACTTTGCCTTTTCGTATTTTGGAGGTCTGCTACTGGATTGTCTCTAAGGGCCCAATTCTGATGCGGGTTGGAAAGCATTCCCACCCACGGCCTGATTCTGATGCGGTTAGGAAGGCCTCCTAATGGCATTTACTCCTTTCAAATCGGATCGGGAGCGAACCAGTGTCCAATTATGATGCGGTTATGAACATGTGCTCCCATTGAAGTCAATGGGAGTCCAACCAAATCGTATCTGGAAGCATCCGGATGCATCGTACTTGGTCAGTCGGACTCTCCCGATCCGAGTGGGTCGGAAACCATTACCAACCCAATTTGTTCGGGAAGCATTTCCAACCCGCATCAGAATCAGCCCCTAAGTGCGGAATCTTCTGCCAAGGTATCGGGATTAGCAGCAGGGATGACTGGGGGAAGAGATGCATTCTGCAAGAAGGGGAGGTTGTGTTACCCATGTACAGTGTGAACATTACCATATAATCATAATGAATAGGGGAATCTGGATTTGGGAAGGATACGGTCTTCAGTGACATGGATTTAGCAATGGTGGTCATAAGGTGTTCACTGGTTTAGCAGAAAACCTTTGTTGGTCAGTGGTACATAAGGATTTCCTGGCCAATATTCCAACATGGCTGTTATTTATGGTGTTTCTTGTGTGGCATCGATTTGGATCAGGGTATCAGTTTTCTATGTCTACAGCAATTTGTGATGTGGAGGCATAATGTGAGAGTTGTTACTTCTAGCCTTGAGACCTGTCTTCTTTTAGTAATAATTCAGTAGTTCAACCCCAATGGCACCATGTGTCACTAGAAAGAAACTGAACTGGATGGGACCTGCTCAAGCAATTGGGGACAGCGTAAGAGCGTTGCATACATAGGTAGCCTACCCAATTTCATCCATGATTCGTGCCCCCCCACCCCTTTTCCAACCCCATTTGTTTTCTGTGTCCTTTCTATTCAAAGGAAAAGCATCTTATGTTGCGTTTGGTAGTAACTTAAATTGGGTCTATGAGAGAGTATGGTGTCTTTATTGCATGCAATAGTACTGTAACTTGGTACTTTTAATAATATTCATTAATTGCACATTCACTTAAGCATCTTTTCGCCTGGCAACAAATCCAGGTGGAAAACAATCTGTAGATGTGGAGAAAACATTCCATGCCATAAATAACAATTTGATATTAACCAGGGTAAAGAATCCAGAAACAAACAATTTGCAGCAATATACCAAAAACCTAAACCACCTTAACACAGTAGACTAATCGAGTGCCTCGGGTGGGGCAGTGGAAGATGAGCGCAAACGGCCTTCTTAAATCCTCTAAATATTGAATCCATTCATGATTTGTATGGAAGCTCGTTCTAGATTCTTGACCCTGCAGCTCAAAGGGATCTCCCATCGGCTAATGCTTTGCAGCTACTAGGTACTTTAACCAGTAGAACCTAAAGAGAGAGTAAAGGGATCCACTTGGACAGTATGGAGTAATCTACTCTGAGAGGAAAGGAGGCCCCGTTTTATAAAAGGCTCCATGCATAAGGCAGGCTAGCTTTAGGGCAATCTTTTTTCCATTGGCGGCCTGGTAGTTGTTGTAGGAAGGTGGATACCTTACTATGGTTACCCCCAACTTTTTGCCTAGTGTTTAGCTGGTTTTCGACTTAGTTGGCCTGGGATCCTGCTAATCAGGGCCCCAGGCTATCTGCTCTCACTGTAAAATGGACTCCATGGCCCTTATTTATGAACAGCTTGCGCCGAAGATGCGTCAAAAATAATGACGCATCTTCGGCGCACCGCATGCGCCATATTAACGAAGTGACGCATCTCCAGCGATGCGTCACTTTTACCTCACTGCGCCACAAACCCCACTGCGTCACAATGCCCTGCGACGCGCAAAAAATAATGTATGCAATGTGGGCGTAACCGCGGAAAAGCTTGCGCAAAAGTGACGCATCCGCATTTACTAACTTTCCCGCTTATGGCGCATCCGCGACGGAAATGGCGCAGCGTTGCGGGTGCGTCGGAATTGGTGCGCCTACAAAACGGACGCGCAGGAAATGACGCATCGGCACATAGCGAGAGGAGAGGAGAGAGGAGAGGAGGCCATTGAACTTTGCTGCAACCATACCCACACCATGGAGGTCGTTATGCTGAGAGTAGCTGCCAGACGGAGACAACTAGCTGCAGGAATACCACCACAACCCCCTGCACCACAAAATCCACCCCCAAGGCAGCGCCGCAGAAAGGAGCGGTTATTCCGTCCAAGGAGCGTCCTGAGAGGCATCAGGGATGAGGAGGTCATTACTCTATTCCGCCTGAAGAAGGAGACCATTGAGCATCTACTGGGACTCATTGGACCAAGGCTAGAGGTAGGAAGCAACAGGCCAACAAACATACCGCCACAGGCAAAGCTCCTGGCTGTGTTGCACATGCTGGCGTCGGGCTCCTTTCAGACAACAGTCGCCAAACTGGCAGGAATATCCCAGCCAGCTTTTTCATCATTCCTACCAACTGTCCTGGATGCCATCATCCATCTCACACCCCGCTACCTCCATTTTCCCAACAATGCACAAGAGCAGATGGAGATAAAACAAGGATTTTATGCCATAGCAGGCTTACCCCATGTGCTGGGTGCCATGGACTGTACGCATGTGCAATTTGTTCCCCCAGCAGCAACTGCACATTTGTACATCAATCGGAAACACACCTATTCAATTAATGTACAGGCCATCGTGGATCACCGTGGACTATTTACGAATGTGCTGGCAAAATACCCTGGCAGTGTCCATGATGCGTTCATCTTCAGGAACTGCATCATAAATGATCGTTTCAAGAATGGCCAGTATGGAAATGGACTACTTGTAGGTAAGCAAAAGACTATGATACAATGCACCATCCATGCTACCATGCTGCTAATATTGCTGTAATGATGCATAAATGAGGTTCAGGATGTAAAAATGTTGTACTAGCACACAGGTACCCATAGTACGGGCGGTGGGCCGTCAGCAGCCCAGCAAGCCTTTCACTGCGGTCCGGCAAGCCTTCCTGTGCGGCCCGCGGACCTTGCAGACATGTACCTCTGTTAAATTTAAATTCATTCAAAAGTGTCTGCAAACACCACCGGTTGTTGATTTATGGGGGCCGGGTGATTTCAGGCATAGGGTGGAGATGCAGGGGCGCTAAGAAGAGATCAAAATCAACAAGGCCTCATTAACAATTAAATGGTCTTGCAAAGAGCCCTGAAATACTCCGCTGACTGGCGCCAAGGGGGCGTTGGCCTCACTGCTGGGGGTGCCATGATGTGACAAGTGGTGGGACACAGACCCTACAAAGCAGCAAATTCTGAAAGAAAACTAGCTGGCTTGTACATTACAGGGGGGGAGGCTGTCTCAGGGCTGGTGACGGGGACGTGTACACACAGTATGTGTGCACTACCCGAGAGACAGAAGGGGCAGAGACAGACAGGGGCAGAGGCAGACAGGGGCAGAGGCAGACAGGGGCAGGGGCAGACAGGGGCAGGGGCAGACAGGGGCAGATAGGGGCAGAGTGTCAGAGACAGATAGAGGCAGAGGCAGATAGAGGGAGGGGCAGATAGGGGCAGAGTGTCAGAGACAGATAGTGTGAGAGACAGATAAGGGCAGGGCTAGAGAAAGGCAGAGACAGGGACAGACTGACAGAGGCAGAGACAGATAGGGGCAGAGACAGATAGGGGCAGAGACACATGGGGGCAGATACATGGGGGCAGAGACATATTGGGGCAGAGACAGAAGGGGGCAGAGACAGAAGGGGGCAGAGACAGAAGGGGGCAGAGACAGATGGGGGCAGAGACAGATGGGGGCAGAGACAGATGGGGGCAGAGACAGATGGGGCAGAGACAGATGGGGGAAGAAACAGACATACATAGACAGATAGCGGCAGAGACAGACAGAGATAGACACAAGGACAGAGAGACAGAGGGAGGGGTAGGAGGGCCAGACAGAGACAGGCCCAGACACAGACAGGGACAGACAGAGAGAAGGAGACAGAGAGGATGAGACAGAGAGAGACATAGAGGGAGGGAGACAGAAAGGGAAGGAGACAGAGAGAGACAGAGAGGGAGAGTGACAGAGAGGAAGGCAGACAGAGGGAGAGACACAGAGGTCGAGAGAGGGAGGGAGAGAGACAGACAGTGAGACAGATGGAGAGAGAGGAGGGAGGGAGACAGACAGACAGACAGACAGAGTGGGAGAGAGTGAGTGTGACAGATGTGTATGCCAGGTCTGGTCACTCAGTAGACAAAGGCGTCTGTCGCTGCGGCCTGTGTCCAACCTCATGGTCAGTTTGTATTTGTGGCTCTAGCCCCGGCCACTCCCCCACTGACCCCGGCCCCACCACTGCGGCCCTCGGCCACAAGCCACACTGTAAATTTGGCCCCGATATAAAGTTTGTGAGTACCCATGTAATAGCATATACATAGACATTAATAGAAGGGCCATAATTAATGACGGTCATGCACTGCTGGTGCCTCAAAACCAAAATGGCAAAAGGTCACGCACCAGTGGTGCAAGTCCCTCATAAATGAGGCCCACGGTCATGTAGAGGCAAATAGGGAGTCAATGCATGTCCTTCCAAATTTGAGAAAATACAAAAGGATGTGGGTGGTGCACAGCGGTAGTAAAAGAAGTATGTAGAATCTTGTTCAGCTGAGGGTGCTCCCAAGGGTGGTGCTTCCGTCAAAGCAACAAAAGTGCAAGACAGGCAGTGTACACAAACCACTGCAAATACATTCCCTTGGCGAGGCACTCCGTACATGATCATGAAAAAGAATCAAAGAAGTTGTAATACAAGTTCTGTTTCAATTCACAAGTATTCAAGTGAGTGGGTTATCGATGATATCAACAGCATATCAATCCATAGCAAAAATACTTTTCTACAAGCCCCTTTGTCAAGGAGCGTTCATAGCAACGCGTAGCAAGGACTGCTACTTGGCTGTTCCAAGACCAGCATAACAGAACACCGGTCTCAGAACAGCCGCGTAACGGTCCTTGCAATGCGTGGATATGAACGCTCCATGACAAAGGGCCTCCTGGCCAAAATGCATAGGAGGACTACATACTCATCTACTTCAATAAATAAATATATGTTATGGAATGATATGCAGTTAAAATCAGTGGTTTGCCTACACTACCTGTCAATTCCAAATACGTGTCCATTGCACAGCAGAACTATGTTGCAAAGGTGTCTTGCATGTGAGTCCCTGGGTGTGTTATCTGCAACATCCATGCCCAATGGACACTGACAAATGAAATATTACCCACAACATATGGCCTCTACTTTACCCCAACCATATCAAACTTTTCATTGTACCTTCTCATTTATTCTATTACAGCTGACCAGGGGTATGGCATTCAGCCGTGGGTGATGACACCGTATGGAAATCCGCAGACACCACAGGAAGTTGCATACAATCAAGCACATAGCCGGACCAGGAACATTGTGGAAAGAACATTTGGCCTGCTCAAGGCCAGGTTTCGGCGCCTGGACAAGTCTGGTGGACGCATGCTCTATTCACCAGAGACAGTGTGCAAAATTATTTTGGCCTGTGCAATACTGCACAATATTTGTGTACTCACACGTGTTCCCTGGGACGATGATCCAGATTTGAATGCAGAAATGCCACAGGATGACCAGGAGGATGGCCATGCTCCTGTAAATACAAGCACAGCAGCAGGCATCCGGAGACGTGCTCAGATAGTGCGCAATTTTTTCTAAGAATGTCACTAATAACATCCGCATCATGCATCTACATTTGTGTTTGCACAAATAAAAATACTTCACACAACCTTATGTACCTTGTGCATGATTAATTGACAATAATTCACACTGAAATTTGCATGACAATCTCATATGTGGAGTTCATACATTACACTAACTCTCATGTCTGGAGGCTGACATCAGACATACATCAGCCCACACATCCATTTACATTGTACTGGCTTGCAATTTCACCTGCAATGCGGACACTCACCAGTGTCTGGCTCACACAGGTACCCTGGCACCATAGTGCATGTGTCTCGGTGTGCAGGGTATGAATGCACATGTGTATGAAGGTGACCCTTCCTGTACAAAAGTATTCCTCCATGCAACACAGCAAACATACTGCAGGTATGCAGGCCGCCCATTGCGCGTCAGCACACATCAAAAGCACATGAATCTCCCATATGTCATAGACACACCACCTTCACACCCTATTTGCTTGCTGTAGGGAAGTGCCGCAGGAATGCATGCAGTAATATTATACGCTAATACGTCATAAATTAGGTTGTACATTCACAATTGTCAAAAAGCAACATTTAGCATCCATATGTTGTGGTGCAGACATTTAATAAAGCACTGGTGAAGAGGAGTCCACATAATGAAATCACACAGCAGGAAAAATAACAACAAAGTACTTGTATGTTGCAAAGTCATGATGAAAGTAAATAAGTAATATGTTACAAATTTCTATCAACATGTTACACAGTGGGTGTGCGTCACAATCTGACCATCCATCAAAAAGTAGCCTTCAGTGCTCACACCAGTTTGCACAAATAAACAAATGTGGTAGGCACATAAATGAAGTTAGTGTATCATACTTCAGAACCTCATTCATGATTCAACACACAAAAGTGACGTTGGGTCTGCCTACCTCAGTATCTGACCCATGCATTCCTGACTCCACGCACATAAGTGACGATAGGTCTGACAACGTCAGAATCTGAGACATGCATTCCTGACTCAAAGCAGAAAAGCAACGTTATGTGATGTAACCTTCTCATAGGTGAAATTCATAGAGTGCACAGAGACCATAGGCTTGCTGCCGCCATAAGACAGAGTGAGTGAGGAAGGAAGCGTGAGTGGCCGAGAGTTAGCACATGGAAGGGAAAATGTGTGTTGGAAGCGATTACCACAAGTCCAGAAGGGAAGGGGAGGATTTGAAGGAGAGAGAAAGGAGATCCCAAAGCCCAGGAGGCAGATGACAAAATGTGCAACCACCAAAATTCTGGGTTTTGGTATTGGGCGTGACTACCAGATGACGGTGAGCTGATATGAGTGTTTGTGTTGTGCGGTGAGGGCAGATAAGATAATTGAGAAACGTGGAGCGGGACCACTGGAGGGCTTAGAATGTGAGACACGTCACCTTAAAAGATGCCCTCTGATCTATTGTGAGCCAGTGAAGACTGGAGTAGAGGTTTGGCTGATTGCCATCTGGGTGTAATGTGAATTAGACGGCCTGCTTGAATCTGGACAACTTGGAGGCGGTGTGGCAGGGATGGTGGGAGACCGTACATGATGGACTCACAGAAGTCCAGGCGTGAGAGCACGAGTGAGAACACCACTTGGGTAAGTGCGGTGGGAGGGAGTAAGTGACTGACTGTAACGATCTGCCGGACCTGGTACATAGAGGAAGAAAGTAGAGCACCCACTTGTGGCCTGAGGGACAGTTCAGCCTCAATGATGACTCCCAGACCCTTGACTGATTTTACCAGGGCTGGGGGGGAACCTAGCTCTGAGGTCAGAACTGAGGGCCACAGTGGCCATGACTGAGTCCACGGAGGAGGAGCTCTGTCTTAACGTGGTCAAGCTGCAATAGGTACTGGTACATCCATAATTGGATGTGGATCATGACAGCGTGGAACGTCTTGATGGCAGGAGGTGAATTGAGCGAGAGGATGATCTGTAAGTCGTCAGCGTAGTAATACACAATAAGGTCCCATTTCTGTACAGAATGGATCAGCACCCAAAGGTATAGATTGAACTGGAGTGTTGAATGGGAGGAGCCCTGTGGGACTCCACAGGACGTGGGGGTATTTGTTACACTATAGGGTCCCAGGCGGACCATTTCAGTCCTTCCAGTTAGGAAGGACTCTACACACTCAAGAGTGGGTCCCTGGATGCCTGCATGTCTTCCAAGGTGGAGAAGGATGTAATGGTCCACCGTGTTGAATGCGGACGACAGGTCCAGGAGTAAGAGGGCTTGGGGGGACCCTGCGTCTGCGTTGCCCCTGAGTGTGTACAAGAGTGGCAAGATAACTGCTTCTGTTGAGTGGGCAGGTCTGAAGCCGCATTGATTGGGCTCCATGTGACAGGAGGATTCGATGTAGTGTGATAGACATCCGGTAACATGATCCTACATTAATGTTGAGAAAGGAGGGAGATGGGAGACGTTAGGTCTGCATAAGTCTGAAACTGACCCATGCTTTGCTGACTCTAGGCACAAAAGTGACATAACACAAGGCCCAAAAGTGACTATGGTCAACATATGTCTTAGTCTGACTCAGCTGAATATTGAAACACACATTTTCTGCAGGCTAACATGGTTTGTCCCTGTTGAGACACTTCCATGCTAAGCGTAAACATGCATCTTTTGCACAACATCAAAAAAACAGCAGCTAATATATGCAACAACATTGACAGATTAAAAAATTCAATGCCCCATTACTGAAGATTGTGACACATTACAATAATGTTGCATCTAGTCAAAGTGGTCACACCTTGAGGAGAAAATATATCATCACTCAGCCATGCTTCAAATTTACAATGCCACGTAATAATGATTTGGTCTCATGACAATAATGCGGCTTTGACGATAACAGGTCGCACCGTAATGGAAAATATGTCATCAGTGTACCCGGCGTCTAATCAGCGATGCGACATAAATAGGTTTCAGTCGCATGCCAATAGTGACGCTTCTACTGCAACTGGTCGCACCTTCATGGAAAAATATGGCATCAGTCACCCATGCTTCAAATACCGATGCGACACAATAATGATTTGGTCGCATCACAATAATGACGCTCCCACGATAACAGGTCGCACCGTAAGGGAAAATATGTCATCAGTGTACCCGGCGTCTAATCAGCGATGCGACATAAATAGGTTTCAGTCGCATGCCAATAGTGACGCTTCTACTGCAACTGGTCGCACCTTCATGGAAAAATATGGCATCAGTCACCCATGCTTCAAATACCGATGCGACACAATAATGATTTGGTCGCATCACAATAATGACGCTCCCACGATAACAGGTCGCACCGTAAGGGAAAATATGTCATCAGTGTACCCGGCGTCTAATCAGCGATGCAACATAAATAGGTTTCAGTCGCATGCCAATAGTGACGCTTCTACTGCAACTGGTCGCACCTTCATGGAAAAATATGGCATCAGTCACCCATGCTTCAAATACCGATGCGACACAATAATGATTTGGTCGCATCACAATAATGACGCTCCCACGATAACAGGTCGCACCGTAAGGGAAAATATGTCATCAGTGTACCCGGCGTCTAATCAGCGATGCGACATAAATAGGTTTCAGTCGCATGCCAATAGTGACGCTTCTACTGCAACTGGTCGCACCTTCATGGAAAAATATGGCATCAGTCACCCATGCTTCAAATACCGATGCGACACAATAATGATTTGGTCGCATCACAATAATGACGCTCCCACGATAACAGGTCGCACCGTAAGGGAAAATATGTCATCAGTGTACCCGGCGTCTAATCAGCGATGCGACATAAATAGGTTTCAGTCGCATGCCAATAGTGACGCTTCTACTGCAACTGGTCGCACCTTCATGGAAAAATATGGCATCAGTCACCCATGCTTCAAATACCGATGCGACACAATAATGATTTGGTCGCATCACAATAATGACGCTCCCACGATAACAGGTCGCACCGTAAGGGAAATATATGGCATCAGTCACCCATGCTTCAAATACCGATGCGACACAATAATGATTTGGTCGCATCACAATAATGACGCTCCCACGATAACAGGTCGCACCGTAAGGGAAATATATGGCATCAGTCACCCATGCTTCAAATACCGATGCGACACAATAATGATTTGGTCGCATCACAATAATGACGCTCCCACGATAACAGGTCGCACCGTAAGGGAAAATGTATTATTAGTGTACCATGCTTAAAATAACGATGCGACAGAAATCGGTAATGTTCGCATGTCAAAAAATGTCGCATTTGCGGAAACGAGTCGCATCGCAACAGGAAATGATGTACCTAGCCTCCCAGCCTGCCCTGCTCACAAACAGGAAGTTATATGATACTTTCACTTTCTATTTCACTCCTTTGTAGTCTCTGAGAGGTGTAGGAGTGTGTTTGGAAAGTGCTTGAGAGTTTTGTCCTGTCCTGCAGTTGTTTTACAGTGTGTGTCTTGGTAAGTGTGTCCAAATAGTGGCTGTAGTGTTGTGTATTGTCTAACTGTGTCTTGTGTGTCAAGGGGTGTCTGTCTGTTTAGGGGTTTTTAGAACTTTTTTCATAGGGGGATTACTGTTCTGTTTAGGGGTTGTTACATAGTTAGGAATAGGGGGAGTAGTGTACTGTTAAGTGGAGAAATTGTGTACTTTTTGTATTTCTGTGCCAGCAAAATTTTATTTGTGGCATTTACACAGCGTGGCTTGTGCTTTGTCACAATGCCACCCAGGTCTCGGAACCTCAGTGAGAAGGAGTATGGGGGGCTACTGTGGCTGATACTCCACTACCTCCCAAATATGATTGGGAGTGGAGGCAGGGTAGTGCAGGGTTACCCAACCCAAGAAAGGAAGCTCAGGTGGGAGAGGGTCCGGTACCAGATGTTGCGAATGTTTGGAGTGGACCGGACTCTCAGACAGTACAAACACCGGTGGGCAGACCTCATTAACCGTGAGCAGGATCTCCTGGACCACCTTGGCATTGAGGTTGATGGAACAATTGGTAAGTCAATATATATTTATTTTATGTATTCACAACGGTATCCTAAGGTAAAGCAAACCAAATGTCAAACCACAGGGGCCTCACTGATGATCCCCTTGTGCCCCTGTAAAGTCAGACATAGGGCCATATCTATCAACAAACCCTTTCTAAACAAATAAATGTAGGTTCTAATGTAATTGCTTTTTTTTCTTAGCAAAATGGTATGTATAAAGAAAAATCACTACTTTGTAGGAATACGATAATCTCCCATAGTTGCTACTTTGCATTTTCTAATATGTAAGTAAGGGATCAATCAAAATTCATTCCCATGGCCCAGGAGGGACATAGGAATCACTTTTCAATAAATACTGTAATAGCAAATCAGCCATTGTGATTTCTCCAAAGGGTGCAGGTGTTTCTCAAAAAAACCCTGCTGGACCCATCATAATGATGTGTGTGCATATGGTGCACATACATGCACTATGGCCATGTGTGTGCATCACCTGGCACCTTCAAAAAAGTGCAATGGAGCATATTTACCTAAAATAGCTACTTACCATCAAATACAGGTTGTTGTCAATTAGCGACATCTGAAACATGATTTGATACACAAAAATAACACATACATAGGCCATCATTAACGCGGCCCCTTGCGCCATAGAAAAATCACTTTTCATGATGTTCTGTGGCGCAGAAGCCTGCGTGGTATATATCAGGCAGCAGTACGCCAGTCTTGGTGGCGTACTGCTGCCTGATAAATATCAGTCCCTGTAACGCAGTGTTCTGCGTTAAAGGGGCGTGCAATGGGTGTTGCTGGGGGCGTTCCCAGCAACAACCATGCCCTTTTGACACTGCCCCACATGTACCAGAAATCGTACCTCTGAAGCAGTGCCAAAAGCTTGCGCCTCCCCAGGGGAGGCGTAAGGGATGCGCAACTGGGAGAAATGTCATTATTTCTCCTCGTATTTCCTTTTTCCATGTGTGCTGCATTCTGCAGCACACATAAAAAGAGGAAAAGGCTCTTGTGCTTATTTTTGTACTGAAAGGTTTACCTTCCTGTACAAAAATGATCTTCCCTGCAACGCAGCCACCCTTGCACCATTGTGCAAGGGTGCCTGTGCTGGCGCAGGCAGCACATTGTGCACCAGCACAGGGGAAAAGGACAGGAATGCGCCGTATCTAATAGATATGGTGCATTTCTGCCCTTTTCTTTTGCCATAGGGAAGCGCAGCTGGAAGGCCTGCTACGCTTCCCTACGGCAAAAAGTCATAAATGAGGCCCATAGCACATAACTAATAGCAAATTTGCAAGTACCAACATGCTATGGCAAATTGTTGTTCACAAAAATGTTCAAATTCCGTAAATGCAAAATGTGTCATACATCCTAAGCCATGGACGTAGTCAGTTTGAAATGCTCCAACGGCAAAATCCTGCAATTGTCAGACTTAGCAATTCACAAAAGGCATGATACACATGGCCTCTACTGACGTAGTGGTAACGCACAAGCAAAATTGATCTTCACCATGCTGGACTATGCCGCTCATTGAGGCATAATGATGCATGATAAAGGTCAGCACTTTCAATGCATTGTTATGTGTCAAAAGGGCGTGCAATGTGTGTTCTTTGCCATCTTCACACCAACATCCATGGACCTTAGTCAATGCACCAGGGCCCTCTGTAATGAAGGCCTTCTGGCGCCGCAGCAACACTCATTAACATGTGTCAAAGTAACGCTCTGGCGGCGCAAGACCTATGAAGATAAGGCCAGAGATGTACGAGTGTGAGGCAGCGCAAAAAGCACATGCCTGCCCTGGGGAGGTGTAAGTGAGGCGCCACAGAGAGTGAAGTATAAATGTATCCATGTATGTCATATTTACCTGTGTGCAGCTGCATTGTGCAGCACACAACAACACATGTGTATGCAGTTTGACCATTGATGTACAGGAAGGTATCCCATATGGTTTAAATACATTCTTCAAAGCACAATCACATACATCGACATGACAATGACATATTTTCTCAATGGACCTAGTGTGCAGATTTTTAGCAAATGCCATCTCAATGTGACAACACAAACAAGGGATCACATGTGTGTAATACATGCAGTGCAAGAGTGTGCTTCACATGTGAAGCAGTTAGCCATAAACTGTTGTCTGATGTACGTTGACTCATGGGACGCACGTAAACCAATCTTGAGGATACAACTGACTCTCATGTAATGTCTGTACTGTGTGGAAATATGCTGCATATGCTGACATTCTGGTATATTGTCTTTCACTTGTAGGTGGGCCACCACCATACACAAGGGAAGAGGTGGAGTCCTTCAAGGATCCTAAGGCCACTGGTGAGTGTGAAATCATTACTATCTTTGTCTGTATGCTTACAATGTCTCCTCATGCATGACATGTATGCAGACAGTCGAAATGCATCATTCTTGCATGCATCCTGTTTACACATCACATGTGCATGGAAGTGTCAATGACTCAATGGCACCATGTGGAAATGCATGAACACAAATATTAGGGTCACATGTATGAGGTGTTACAGTGTGCATGGTACACAGTAACACTAATTGTGCTGCTGTAGGTATACATCACACAAAAATAGACCACATTCAAAAAATACATCTAGCCCTCCATAGAGCACCGTACTCAGGTGTGAGGGTCTCAAGTCACTGAAGGGAGGGGGTGTGCTGCTACTCATGAAATAGTTAGGTCTTCAGTTATTAAATGAAGGTAAGATGGTCCTGGTCTGTCGTAGTTGTGCCCCAAGGGTGTTTCATGTCTTTGTGGCCAGGTAGGAGGGTGATCTACCTCCAGTGGTGGAGCAGTCAATCCTTGGTATGGTGGCTAGTGGGAGGCTGGTGGAGCAGAGGTGGCCGGTAGGATCAGAGAACAAGAGCCCCTTGAGGAGTCATTCTGGGCCCATGTCATGTGTGTGTGCGTGTGTGTGTGTGTGAGGAGCCTCAACGTGATCCTTGTGTTGAGGGTGATCCAGTGTTGGTCATTTTGGCCTGTAGAAATGCTGCAGTGATGAAGGACGTCGTAGATGAGTTGTGCCGATGCTTTCACTATGGGTAGTAGTTGTAAGTGAAGTCTGGCATTGATTCCTGTGTATGGGGCATTCCCCTTGTACAGTTGGGTGTCGATGATGGCCTGGCTGACCGTCTCACACGTTCCCATGGTGATCCACCTGAATATCTATTGGACCATGCGCAGGGTGAAAATTCAGAAGGATGACATGATGTCCACTTGTTTGTTAGTTGTGAGTGAGTAGACCTTGAAAAATCCCAAGTGGGGTGTATGGTCCGTGGGTGTTGTTGCAGTCACCATTGTTGTTGACCAATAGGCGGCGTCCCTGGCGCTAGTTGATTAGCCAAGGCTGAGAACCTCTGTATTGTGTGTCTACAGTATCTGCTGACTGACCTTCTTCCATTCTGCAGTGGCTATCTTTCCTTCATGTTGGTTGTGTTTGGTTGTGGCTGGGTCTTGGGTGAGGCACAGTACCAGATGGGTGTTATTGGCATTGGATATTATGTTGTGGTGGTGTGTGTATGCAATGGTGGCAAGTGTGCTCATGGAGATGTCGAAGACTGTTGTGCTGAGCAAGGACCCTTGGGGTACGTGACAGTCAGTGTATTCATACCATGGCTACATGAGACATGCTCATTGTAGTAGTACATAGATATTCCTCCTACAAGTTCAACTTGCTTGTGCCCCACATGTGTCAGTACTTGCCATTGTAATAGGGATGGAACAGTGCTGCAAGTCCATCATTAATTAGCACAACAGTCATGCACTTACCTATGCTACTGAAAGGGTCACCGGCACAATTCCCTATTGACATCAGTAGTTGATATGGTATGATGTACATGTGCTAAAATGTGCATTGCATCAATGATCATGCATAGTCAATCCACATACCAGCCCTTGATGCTGTGTATATGTTGTCCCCTGTCAAGAAGCGTCTACCATGGAAGTGTTGTGCAGTGTGTGTTGCCTTGTGTGAAAACACACCACATATTTACTACCAAGCAGCACCCCATGTACAAGAGTCACATGATAGGAGTCAGTCCCAAAATCTATTGCAGTGCACACCTGTGTTTCTCCTTCCAATACAATGCTAATGTGCCCATGTTTTGTTTACATGGTGCTTTTCACATGTGTGTTGCCTTGTGCAGCATACAGTGCTGATGGTCCCTATACCTTGCTTTGTATCTGCGTATGAAGTGTCAAATTACAATGCCGAGAGATAACTTGCCTGCACACAGATGCTCTTGCATCATGTTGAGAAGGAGCTTGCATATGTGAATGGGGGGCATTGGGTTCATGCCCAGGACAAATGTATTTGAATGTACCATCTCATATGTATTGATGCCTTACATGTCATCTACAGTGATTATCATCTTAGGTATTACGCAACATCACTTAGCATCCCTGTGTATGACAATCGATGATGATGACCCCATGCTTTGAAATAGATGCCCTGTTAACGATAGGCCCTTGCCAAAATGTTCTGAAGATCGCATAATGTGCATGTGTACAGGTGTCAATGTGTAAGTGCAGACTGATGTGGATGTCATTGCTCCATTACAGACAACATGTCACAAGATGAGGAGAGGCAGTATCGCATCCGTCTGGAAAGATACAGACACATTCGCAATGTTGGTCGTGCATTCCGACAGATGGGACGCCGACATGATGCTTCACGTGCTGAAGGGGCCTGGAGATCACCAACTCCCACTTCCCCATGCAAAAAGCGGAGCAGGAATCTAAAGGGGAAAAGGTCACACATTGAGTCTGGACCAGCAACTGGCTCACATGCAGATGTAGACCCCCAAATGGATAGTCAATCTGCAGGTTGTTCCACATCTGGACATGCCTCTAATCTGGGCCCAGTGACAAGCACTCATCCTCAATCAGGAACCAACATTGCACAGGCCCTTGGGACAATGACAGGTGGAGCTGCAGTAGCCCCACCTAAACAGGCTTGTGCGCAGGCTGATATTGACGGTGTGCTCCTGATGGCCAAGATAGACAAAATAGAGGCCAAGATGGACACTTTTGAAAAGGGTCAAAAGGAGTTGACTTTGCAGGTTGCGGGCATGCAGCTGCAGCTGGCCACCCTGTTGTCCATGGTTGCTGAGCTGAAGGCCACCATTGCTGCAATGGACGAACAGGAATAACGACATTGCAGAACTGTGGTTGGTGATGACATGGTATACCACCTGTCAAGTTACGGACCTTGTTGTTGTTTAAATGTTAAACTAGTCAGATATTTATTAGGATAGTTTTAGTACTTAGGAATAGTGTTAGGATAAGTGTTAAGTTATTAGGAGTGGGTGGGGGGTTGATGTATAGTGTATGTTAAATGTGTAAAAAAATTTAAAAAATCAAAAAAAATATATACTTGTTTAGTTAGGTTAATTAGTATGTGTTTAGATTAAGTGTATGTGTGCCTGATGTGTGATTGTTGAATAGGGGGTGGGGGGTCATCTGTGTGCTGTGTAGTATGTGTGAGGTAGGTATAGGATAAGTTAGACAAGATAAGTGTAGATGTTAGCGCCTTAGATTAGCTTAGTTTAGGATGTGATTTATAGTTTTGATAAGTGTAGTGTAGTTTAGCATAGATTTTATTTAGTGTGAACTATTTTTGCAAATAAATCATATTTATCTTTCACAATGACTCTGACTTGTAGGCATATGAAGTTGTGAAATAAGTTCTGGGTGAGCGTTATCCTTGCTGGACAAGGAATGTCAACAATGATCTCATATCTGAGATTACCATTACGTGTTGGCTATTCTAAGCCAGTTGTTCTTACACTATCACTAATTCATACAGGCCAATACTCACCCTTGAGGGACTTTAGCTAATGCGTCTCAGGTGAGCCCATGTGAACAACAATCATGTGTAAAGATTGTGGGACGTCTTTCATTACGTTTCTCCATAGTGGAGCACAGCAGCCCTTCCAGTTGCGCTACCCTTTTGCAGGAGGGAGGGCAGGACCGTGCCATGTCTGCAAGATACAGCGCAGTCCTGTTGTTGTCACCATCACTGTTGTACAATGTACTGTTCTTCGCTAACGCAGTCACCTTTGCACAATGGGGCAAGTGTGTCTGCCTTGCGGGGACCATCAGACTTGTACATGAACGGACACCTCTCAGTTAATCAATCATCACAACGGGCTCTTCCTCTTACAATATGTACTGCATTGTGTGATAAAGGTGAGACAAGTAGACTTCTTCATAATTCTCAACATTGAGCCTTCGTCAAGCCTGCCTTGGGTCAGTGTATTTCTGGACAAAGCTTACCATTTCATGTTCGTATTACATCTGGGCCAGTGTGAACAGCAAATGGATGTTGTTGGCAAGGCACCCAGCAACACCCATTGCACGTGCCTGTAACGCAGAACAAGGCGTGTAAGGGTCAGATTTGATGCATGCTGCATTATCGCATGACCATGTGCCTTGGTGATGGATGATGACTATTAGGCAGGGTTAGGCGTCACACAACGTCACAACAAGTGAGGGTCAGATGGCACAATGGCCGTCATTAATTGGGCCACCTGGTATTGAGACTGTAGCTCAATGTTTGCAGTGTTTCACAATGCTGAGGGCCAGTATGACCCACGTCTTTCCTGCAAGTGGAAAAGAAAGCTGGTTAACAAGCTGGCTATGTAAATGCAGGGAAATGTGACCATGGCTAGGTCTGTATTGCAGACGTATGTCTTGTGGGCCTAGAAGCAGATTCATTGGTAGAGGTTTGCTTGCCCAGGGTTGTGGCTGACTGTGTAGGCGTGTGTGAACTCCTTTAGTGTCAGTATATCTGTATGGGTGTGGATGCAGTAGTGCTCCTGTATGTGCTGGCGGTAGTGGTATAATCATGTGAGCCACTGGGAACGTCTACCTACGGTTGTCTGGACGTTAATCAATTTTGTCCGGAGGGTATTTTTGATACTGATATTGAGGCCATTAACATAGAACCGGATGATGAAGATGGATGTGTGGCAGGTCTAATCAATGCATCAGTTGACAATAATTTTGATGCTCTTGCACAGTTTGCAGAGGGTGAAGTACTATGGTGAGGATACTACTAGTATCCATACTGACAGGGTGAGGGATGTGTTCTGTACAATGTATAGTTTGTGTTAGACATATGAGTGGTGAACTGTTTATCCAGCCCAGGGTACCCCCAGGTATAGTCCCATGTGGTAGTGGTTGTTGTGAGGGTGATGTCCTCTTTTGACAACAAATGGAGATTTGTCCAGCTGAGGCACATACTCGTTGCCACATCTTGCATCCATTGTGGTTGTGTCCTGTGATGTTGTGTACCTTGGTGAGGGAGAGGCAGAGCTGGGTGTATTAGGCGTAGGGTAATATGCAGAGTCCATGTCCACTGATGTTATCAGCAAGTGGGGCCATGTACACATAGTAGACAAAGGTACTGATGGACAGTCACTGAGGGACTCAGCATCAGTACTCTGTGTGTTGTACAGTGAAATGTGTTATGCAGAATCATCTGCTCTGGTCTGCAAGGGAGGAGACAATCCAGTGTGGTGTATTACCTTGCCGCATGCCATAGTGGAGTGTGGCAGCTAGTGTGTTGTGGAACATTGTTTCTGGAAATGAAGCAATGTATATTGTCTATGGATTGGCAGTGTGACCGACTTTGAGGATTGTGTGGATTTTGCTGTGGCGTCTAGGAGGGACCTCTTGATGCTGTTGGTCATGGAGCAGGAGAGAGGACCAAGACAAGGAAACACAAGGAACACGCACTCCCAAGGATGAACCTCCTACTCCACCTACGGGTCAGGTACAAAATTAATCCTACGTCTTTCTCCGTAGGTTCCACCCTTATGTACTCCACCCAGATCACAGGGTTTGTGGAACATGTAGTTTGTGATGACAACAATTGCTCGTGAAGGAAAATCCGACTCCTGACTGTAATGACTTGAAGTACAGTGGATTGTAGAAGAAAATGTAGTTTATTCAAAGTAACAACCACAGGGAGATCCAAGGACCAACTCTCACAGTAACTGTTTATCTGTGTACTGCCCCCTGGATTCCACACTCTGGAATCCTGTGAGCACAGAAACCATAGAACATTACATCATTACAAAGATATAACACTGTCAATATGTGCTTCTAACGCATTGTTCTGCGGAGGACTGGGAAATCTTCTGATTCATCTTCATCAGATGGGTTTGTCACAGCTGATGGTGTGACCAGTGGGGCAGTCGACACAGTAGGCATAGCCACTTCATGGACTGCAGATGTCGATGGTGTTGGACCTGGAACATGTTCAATGCCCATCAGGTATCGCATAAATGCATTCAGCATTATTTGCTGGCTCTCAAGCACAGCTGTCACATCTCGTTGATAGTCAGCCAATTTAGTGAGGTATTCATCCTGTTTGGCTGTCATTTGCTTGAGGGTGTCCTGTATTTCTTTCAGAGTGTTGGCCACCTCAGAGCTGGCACTTGTGGTGGGCATTAGTCTGTGTCTCTGCTGCATGACTTCTGAAATTTCTGTCATGGCGTCAAACAAAGTGCGTGGTGGTGCTTCAGTGGTGCTACCAGTTTCCGCACTGGCAGGATTTGAGGTTAGGCACCGGAGCACTCCCTCTAGGGTCCCTGCCATGCTCTCAATGCCCTTACGCACCTCCTGTGCCAACTGACTCTGCACATCCACTACACGCTGTTCAAATGTATTTAGTGTGTTTGGCGACTGGTGAGGCACAGATGTTGTGGGAGGTGGCATAGGAGTGCTTCCCTGTTGGCCAACCGGAGATCCCACTGGGCTGCTTTGCCTTCTTGTGGGTGGAGGGGGAGTTTGTAGTGATTGGATTATGTCCTGGATGATTTCTGGGCCCATACTGGTTACACTTTCACCACCCTCATTGTCCGTTTCAAACATGGCTTCCAGCTCCAGATTAGGTGTACCATGGCCTGAAATCAAAAGTAGATGTAGGTTTATGATCATGTCTGACATGTGGTGTACAAATGCACAATTTAGAGTCATCTACCATTTTTGACTTTGCTGTGTTTCAACATGTCAAAGCTCAAGCGACACATCATCACTCATGTGTACAAAAAGTGACATGGCATTAATCATTTGATGGATACGAACTTTACAAAAAAACATGGCACATGGGCAGACAGTGCTTGCACACTTGCAACATTCTACTTGAGTGCATGTCCTGATGTCTGTTTAGTTGGTGTGTATTGGGGACACATTCCAGCACAGTAGGAAGTGCATGTGGCATTTTGCACTCCATCACCAGGGACCCACACACACCATGAACAAACCTCCACGTGGAAATGAAGTCCCTCACCAACTGGATGAGGAGCAGCAGTGTGAAACTGTACTTGGAGATGACACAGGTCATCATCCTCGGACCCACACCCTGAGCCTGGGACTACTCCTGTCGCGCAACCACACTGGGAACAGCAACAACACTCACTGACCATACACGCAACTTACAATACTTCCAGTACTCCTCCCTCTCCATGTCTGAGCAGGTCAACGCCATCTTCCCCTCATGCTACAACTGCCTCCACATGCTATGCAGGATCCACAAGTGGATCCCCACCCCAGACAAAAATAACTGTGACGCAGGCCCTGAGCACCAGCAGACTGGACTACTGCAATGCACTGTAGGCAGGATTCCCTGAAATAGACCTACTACTACTGCAACACAGCCAATGCACTTACGGCTCATTGATTGTCAACGTCCCCCACCGCAGCAACATCATCCCCCAAATGTGAGACCTACACTGGTTCCCCATCAGCAAGTGGATCAGCTTGAAGCTCCACAACCAGACACACAATGCACTCCATTAGGCCGGGCAACCCTACATGTGCAGCAGACTCACCTTCTACACCCCCACACGCCACGTCCACTCCACCAGCCTACCCCTCACCGCTGTCCACCGCATCTGATGACCAACATCCAGCAGCAGTTCCCTGTCCTACCTCACCGCCAAGACCTTGCACTCCCAGGCCATCTACGGCACACCCAGGACCTACTCCCATTCAGAGGACTCATCAAGACTTAGTGGCAGCCCCTTCCCATCAGAGTGGTAGATGCAACATGTGTTTTCACATGCTGAAGGAGTTGTTCCGAGGACACAGAATTCGGTATTCTCTGATTTTGATTACATGCAGCTGTGGTTGATGCAGACTGGGACGTACTGCATTCCTCACTGTTTTTCATGTGTTTAGTTGGTGTAGTCTTAGGTGTGAGAGAGTATGAGTAGTCTGTCATCAGCAATGGATACAATGTTGAGGCTGTGTTTGGTTTCATATGGTGCTGAGGCAGCCCTGTTGATGTTGACAGGGGTCAGACACATAGATGGTCCCTCTTGCATTCAGCATTGGAATTAAGTGCATTTGAAGGCGAAGGTTGTCAGTCTGATCCTTGAACCTCTTGGTGGGGTGAGTGACCCAGTTGAGCAATGTTCCTTAGAATCCTGCATCATGTAGTGTGGCAAATCTGTGTGCTGTTAGTCTGTGTTGGAGCACACTCACAGCTCCTGGTCCCGGAGGGTGGAGATGTCACCTGTGGCTGTGAATATGGTGATCTTGGTGCTGTTGTTGATATAATGAGGACAGGGCTGTACTGATCCCACAGGTGGCTGTATCTCATGTTTGAGGGTGTGCATTGAGCTGTGACTGGTGTCCCGGTGGGTATGGTAGTATGGCTGTTGTGTTGTGAGAGGTGTGGGTGGTGCTGCCTGTGGCATCTCATGTGTACGGGAAAGTTATTGTAGTGAAATTGTTGTTGTTTATGGTGAACTTTGTTGGACACTTATCACAGGTCTGTAGTGCCAGGGTGATGTCTGTGGCTTTGCAGCCTAGGTTCTTGTATAAATGCAGGACCTTGCCTAGTTGGCAGGAATTTCCATTATGTAGGATTGTTTTTTTGTGGTTCTCCCTCATTGGGGCCATGTATGTGTTTTACATTTCAGGGGCCTTATTCATGAAGGACTTGCGGCGCCGATGCGTCACTTTTTCCCATGTAAAAAGTGACGCACCGGCGGCACAAGTCCTTCATAAATAAGGCCCCAGGTGTCTTGGCGTTTATACATTTCTTCTAAAGGCATCTGCTGGTGCCTCTTGCTTCTTAGAGATCAGTGCTCTATCATGCCGTGTCCCTGTAGTGCTGTTTGTTAGGCTTGCACAGTGTGGAGGTGTGGTATGCACAGTTGTGTATCCAGGTGTGACTTTCACTTGCAGTAACGTTGGTGTAGGCTGTGTTTGACACCAGGGTGGTGTTAGAGGTTTGTCAGCAGTGTAGGCATGTGCAATGTCTGTGGGTCATGTTTGGAAAGGCCTGTTGTCATTCTCAAATGTTTTCCATGTATAAGTGCATGGAGGCTGGCTGAGCTGCATCAGTGAATGACTGTATATCAGTTGCTGCTGGAAATGATTGGATTTGAGACCCAGATGGGCACATTTGGACTTCCCATAGGCGTGGCTTCAGCACACCATGTACATCCGTCTGCTGTGGGCTTGCACAGCGGCTGACATGGAGTAGGCTAATTGCGACTTACAATATTCAGTGATGAGGGAACACATGAACACAGGGGTGGTGGCCTTAGTGGTAGTTCATAGACCATATGTGGATTGTGGGCTCAGATGAGAGAACTGAAATGACTTATTATGGAGACCGAAGGGATGAGTGACTGATGTGATAATGCTATGTGTCATCATGGCATGGGAGGGTGGGTAGGGGCCATATTACATAATGTGGCTCATGTGCATATTGCCAAGGTGACTCAGGTACCACTTATGATGACCAGAGCAGTAATACCCACTTCCATGTTAGGTATAGAGGCTGGATTTCTGGATCCATGGCAAACATGGCCAACATTCCAGCATGTATTGTCCCACTTACTATTACAAGTGACACCAACACTTCACAGCATTGTGATTGACTCAGAGTAGTGAGCCTGGCTGGCGGATTCCTTTCACGTGACACAAAGGCAGGGTTGCATAGGCTGCAGAGAACTGGGACACATCTTTGAGGTGTGACTTCCCTCAATGTGTTCCGGATTTGCTAAACAAACTTGAAACTCAATAGTAAACTTGATACTTTTTTGGTGTTGATAGCATACACTTAGGGCCTTATTTATGAAGGCCTTGCGCCGCCGGTGCGTCACATTTTACATGGGAAAAAGTGACGCACCGGCGGCGCAAGGCCTTCATAAATAAGGCCCTTAGTACTTTGGGCATTCACATAATGAACTTAGTACTTTTGGTATTCACAGGAGTTAGGATTTTGCCTTTACTCTATCTTAAGTCTGTCTTCAGAGACACTTTAGGCAAAATCGTTACTTCTGTGAATGCCAATAGTATTATGTTCATTGTGTGAATGTGAAAAAGTAGTAAGTGCATGCTGTGAATTACTATATAGTAGTACGATTAGAATTGAGTCTTGAGTTCATTCTGTGAATGGGCCTCTATATGTTTTGCTGCACACACTCACACACACATCCCTGCAACCATGAGACATTGATTGTTCTGTCCTGCATTTGTTGACTCACAGCTCTCCCTCCACAATTGCCAATGTTTGACATTGTGCCCCCATGGACAACAGGTGTGACACTCTTGTACAAAAAGGCACATACATTATACCAAAACATGCCGTGTCATGACATTCCATTTCATTCATTGTTCATACTTGGCATGTTGCAACTGTAGAGTAGGTGTTTCACAGCGGAGACTTTAAATACACTGTTCAAAGTTCAGTGAGGACATGGATTGAGTTTCCTTGTCACCACACACCCAGACCTGAAGCATTCAATACCTTTATGAACAACCACAACACACACAATGGAGTCAGATTTGTGAGTGCTGCACACACCATTTATCATAGCCAAAAATTAAGTACACAGCATTGGTTCATAATCTGTGATGTTACCCCATATTTCTCATGATGTACACCTATCCAAATAATAGTTCAGACATTTATCCCCCATGACACTACCAATTGTTAGTGTTTGACACATTAATGCACAACATTTTTTTTACTCTTTCACATTTGTAAATATTTATTTTTTTCACATAGTGACACACATTACCACATGTATGACTTCAATCACAACATAATTGTGTCACAAAGAAGTAGAATTTGTATATATTATTTTGGAACACATGCATTGCATATTTGACATTGTGCAGCATACATTGAAATGGTCATCGCATGACACAACGGCTACCAGACTGTACGCTGTTTGCATTTGACTGCCTCAGGTACACACTGTGAACAAAGGTTTATTCCTCTTGAACACTGCAAGTATACAATGTCAGGTACCTCCTCACCTTCAACCCTGTATGCCACCTCACCTGCCAGGACATAACTCTGCTACAGACATCACCATCACTGTCACTGACAACTTCTGTGTCACCTGCATGTGGCAGCACGACAATCATCAAAGAGACATTGTTAACCCATACACTGGTACACTCAGAATGAGCAGGCACTCTAATGTGCCAAGGTTGACCATGTACTACGACAACTACATTATCGTGACCAGGCCCATGGCCATACTCAGCAGCACACCTGTCCTTCGCAACAACACAGGTACACAATGCTTGCTATGCACCAACCCAGGCAGACTTGCACCATGTTGCAGGGGGTCCAGCTGTGCAGGGGATCAGTGTTTGTGTGCATGGAAATGACACATTCGTGCATGATGCAGTCATGAACAGATTTTTAACCTTTCTATGTGTCCACTTGAATGCAAAAGAGATATGTTGTTTTTATCATGGAGGGGAGATTACGTTTTAATTCAGGTTTGCATGCCTTACACAGACTCTGTGTATGCATATCTTTGTTGCGCAGCATGATAGTTACATTTTGATGTTCCTATTGTACATTGTCAATTGGACATAGATGTTTCTGGGTCTACCCTTAGCAACAGCCCTGGAAGTGCGCTTTCTGACACTTTAATGTGGTAATGATGCAATGACATGATATGTTGTACTATGTTAGATGGCTGTCTGTGGCCTATTATTGTGGGTGTGGCACATTGTGGCACCACTACATGAACAAAATTACATCCTGCCAGCACAGTGGTAGCAGTCCAAGTCATAAAAGTGTGACACTCGGTCTGTTGCAGGATGTTGTGTGATTTTCTTTTCAGGAGGGTAGTTATATCTTTGCACCTGCGTGTGGCACTTGTCAGGTGCAGCAGTGGGCTGGGACTTCACTTTGGACATATAGGTTTACTTGCACAGGGGTAGCTGTTTCCCAAATGTAACATGTGCATGTCCGTGGTACAATACATTTTGTAGACCCTGCTTTCCACAACACGTCAGTAATTGAACCACCCACCTTACTTTCTGCACAGCACAACATTACCTTATTTGCACATTTCCCCTTGTAGGGACTTACCCTGTGTGTCTTCCTGTGTCTCTTCCAGTTCCTCATGCAGTGCACTGTCCTGCCCTGAGATTCCAACGACCAACTCCTCTGGGATGACCGCTGCAACCCGCTCCTCAAGGTCATCCAGCTCTTCTTGTTGTGATGGGCTGCCTCCTCCTGTAAGCCCAGAGTCTTTCCGGTTTTGGGCCATTTTTTCTTTAGTGCGGCGCTTGATATCATTCCACCGTTTTTTTAGGTCAATGACTGTCCGCCTAGTTTGTCCCACACTGTTCACCTTGGTCAATATGTCCAGCCAAATGGCCTCTTTTTTGGCTAGTGGCAATTTGGAACTGGCAAACAGCTGGTGCTGGTGGTCTGTTACCTCACTTATCAGTGTATCATTCTCCTCAGCACTGAAATTTGTTTTGCGCTTCCTCTTTCCAAGAGTTTCTCCCTGTGTTGCAGGCTGGGCATCCTGGCTGCCATGTGGCAGGTTTCCTTGGCTGCTGCTCTGTCCTTCAGGCTCCATGGTGGCAATTTTTTCCATTTGCGGGAGAATTAGGTGATAGATGCGCGTGTTTTTGGCGTTTTCCGGATTCTGACGCAACGTAATAGTGACGCAGCGATGCGTACACGTGCGCCGTTCCGCAAATGCGACTTACGGCATTTTTACCGCACTTGCGTGTCTTTTCGCTACGTCAGGACGGCCGCGTCTGCGTGCCTTTTCCCCGCCTTGCGCCTCCGCTTGCGGCACGGTGCGTCATTCCGTAGATATGACGCATCCGCGCCGCAAGTTTCTGGCGCAGCGTGTCGTACGGAAAAGTGACGCACCCCTGCGTTTCCGCAAGGATGCGTCACTTTTCATAAATGAGGCCCCATGTACTTTAGGTACATATCCAATTGGGTATTGGGTCACCTTATGAGCCCCTGTACAGTGTACCATAGGTACCCAGGGCATAGGTGAATCCATGGCCTACCAGGGGCTGCAACATGTTACATAGGCTTTCCTCTTTTCAGTTTCTATTTTTGGTAAATTCTGGTGGGGTTTTATCAGTGTTTTCAATACCTTAAAAAAAAACGTGTTTATCAGTGGTTACACATTTTCGCGCAATTAAGAAGAATAGAAAGTATTTTAACAGTGTTAATGGAACATTTTGCTTTTTTTATTGCTTGCTTTCTGCATGTTTATAAACAGTGTGCATACAGGGTGTATGAGGTTCAAATACATTTTTAAAAATAAAACTTATTGTAGTGCAACACACAATACTTCTTTAGTGAGTCTTTGGTCATGCACACTCTTTCCTTCCCATGTAAACATTTATCTGTGAAAAGCCCCTCTCAACATTGGCACTCGAGACAGTCAATGCCAAAACAGCCAGTACACAATTTGCTAACTCTGGCACTGATATAGCTTTACATGCCAATACTGGTGCACCTGAATATTGCGATTCTCTGGGACAGGTTCTGCAAAATATGCCTTGAACTGGGCGTATATGCCCTCAGTTATTGAAGCGGTCAACAATTAAGCAGTTCTTTACAAAGTCCGTACAAAATTCCCATTTATGGAAAAGATCTAGAACCTGTACAGAGTACTTCAGTGAGGCTTCGTTGACTTCAATTCATCATTGCCAGCCATTTATCATGCACTGTAAAATGACATTTTCTGAATTTCTCCACAACATTTCTTTGCTTACCAAGTCGCAAGAATTCTAACATGGAACATTTTGCAGTGTCAAAGACACTATGGTCCAGATGTAGGAGCCCTAATACCGGTCGTTAACGGTCGAATTCGGCCGTTACCGACCGGTATTAGGGTTTTCTGATGTAGGGGGCCTATATTTTACCGATTCTGTAAATTTACCGAATCGGTAAATTTACAGAATCAGTAAAATACCGAATCAGTATATTTACCGATTCGGTAAATCCATATGTAGCTGGCACTCCTAAGAGTGCCACAGGCCCTTAAGAGTCAGTATTTTACCACCCAATCCTATTGGGTGGTAAAATACCGAATTCAGGTGTGCATGCACATCTGTGCATGCACACCTGTGCAATGTGACACACAGACATGCCCTTAGGGCATGTATGTGTGCCACATGGCACACAAGCCTGTACTTGGGGTGCTAGAGGGTGTCAAAGTGACAACCCCTGCACCCTTGCAACATTCGGTATTTACCGATTTGGTAAATACCGAATCGGTATTGCCCTTTGATTCCTATGGGCTTCAAGGCCCATAGGAATCAATGGGCAATACCGATTCGGTATTTACCGAATCGGTAAATACCGAATGTTACAGATTCGGTAAATCAGATTTTTTGATTTTTGATTTACCTACATCTCCCTCCTTCTAATTTACCGATTCATAAATACCGAATCGGTAAAATTCGGTATTTATGAATCGGTACATTAGAGTTACCTACATCTAGCCCTATAAGTGTTGCCTTGCCAACTCACAAGGAGATTTCACATCTACACTAAGTATGCTGAACACTTGGTAGACAAAGGTGTTTTCAGGCTTTAGTTCTTTTTTATTATGCAATCATGTTTTCTTGTAAAAATGTAAGAATGCAGTAGAGTGTACTTCTTATCACATCAGTATAAATATGTGACCAAAGATCCTCACATTTCTTGACTTTTGTCATCACTAAGCACAAATTCTGTAAACGGTTGCCACATTGGTAATATAGCTTTCACGGCCTCTACAGCTGAGAATCACCGGCTAAATGACACAGTTGGGATTACTCTTTCATTGATGCCACGCAAAGCACAAAATGAGAAATATTTGCGTTTTAGTTCCTGCACAGAATGAAAGTGTACCAGAAAGGACAACAAAGTCAATAGCTTTGTTCACTAACTCTGAATATTGATGCTTTCAGCATACCATTTAGCAAGTGGCAAGGATTTCTTACAGGGAAGCACGTCTGCTCAGGTATTGGTTTTGACAGGTCATCACACAACATTTTCGCATACGTAGCTAAATTACTTCAAATACAAACAATATCCTCAAATCTTTGTTGAACTTGGTAAGAACTTTTAGCAACACCATTCCAAGTGACACTGCGTTCCATGTTTTCCAAACATCTGGCGTCATGTTTTCCGACCTATCCCAGATGCTTGGTGACCGCATTCTTTTCACATATACCTGTCACTACACCTTGCATTGAATGTTTAAAGCCTAGGGTGTTTGGCAATTCACCTAGTATCAATAATGACTCGCTAGAAAAGGAGCTGATGTTTCAAAGGTTTTCACCCATTCTTTGTGGGTAAATGTGATGGTCCATATTGAGAAAGATTTGTATTAAACCAGCCATTTTACCCATCTGTGAAAGAATCAAATATATTTCCTGATTCTCTACAGTTAATAAAATAAAATAATTAAATAAGAACTAAAACATGCGTCTAAACCCCTGCATCATTAGACCAAAGACCACAAAACAGAAAAAAACAAAAGGAAGGAATAACAATATTTTAGTGACCTCCCTAAACAACAAAACTCAAGCATAATAATGTTAGCCCAGTCTTTCTTGCTGCTGTCTTATGTAACAAAGTTACATTGTATTGACCCCTTCAGGAAGAAATGGAAATTACTCTTTCAATTACCTTTTCCTTTCTTTGAATGGCATTTAGTTTGTGGTTGCAAAGGTGTTTCTTCAGTGTTTATATGTTTACACTGGTGAGGGCTATTTTACTTTCGGTAGTGTTTTATCAGTTATTATAGGTTTAAACCTAAAACCGGACAGCCTAAGCATGTATTATGCCACCCCTGGCTGGCCATCCACATTGACACAACTGGCTGATCACTCAGCTGGGGCAAGGTCATGTAATCACCCCTTGCTTAGGTATAGTATCCCTACACCTACCATTACATATAGACACATATATACCTATAAGTCACTCCTATGGCAGGCCTTAACAATCCTGGAGGCAGAGTGCTTGTTTTATGTGAGATGGTGCTCTAGCATGAGCTGAGCCTGTCTGCAGCTTTCAGAACCATGTCCTTATAGCTGTTCTATGATATAGCCATACCATATACTCTTAAGTACATTATAATCCTTGCGGTTGAATGCTAACTTTGGTTTGGCTTTATCAAAAAATGTCGTGTAGGGTGTCATACGCTTTGGAATACTACCCCCTCACCAGTTCTGGTGACGGGGGTAGCATTCCACCCTTCTATAGGGAGAAGTCATGCTGTTCCTATTAAACCCGGTTAAAGTTAACCAGAGCCTCAGCATCACAAAATGGATGCTGCTGCCACAGACACAAGTCTGACCTCCTGCTGCTGGGTGTCCTTCCAGCGAGGGAGGCTTGGACAATAGGTTTCCTGTCTTGGGAGGTGCTAGCACTACCCCAGACAGGCCTTAGTGTATTGGGGCAGGGAGGACTGAATGAAATGATACACTGCTTGGGGCACAAAAGGTGTCCGATGCATAGCCCAGTTCAAACCAGTTGCTGGGGCCCTCCAGCCCCAGCTCTGGCACGAAACTGGACAAAGGGAAAGGGGTGTAACCACCCCCTTCCCTGGTTCCACCCATAGGAGGGACCTAGCGGGTAATCCAGCCCCTCAGATTGGTATATAGGTAGGAGCTGAGTCTAGAAACTTTAGATTAATCCTGACTGAAACTTGAAACAAAACTCTGGACCTTCGACATTCTACTGCAACTAGAAGACTGAAGAATCTCCCTTGTGGTCAAGGAGTGACCACCCTGTGCAAACAGGCAACATCCAGCGATCTGTGGTTTGCTTTGTCGATGCTCCTACCGGAGCCCGAGCACAGAACCTGACAAGAACCAGACTTCCCGACTTCCCTGAGCCCGATCCACAGTCCCAGCAAAACTGAGACCCGTGGAGGCAACGAGAGACGTGGGACCGGCCATCTTGAAAAACCTTCAACTTGCTACTTGTGCAGCTTCTGAGGCTCCCTCGAAGTTGTGCATTGGGGATTAAGAAGCCCCAGCCCCGAACACCTTCTACACCAACGCACAGCCCTCCATACTTTATGAGTGCTGCGTGGGGCCTGCTAGTGTTTTTGTGCTTGACGCGTCTGTCCGGTCACTTGCCTGTTGGCTAGTGGCCATCTTGACGACGAACCTTTAAAACTACACCACTGGCCTAGTTGAGCCATCTTTGATTCCTGTGTGGGTTGCTTTTGCCAAGGCTTGTTGACTCCAATCCGGAAGCCGATACCGCCGACAGCGAGAGCCTTCGTGGGACAGTCCCTATCCAGCTCCTGGTCATCGTCGACACCTCCTGGTCCACGTGGCTGCAGAGACAAGCTTCACGACATCAACTGATTGCTTCACAACATCACATGGTTTCTTCCTGGTTCCTTCCTGGTCACTGGCTAGTGACCCAGACTCTGTCCCCTCTGCTTTCAGGTACTCTTCATCCTTGATCCGCCCTTGGATCCAACCAGACACTTCTCTCCTGGTCGCCTGCAGCATCTTTTCACATGTCACCATAGAATTCAGTGACGAAACCAGACACAATTTGACACCTATGCACCCGGCTCATGTGGGTGAGGTAACACGAGTACTACGGTGCTCCTGTGGGTATTGACAATCCTAGTGTCCTAGTTTTTAGTAGCTTTATCCTAGTCCATCCGGAAGTGTCCTAAAAGAACTAGTTTCCATTTCTTTTGTTCCCATTATATCCCTATGGTAACCCGCGTGTGTGTTTAGACACTGCACACGCATCCCGTGGGCCTGTTGCTTCCTAACCTTTGGTTGTACAGCATAGCCCCAGCGATTCCCTAGGCCCTAGGCCTACTCTTTGTTTGTGACGTGGTCCATATACCACTATTTTAGTATATGGTTTAGCTTGCCCCTAGGGCCCAACTGTATTTTGTGCAACTTATTGTATGATAATTAAGTCTCTTGTTATGTGCTTGTGCCTCTGACCTCATAAAGAGTTCAGAGGGGTTGTGTTCAGTAATAAATACATATATATTTTATATATAACCTGTGTGCTGTCCTTTCATTTGGTATTCAAGGGGTTACATATGGTAAAACAGCTGGCTTCACATGCTCTCTGAAGTTTTAGGCTAAGACTGCTTTGTCCATGCTACCACTGGGATAGCTGGTCTATAAGGTTGACTAGTTGCATGTTCAGATTTCTACCGCCACCAGACCGTGCTTGGAAGGCACTGACGTTTTGGCGAAGTCATGTTTGTTAAACTTATAGGTGGTTATTGTAATCTGTCTGTGGAAGGGCACAAGTGCATAGCACTTGAACAAACCTTTCCCTAGGAAGGAAATGCTTATCTTTCCTGAGTGTTCTCAAAGGGCCGTATCCAGTGGATTTCTAAGAGAAATGCTTTCTGTTGGTATAATAAAAATCCTATAAGGGCCAATGGAGAGTTGTCGGCATAAGAGAAGCAGCTGTTCAAATTGCTTAGGAGTTGCACGTATAAATTGAAAAGTGTATAGGGATAGGTCTGAGGCCCCACCTAGGTTAGTGGCAGGTTAACCTAGCCTCTGATGGACCTTATTGTCAAGAAGACGGGGAATAACGCAAAAGCCTCAGCTTTGAATCTTGCTGTTTTCAAGATACAACAGTTCATGGTCGACTGGATCAAAGGCTGCAGAGATATCTAAACGTAGGATCGCTTGGCTTAGCCCTTGATCTTGCCAGATCCTTAGTTCGTGCTACTTTCACTCCATGTCTCAGCCTGAATCCTGTTTGATGCCTGCCTATAATCATTTTCTCTGCTAACAAAATTGCCAGTAAGTTGCTAGATGGTTTTTGTCTCGCTCAGTTATTACAGATGTTACGGTTATGGGCTTAAACTTTTTGGGGTCACAGTTTCCAGGCCTTATTTGTTTAATAGTTCCTTTAAAAACTATAACCAGGAAGGGGTCACCTGCAGACCCTTGCCCTAATGAGAATAAGAGGGTCTTTATACCAGATCTCAGTAAAGTGGAAAGGAGACTCATCACAGACCTTTCAATTCCTACAACTGAAAACCTGCATTACACACTAGGACCCCTTGGAATGAAGAAACTAAGATGCATTACCTATTAGAGCTCTGGCTATTGGATAACTATATAGACAGCAGGGTCTTTCTCTCACGTATGAGACACGGTTAATAAATAATCAGGAGACTTAACAAGGCTCCGGAACGATGGCAGGCTGAAGTGGGAGAATCGGAGAATGTGGACTGGGGGCGGGGGGGGGGGGTGGGGATAAACACTACAGTTCCCCAGAGTGGTGGCAATATAGGCTCATTTCAATCTCATTCAACTTAAAATCCTACATAGAACTTACTACACCCCCGACTTGTTACATACTATAGGCCAGGCTATGGATGACAGCTGCCTCAGATAGTGCGGCCAAAGCGGTACTTTCCTCCACACGCTGTGGGTGTGCCCAAATTGTACTACCTTCTGGGAAGGAGTGACATCACACCTAGGGAGGTGGTTGGGGAGCCTCTACCATTGATTGCATCCTGGGTGCTGTTGGGGATTTGAACAGAATCAGGCTGCTCTTACTACGCCAGGCTCTTGATTAACCTGGGTTACGCGAAAGCAAAGAGACATTGCTAGACATTGGGGCATCCCGCTTTGTCCGAGATTGATAGAGCGGTGAGAGATGGCGTTGTACGAAGTGAAGGAGAAAATGGTTTAAGAGGGGCAGGGATGCATGCGTAAATATATGAAAATATGGGGTCCTGGATGGGGAGAAGGCCAGAGTTTGACGCTGGGACTGGAGAGGATGGGGGAGTTTAGCTATTGTGTGATCCAGGGTATGGAAGGGGTAGGTAAACGTAAGATGTGGTCATTCCTTTTGAATGATAGGGAGTGATGGGGCGAGGGGCGGATTCCGGGTAGGGGATGTTCTTTTGCTGGCTGCTTGACTTCATAAGATTACCATGCTTTATTTGTAGTTCATTGTATTGTTTGATTAACATTGATTACATATATTTAAAAACAAATAAGTGCAGTCAAAGACTTATCAAAAGATTCACCTTCTTTGGCTCTACAAGTGCAAAACTGGTACCTTTCAAGAGTAATTCTAATTGTAAGTTTAAGATATCCTTCAAGACGCGCTAAGGCTTGTTCATAGTCATCGTACTCATCTTCTCCCTCAGGTTTTTCAACCTTAGGTAGAATTCGGAAGGCCTCTTGATCTTCTGATCCCAAACAATCTATAAGAATGCCTTTTGCGATATGCCACAGAAGGTTTTCACTGGTTCTGCAAGACTTTTTGCGGAGGATCGCATTGCGTACTTAAAAAGGAGAAAATTGCAGTATGTAGATGTGTAATAGAGGATTCGTGGAATAATGAAATGGAACAAGAAAAATTACAAGATAGAAGGTCAATTGTTCACAATATATATTTGAACTGTTTAATATTAGATCCTGGTATATTTTTTATTATTATATTTCTTTTCAGGAATGCTCCAGAATGGGGGACATGGAGCAGATGAGGGATTTACAGGCTAATATTGGTGTTCCGCAGTGGAACGCAAGACTGCACAAAATGAATTGGAAACTAAAAATGGCACCCGGTGCAGAACGAGACCTGGAGCGCCTTACCTTCGGCGAAAAATCCAGTCAAGAAGAAAAAAAAGGGATAAATCTAGAACCTGCCTCCAGCTACTCACACCCGAGAGAAGCAAGACGGCAGGAGCTCATGGTCACATAACCTAAAAGGAGGGGTCATTCGCAGGACTTATCCGCTCAAATCCCTGTAGCACGAAGAGAGAGGAGCAAAGACTTCTAGGCTGAGGACAGCCTATCCTGTGACACCAGGCTTTAGAAGGATGGCAGGCAGGAATTAGAGCACCATCAAGGTGTCGCAGGATCCTACCACCTACACCTCTTTATAGAGTCACCATAACAGTCCCATCCGTTGTCGCCAAGACTGCTGTATGGAAGTAAGCAGGTGCATGGAAGTGCTGAAGAGCTTTCTTGATTCTGTAGCATACAAATAGATCCGTTTCTCTAGCGCCTCTTCCACCCAAAGTGTGAAAAACATTCCTTCTGCCCGACCCCTCGAACGTTCCAATTCAACATTCCAGGGGGGAACCCAATGGTTTTAAGTGAACTGAGGTGGGGGGGACACAAGGACATAGGAAAGAGTGACATGTATTTTGAAAGGACATTTCACATCTTTCCCAGCACTAAGAATCAAAAGGGACGACGGATCCCACACTCAGGCATGCAACTGCTGCTGCTGATGACCAATGACGGCTTTAATCTATTGCCAAGAAATGCACTCCCAAAAGGGGAAGAGGTGACATTTTTCGTTGTGGGGAACATGGTTTTTCACAAACTACAAAGGAAAAATGTGGGGTTTATAATCTGAACTTTGACTGTGACTCTTTCAGACATGCTGCATGCATTCAGAAACTCAAACAATCCTCGCCTCGCAGAGCGATGGTCTCTGTGCACACTGTGGGAAAACCGAGCAAGCAAACAGTGGCGCCTGCCAATTGCCCTCTTACCTCAATCTGGACTGTCTTTGCACTCATATGAACTGTGTTTGCTCGTGCAGGCCTAACAAGGATTTAAAAAAAAAAAAGATTTATAGGGGCCCAGCAAAGAAAATCTCTGAAGGAAGCAAAAGAGGCGAGAACTGCACTAAACAAGTACGAGATTCACGAGGAAAAGAAAAGCGGAGAAGGCTTCCTCCTCACATATCCAAGACTTATTTCAACAAGCATTGGCATAGCCAATAGGTCTCGCTTTTTGGACCCTATAAGTATTTAGTTATGCAGCAGAATATCCTTGGTGCAACAACACCAACTGTTGCATGGCTAAACACTTATAAGGTTCCATGGGCCAGATGTAGGTAATCCCAGTTTACTGACTCTTGAAAACCCAATCATACCGATTCGGTATTTAAGAACAGGCAAATGGGATGTAGGTAATTTTTCGTAAAAAATTACTGAATCGTTAAGTTTCGGTAATTACCGAATCGGTATTTACCGATTCGGTAATTGACATTCATTCCTATGGGCCTGGAGGCCCATAGGAATTAATGTCAATTACTGAATCAAGGGGGAAACATTGAAGGGTGTCAGGGTGTCACTTTGACACCCTGTTGCACCCCTCAATTGTGCATGGGTGCACATGTTGCAGACATACATGCCCTAAGGGCATGTATGTATGCAACATGGCACTGTTGGAAAAGCACAAAAAAATGCTTTTTCAAAGGTTTTCATTATTTACCACCAACTTCTAGTTGGTGGTAAATAACGAATCCTTAACGGAGGAATGCACTAACTTGAGTGCTCCCTACATCCTGGATTCGGTAATTCACCGAATCGGTATGCTAAGAATTCGGTATTTTACTGAATCCTTAAATTACCGATTCGGTAAAATACTGAATCCTACAAAAATGCCACCTACATCTGAAAAGCCCAATACCGGTCGGTAACAGACGAAATTCGGTAATTTCGGCTGTTACCGACCGGTATTGGGCGACCTACATCTGGCCCCAAATGCGGGACCTATTGGCTATGCCAATGCTTGTTGGGTGTGTTGGCAAGTTAGTTAGTGGTGTTTGGTGCTCTCCAGGGTGACCCCTTAACACTTGATTTTCTGTCTGTATTGTTGGCTTCGTGAAGACGTGTTTTCGACATGTCTAGAGTGTTCGCTGCGTTGTTAATTAAGAATGTTACCTAATTTAAATATTATATATGCAGGATGCGTCATGCCTACACACTCCACGTTGTATTTCTATATCATTAAGTGTGGGTACATGTGATAGTATGGTCTACGACATCTCGGGATGTGGCTGTGTGACAGAAAAGGGTATGATGATGATGCCACAGCAAAGTGACCTCTGGGCAAGAGAGGAGGGGCGTGGGGGGAGGGCTGGAGTTCTATCCTGCGATCACACTCTCAAGATGTTTAGCGATATAAACCGCCAGCCACAGATATTCGTAAACATAATGGGGAGCAGGAGGTGCCTCAACCTATTAGAATTTAGTCCTGATGTAATGGAGAAAAAATCTCGTTTAGCCTGTAATGTTGTCACCGACTTCCATACCATCAGACCCCGCCTAATTTAAACATTCATATCATTACAAATAACATAATCAGAATTAGAGGATGCTATTGAGAATAAAAAGTCAAATTAATCCCGAACACCAGTTTTATTTTAAATGCGCCCTTCAATCAATAGAGACCTGTGGAAAATCACCTGGGGGTGAGGAACAGCAGAGACACAAACCACGACTCTTCGGCTGCGCTTGTCAAGAGCGACAACATCCCCCCGGGGCGAGGTTGGTCTGTTCGAGCCGGTTTTGCATTTTTTTGTGCAGTAGAGCAACCCATAATTACCTATACCCTTTACTTCATATATAAACACGAAATACCATGGCAAAGGGGTGTAGGCGCAGACAAAGAAAGAAAAGAGAGAAAGGAAAATGATGAACAAACAGGACAACACAGAGTGAAAAGGAAAGAAAACAAGCATTTGCAATGCAATAGGTCTCGCATTAGGAAAGTTTGAGCTATTGGTATTGTAAATGACACATTTTTTATTTATGTGTTGGTTTTTGAAAATAACAAAATGAATAGCTTTGTTAATTACAATGCCAATAGTTTTAACTCTCGCAAATGTGACACCTATAGCATTTGTAATGCAATATGTGTTGTATTTATGTGACTTAGATGTATTGATATTACAAATAACAATGGCTTTTAATTTTTTTCAATAATTAATACTTAAATAAAAGTTATTGTAATTTATAATGGCAATAGCTTAAACTTTTGTAAATAACTTTTGTGAAGATTATGTTCAGTGTATTTTATTGTGACGGGAATCCAAGAACAGAAGTGAAATATTAACATCTTTTTGTGACATTTGTAATAAAGCTTGAAACATTGAGAGAACATATTTGAACCAGTTGTTGTTGAATGGTTGCACAGGTTGATGCTGTGGTGGCGCTGAGTGATGCTGTGCTGGCACTGAGTGATGTTGTGGTGGTGGTGGACGTGGTGGTGGTGGACGTGGTGGTGGTGGACATGCTAGTGGTGGACGTAGTGGTGGTGGACATGGTGGTGGTGGACATACTGGTGGTGGATGTGGTGGTGGTGGTGGACATGGACGTGGTGGTCGTGGACGTGGTGGATGTGGTGGTGATGGTGGTGGTGGTGGTGGTGGACGTGGACGTCGTGGTGGTGGAGGTAGGTGTGGTGGTAATCCTGCAGGAGTCTGCCAGCGATAGATAGATATATAGATAGAGTGAGGGCGATAGATAGAGTGAGGGCGATAGATAGATAGAGAGAGGGTGATAGATAGATAGAGTGAGTGCGATAGATAGAGTGAGGGTGACAGATAGATAGAGTGAGGGCGACAGATAGATAGAGTGAGGTGTCCTTTTGGTGGACATGGTGGTGGCGGTAGACATGGTGGTGGTGGACGTGGTGGTGGATGTGGTAGACATGGTGGTGGTGGACCTGGTAGACATGGTGGTGGTGGACATGGCGGTGGTGTACGTGGTGGGGGTGGACGTGGTGGTGGTGGATGTGGTGGTGGTGGATGTGGTGGACGTGGTGGTGGTGGACATGGTGGTGGAGATGGTGGTTGTGGACGTGGTGGTGGTGGTGGAAGTGGTGGTGGTGGATGACTTTTTCCAGCATATATATTTATTAAGTATTTATTTTTAAACGACCAATAACCAATTAAAAGGTGTTTTTTTATCTTTTATAAACACATGGGCAATTTTGAGGTACAGCTTTGTAGACATACATCTAAAGCATGTTTCATGACATTATTCGCCATGAAGCTTTGTAATTGTAAACTATAATGAGTGCAGATAATGTTAATAAATGTTTTATCTTAGTATATATTCCATCAGTTCACCTCGGTACACAATGCACATCTTTAGACTCACATTGAAGTGATATGGAGAAAGTTCAATTTGATTACACATTGAATTGTTATTGGTGAAAACGCTGTTTAAAACCAGTAACACTTCCATTTGTTTTGCTTCATATACGCTGCATCCGACCTCAGCAGAAATAATTCACATATGGAGAACTGGAATTTTTCAGCAAAGGTCCTCGCTCATGTCCTGAGGAATGGGTCTTATATATTGTGCACTGTGTTTTATAATCAAATCTATTCAAATATAGTTATCTTTCGTTAAGCTCTTGTATCGGTCTCTGAGTGTTTAATCGTGTATTTTATTGGTACTTACTGACGGGGCCATAAGCAATGCATCTAAATTGACTTGTGGTATATATATCACGTGGGAAGGACGACCCCCTCGCTCCCTCACACATATGGTGGTCCTGCAAAGCGCTCAATGTGGCATGTTGGTTACTGCAATCTGTTGTTCTGTATGTGTGTACCCACCTCACCATGACGGCCAGAGCTTTGCTTCTCTAGTAGCCACGGCGGCAGAGATAAGACGGCGCGGAATGTGCATAAACATATCTCCTCGGATTCCCAACTTGCCAGTACAAGCAGTTTCCCCATCATAATTGGGATGACTCTTCCTTCCAGAGACGGCAATATTAATTACTCTGCATACGAAGCGCACGTAGGCACTTGGAAGCGGAGGCCATGAGTTCACGAAGGGCGCACCTTGAGTCCTGCCTGCAGCACTTCCTTGGTCCTCACGGCTGTGGGCTGGACTGAGTTCAAGATTCGTCCTGGCGATGGCAGAGTGAGAGCAGAAAGGAGAGAAGAGATAGTGAGAAGAAAATAAACGGAGCAAGAGAGAGAAGTGAAACCAGAGGATAGAAAAGAAACGAGAAGATGCTGTAAGAGAGACACATAGACAACATGGTGTGGAGAATAGGATAGAGAGAGAAAGAGAGGGAAATGCGAGGGTTGGAAAGTCGGGGGCGGGGAGACAGCAGGCCGATAGAGAAATGACAAGTGGGAAGGTAATAGGGAAAGAGAGACAAGGAGAGGGGACAACAGCAATGAAGGAAGGGGAAGACAGTGGGGAAGGGAGTGGAAGATGAAAAATATGTAGGAAACAGTTGTAATGGGATAATGAGAGCAGTCTGACATGGGGAGCGAATGAAGAGAGGGTCGCGAGAATAGAGAAAGGGATGAGACAGTGACAGGACGGGAACACATAGCCTGCATGTGTGAGAGGGCACAGGAATAATAGAAGAGAGAAGGGAACACAAAGGAAAAGGGGCTTATGAGAGTGTAAAAAGCAGTAACGAGTTGCTGGAGGAGAGAGGGTGCACCATTGTCCAATGACGAGGGCTGACATCACATGCCAGCGGTCGAACTAGCATTGAACAAGACCGACCTACATCTTCATCCTCCCCAGGTCAAGAAACGAGTACCAACGGCTTACTCAATGCTTATGCACAAAGAGACTAATTGCTGAATGTATTTGAAATTTATTTCAAGCGGTTAGTTTTAACTACATGAGTGTGTTACAGCTGTCATCTATAAATAAATATAAAGGCCACAAGTAAATGAGCTGGAGTAGCCCATGCCACAGCACAGATGCTATCCCTGGACAAACAAAAGCGCGGAGATGCCGGTCTTATGGCCAATTGAGCGCTATGCCAGTTGCACGCAAAAAAAATAAAAACAAGCTCTCGGCATTGCTGTGGCTGGCGGGCGGGTGGGTGGGGGAGCGGCAGCCTTTCAAGTTTGATGCCGAGGCACAGACAAATGGTGGTGCGTGATGTGCACGCGGGGGGCAGTGGAGCGGCAGCCTTTGAAGTCTGATGCGAGGCACAGACAAATGGTCATGTGACGTGGCTGGCGATGGTGTGCACGCGCATACTCACATGAACTGTTCGCGATCCGTAAGTTTGGTAGAGGTTTTGAACTGCCTACTATAATCTCGACTATCCATCCCTGCGGAATATAATAGTCGAGACCTAAAAAGTGTGCAAGGGAGAGAAAGATAATAAAGACAAGCAATGGTTGCCTGAAAATAATGGCGAGGAAGAGATAAGAAAGGCAGATGGTGGCTGCGTGCCTTCACGCGCACATGCATGCAAGCTTTAGGCCAGGAAACTCTTGTGGGTAGCACTTTTTTTACCCCCTACTAAAAGTCGAGCAGCAGCAGTCAGAAATTGTGACTTCACAAACAAACCAGACCTAGTGACTTTGCCAATGCTAGTTATTTAGTGCAGACGCTTACATGGTGTGGTTGCACTGACCTCTGGGGTAGCTTTGTTAGGCACTCCAGTATTCACTCACGCGGGCAGTATCGCTCGTTCTGAGCTCATGCTCGCCCTAGCGGGTAATAGTATTTGAGACAGGGGTCCACTCCATACCACTCACCTAGGCATGGGGTAATGCTACCCTACAAGGAGGCTCTCTGGCCTTCCTTAGTGGCAGATGAGTACTTGGACAAAGTAAGCTTAGTGTCACCAAGAGTTCACCGGAAGTCGGGGGTTAAAAGCTTCCTTTGTTCCGGCAGATAATGCCAATCCTACAGGGACCCCAAAGAGTCCAGGGCTCTTCAGCTCAGCACTCTCCCCAGATGGTTTTTGCAAGAGGCAGAGATAGGAAGAGTAGTGTCTTAGCAAGAGTGCCATGGGCCCCACTGCAGGCAAGGACAAGTCACCCCCAACTTCTAGTTGAGGAGTAAAACGCAGCAGTAATGAAGGTTCAGTAGACCCCTCAGTCCTCTGGGCCCCGGTGCACTGCACCTGCTCCACCATGGAAAGCTCTGTCCCTTTGGATGAGTGATTCCTTGTGCATCTGCCTGCAGGCGGCTTGAGGTACTTTAGAGCTATGCTGTTCCTCCCTTGGGGCCCCAAGGGTCCAGTCCCACCTTCAAGTCTCCCCTTTCTATTGCCATGGTTCTCCGGGAAGATAACTAGGGCTGCATGAAGCCCCGCCCCCTCCCCTGAAGAATGTGAAGAGGGGCCCAGTGTCTCCCTTATCTCACAGATATTGATTGGCCTTCAGATGAATGGGGTTCGTTCAAGTGTTGGGGTCCCCAAGGCCACAGGGGCTGCGGGGGCCTGTGCAATGGAAGTAAGGCCACGAGGCGCTTCCTCATACACTGATATTCTAGAACATTCACGTCAAGCACGCACAGTCACTCAGTGGCAGACTGATCTCTTCAGCTTGGAGCTTGTGCCGTCACTCTCGTTAGGCTCCGCCCACTCATTCCCCTGTGACTCTGTGGCAGCACGCTGGCGCCCCCTGTGGGTCTAAGAGAAGCACTGCACCCAGAGAGCGAACGGTGTCAGCAAACCGTGGCAACGTCATCCTGGGACCTCTGCCTGTGGGACTGAAGTCTCTCTAACTGTAATGCCACAGAAACACCTCTGGACACAAAAATCACCACCCAAAACCCATATCTGGTATCTGATCATCCAGCGTCTATGACCCCTCAGAGCCGCCCAAGCCCCAGAAGCCCCCCAGGGGGCCCATCATCGACTCCGAGTGGAGTCTGAAAAGCACATGACAGATCACACTCAAAACTGTACCCACAGAATAAAGTTGTAAAGCGTAAAAAGAGCAAAGTCAGTCAGTTCAGTTGTTGGACCAAAATTAATTTACAACGTCATGCCCCTCCTTTGTCATCTTGTCTTCAAAATAAATAAATATTCAAGACAGTTTTGAGCTCGTGCGAGACGAGGCAGGTCCTCGACCTGCCAGGGCAGGGCTCGAAGCTCCCTGTGGACCGCCAGTAATGAACAGCAACCAGTGCATGTCAAACCCACAGTGGCCACTAGGTGGAGCCATGCACCGAGAAACCACTGGCTCCTCGCAGATGGAATTGAGTGATCATTGTGCTCTCTGTAGCCTCTGCTTCACAACACACAGGCACCCTCCAGACAGGGGCGGCTGGCGACATTTGAAAGTGGTGAGGCGTAAAAAAAAATCAGATGACTGATGTGTATCAGTGTATCAAGCGAGCGTAGTGAGCTCGCCCAACTGTCATATTTCACATGAAAATGATATAGGTAGCTGCTTATTCAGTATAACCACAGATGGGATATACACTCAAATTACAGCCTGCATCAATGATTGCCATTGCTTTTATATACTAAAGTGTCACATCACACACCAGCCATCGTCATCATATGCACAGTTACCCCGTCATATGGCAGACATACGTTTCATGTAACTAATTAACCACCTCTGACCTTCCAGTGCCTTAGGATGCGCCTCATATTTCCCGCATAGGATGTACTCCGGATTTCCCATTTGCCTTTGTGATCCTATTAGCGACGTGTCCCAGAGAGCCCCGTGTTTGCAACGATCAGAACTCCCCTCCTGTCCTTCTTTAACGGGGGCGAGGGGGTTAGCACCAAGAAATAAAGACATGCACTGGGAGTTAGTTAAACCTTATACCAAGGAACCACCCTCTCGAGCGAGTCTTTAGTTACTAAGAACCGGTGACCTTCTTGAGCTTTAACAAAGACGAGGAGCGCCTGCGAGCGACAGCGACACCATCAGCCCCTGTTTGATGCACTCAGTCAAGAGCTTGCAGCTTTCATCTCAACCAGGAGAGGGCGAGAGAGAACGGCTCCATCACAGCAAGTCTGTCCTCGTCATTTAGGCCGGCTGTCCGATGTTGAACACGCATGAAGGATTCTACCAGCTATTTGGAAATGTTGCCTGCGATATCGGGAGAAGCTGCTGACTTTTAAAGGAATTTAACAACCGGCTTCAGAGCTCAAAAACCCGTTTAGCTCTTCATTTAGCCCTTTCTTTCAAGAGTATGCAAATACATTCTACGGAGACAAGCGGCAGTGTAATATAGCGAGTGCAATTCACCAGGAGCGGCGCGACAATCGCAGCAATAGAGAGCTGTTCATAGATGGCTCGTGAGCAGCTTTCAGTGCGGGCTGAGGGAATGTAACTTTGAGCACCCCCAGCGTTATGATCATGCCTCCTCGCCCACAACATGTGTAGGTGTCCTCATGGACAACGTACGGCAACGGGCAACGCTGGAATGCCCCCGTTAGCCTCTGTCCTGCCACTCCTTCCTCATACATGCTCCCAGCAGAGGGCGCTGCAGAATGAGAATTCATGAGGCAAAAGGCTGCCTCAAATGCTCCGTGGATCAAGAGCAGGGGCGGCTATTGACATTTGAAAGTGGTGAGGCGTAAACTAATTTGCATATTGCACCACAGCGAGCGAGCGTGCCCGAACCACCTTGCATCCATCCATACATCATTCATGCATCCACCCATCCATCCACCCACCCACCCATCCTGCATCCATACATCATTCATTCATGCATCCACCCATCCATCCATCCATCCATCCACCCATCCATCATGCATCCATTCATGCATCCACCCATCCATCCATCCATCCATCCTGCATCCATCATTCATTCATGCATCCACCCATCCATCCATCCATCCACCCATCCATCCATCCATCCATCCATCCATCCATCCATCCATCCATCCATCCATCCATCCATCCACCCATCCATCCTGCATCCATCATGCACCCATCCATCCATCCATCCATCCACCCACCCATCCATCCTGCATCCATCATTCATTCATGCATCCACCCATCCATCCATCCATCCACCCATCCATCCTGCATCCATCCTGCATCCATCATTCATTCTTCATCCACCCACCCATCCATCCTGCATCCATCCTGCATCCATCATTCATTCATGCATGAGGGCATACCGATATGTTGTGGGTATTAAATTGCTTAATAAACGACAATATTGGAATTAGAATTAGTAAAGGGGATCTTATGTTATCATTACACCTGTCAAATGACTGCATTGTTACTTCATTCAGTGTGTTTAAGAGTTTAGTGAGAAACGTTTTCTGCACAGGAAAATGTATGTTTATTTCGGTTTTCATACTTTTACAGACTGTCTTCCTCTGTTCTAAGTGAAATCTTTTTGTCATCTGCCTGGGGCTTCTTATCTCTGTGCTCTGGGAAGTGCGGGCGGGTTTTCTACACAGTAATATAAGGCCACAATTGTTATATTGGGCCTCCTCCTGGCATAACTTGTGGATTCGCCTCACAGAGGCTGCTGACTTCCACCTAGCCTTTCAGCCTCTGCTTAGATGTATTTGTATAGTGTATACAAGCGCGCAGGCTACCCACAGACCATGGAAGCTTGTATTACAATCACAGCTTCCTTTCAAAATTTGCGAAAACTGATAATCACCCGACTCCAGGTTGACTTCAACACACTTTTTTTTCGCAGTGGGTTCCCCATCCTGCGTGAACTCAGGCGAGGTATGCGCTGTTGTGCTCAACGCCGCAGGAGGTCTGAGCTGAGACACTGCTGGTGCTGTGCTTATTTCTCGGTTTCTATGTAGTGGGCCTCCTGGCGCGGAGACACTAACAGTCAGGATCAGCGCAATGTGTCTGATAGAGACAGTGCTCAGGAGCGCGGCCGGAGCTCCTGGACTTGTGTTCCCCTCTCACCCCACCTCGCCGTGGTAATAACTCAATGCCTTTTTTGAACCACCTTTTCAGTATATTTGCCACAAACACATTTCCACATGAAACATTGGCAGCAGAGTGGTTGAAGTGACAGGAGTTGACTGACCAGCCAATCCTGGGGCTGTATGCCAGGATTGGCTGGGCGGGCACCATGACTCCTCGCCCAGTCGCCCTGTGTAACCCCGGGGGCTGCGGCACGCCCCCTGGTCCTCTCTCTAAGGGGGAATTCACAGGGAAACGATCTGCGCATGCGCGGGCATGTTTGTGCCCAAAAATACACTTGCGCAGCTGCAGCAGGCCCATCCTCCCCCCCCCCCCCCTGCGCACTCCGGGAAAGTCGGGTGTCTCCCGGCCGGCAGATAGCGCGATTTTTTCCAATATTTGTATTTGGCTTTTAGCGACGACGCGGTAGGTCCATGGGGCTTAGTGGGGCTATGCCCCTACGCCCCAATGGACGCACCGCGCCTGATCAAGAGTGCAACCAAACTGTACTGGGGACAGAAGCAAAACAACGAGAAGAGAAGTTTATAACATTCTCGGGCCTCTGACATGGAGAGGCAGCGTTGCCATATGTCCACCTGCAACAGGCCCTTCAAGGCTCTAGTATGTATTTTATGCACGGAGTATAGGAGGGAAATGTGTGGAAGAGTTTCATTATGTTAGGGAGGTCCCATTAACGGCGCTGGCCAGCAGAGTGTAGGTGCCCAAGGAAGTCTTCGAGGTATTTGAGGGCTGGAAATGTGGCATTCGTTGTTCTGCAGTGGTTGTGGGCCTCCTTGGATTTCTGCTCTTTACCTCGGGGGCGCTCTGAGGAGGCTTGCTGTTTTCTAGTCTTGGACTTCCCTGTGTTAGAAAGGGTGTTGCCTCCTTCCTCATCGTCCAGTGATTCCTCCTGTTGCTGCCGCTCAGCCTCTTTGCGGAGGATTCTGGCAGCCTTCGCTACCCGCGCTCTAGCCGCCGCAGCTGAGGCAGCCGTTTTCAGGGGCATAATTGCTGCAGGATCCAGTAGCTCCGCAGAAAACACACGAGCGACAAAGATGAAATTGTAGCACTGCCCCCCGTTAAGCAGTCGGAGGATACAGTGTAGCCGCTATAGTATAGCCGCGGCCGTGGTTGCTGTAATTGTGGTTGTTGTGGCTGCGAATGTGGGCGGAATCCCTTCGGCGGAACTGGAGCCGAAGCTTTTGCTGGAGCTGCAGCAGAAGGAAGCTGATAGGCTGTGGTATTACGGTGCAGGGTCAGCGGTTGTCCCGTGATACTGAGGGAGCAAGGGAGTTGTATCTGATTAGCGAAACCCCCAGAACTATGCCGCCTATAATCCACGGTAAGACCAATTTTGCATGTAAAGCGACAGGCGGAAAATTTCAACCCCGGAATTCACACACGGGAACGAGGCGTAGTGCTGCTTCGCGGTCTACGGACAGACCGCCATGCCACTAGAAGAAAACTGAGTACCACCGGGGGTACAGTACTGGACTTGTTTCTAAAAAAGGGAGTGCAGAGCAGATCGCAGAAAGACCCTGGAAAGGAGGCTACCCAAGACACTTTGAACAGCCCCGCCAACGAGGAAACAATGCATAGTCCGGGAATAAACAGTTGTAATTCTGGGGCTCCCACAGCAACACTTGAGCCTGAGCCTCAGCTGAATACTACTATTAACTCGATGGTTGGAGCTACCTCTACTTCTACCGCTACGGCCCCAGGGCAACCCCCCCCAACAGTCATCATAACTGTAAGTAGCACCGATGCAGCTGAGTCTGCTCAATCCGCCCAATCTGCCCAACCCATTACACCTGGTGGGATCTCAGTTGGTGGTGTTGGTGGTGTTGGTGTGGTTCAAGAACTGGAAGGGAGTTGTATGTCGTTTTCAGGGGCAGGGGAAAATGTGTTGGGGGTACAAGGTGAAGCAACTTCGCTTGGGGTAAAGCATTCAACACAAGTGTTACCTACGGGACTGCCGATTATACCTATACCAGCCATATCTGTTCGGCTCCCGAGCTCACCCTCACTCATCCAACCCACTGACAACTCTGGCCTGATGGTTGGGAACCAAGTGGTAAACGAGCATACGTCAGGGGAAAGCTCTTCAAAGGTTCATCTACTTGAGGAGAAGGATAAAGAGCCTAGCGAGTTTTACTCTTTTTCTGATGAGAATGGAATCAATGTTGTGGGAGAATGGTCGGATGACGGCGATTCAATAGAGGGCTCGGAAGATGAAGAGTCTGAATCGGAACCTCTGCTTAGTTCTTCCGAGGACAGCTACTGTGAGGAGAGCTTGAACGCTAATACTGTCAGAGCCAATCCCAAATCAACATCCAGACTTAAACAGTGTGGTCCGGCCGATAACCACTCTATTTCTAATCTGTTGTTACATCTGGGGGGGCCCCTACAAGCTCAGCTACCTCGGAGATATCGCATTCAGCAGTCGAAACCATTTTACATGCTATTGCAGCACATAGGGAAGAGACAGCTTTGGACAGTAAGAGATCCCGGGCTGCACTTCGTAAAATGCAAGGAGTTGTCAGGAAACTTTCTAAGTCCTGTAACTTGGTAGGTGAAAGAGTCACCGAGATGGAATCCAGGGTTATGACGAACGAGAAGGAGGCCCCTCTGAACTCTGAGCGAATTAAACTTCAGGATGCCGAAGTCATAGACATTAAATGGAAGCTGGAGGAGTTCGACAATCGGCAGCGACGTATTAATCTGCGTATTCTGGGAATTCCGGAGAAATTGGAGGGGGAGGATGCTCGAGCCTTTGTAATAAAACTATTCAGAGAGTCTATGCCGGAATTTAAGAACTGGAACTGGGATGCCGAAATCCAAGGTGCCCACCGGATGCCTTTTAACCCGCCACCCAAACCTGGGGTGTATCCCCGAGCCATTTTAGTTTATTTTGGACATTTTTTGTTAAGGCAGATGGTGGCTGAGAAAGCAAGACCAGACCATAAATTGGTATATAATGAGCTCTCTTATTTCACAAGACCAGACTTCTGCCACTCAACTGAGGAGCGACGGTGGCGGCTACGCTCTTTGATCAAACCGTTCCAAGATAAAGGTGCCCAAGTATACTTGAACAACCCTGCGAAGCTTAAAATTGTATTGGGTGGCCACACAAAATTCTTTCATTCCGAAATCAAAGCAAAGGCATATCTCGATGAACTGACTCATAAATTATTCATGTTAATGACGTTTGCTTACTCATGTTTCTTTACAATGATCTTCGGTTTTGATTATCCGGCTTGGATAATTCCAATTTTTGATAAATGTAGACATTTAATTAGGATTTGATTATGACTTGGTCATGGTGGGAGGCATGGAAACATTATAGGGCTGTAATTTAGTACTTAATTGTATGTTGCTAGTATTGGTGGTCTCTTTTTTCCCTTTTCTGGGTATTCATTTATTATTTCATTTTTGGCACTTTAGATGGTGGTAGCTCAGTTGCTGTGCTGTAACTGCATCACCCAGACTCTGGTTGAGTCTGATTGCCTACTGTTTGGGGTGGGGGTTTGTAAGGGAGTGCGTGAGGATAGGGTGGGGAGGAAGGCAGTGAAGGGGGAGTGGGGGTGGGTTGGGGGGAGAAAAAGCTAAAAAAGAACCAGTTTTGTCAGCAAGAGGCTTAAGTAAGGGGAAAATAAACGGAAAAGAGCCTGAGCTTGAGCAACGTCCTAAATTAAAATTGTATTTGTTCAAAGGGATCACTGAAATAATATCGACGGACACAATATCGACTTGCCAGAATATCGTGGACAAAATATCGACAGTCAAAATATCGAGTTTGTATCTACAAACAGGTAAGTACAAAAATATCGAGTACAAAATATCGTTAACAATAATATAGATGTAAAAAATATCAACTTTATTAAAAACAGTGTTAAATTAAATTAATATTACATTTAAATTACTAAAATATACTTAAAACTACTTAAATTAAATTATAATAATTAAATAATAAATGAAAATAATAAAAATAATTTTTTACAATCTTATTAGTTGACCCTGAACCCTAAAAATACCCCTTTACCCAAAAACCCAAAACTGACCCTGAACCCTAAAAATGCCCCTTTACCCAAAAACTGAAAACTGACCTTGAACCCTAAAAATACCCCTTTACCCAAAAACCCAAAACTGACCCTGAACCCTAAAAATGCCCCTTTACCCAAAAACCCCAAACTGACCCTGAACCCTAAAAATACCCCTTTACCCAAAAACCCAAAACTGACCCTGAACCCTAAAAATGCCCCTTTACCCAAAAACTGAAAACTGACCCTGAACCCTAAAAATACCCCTTTACCCAAGAACTGAAAACTGACCCTGAACCCTAAAAATACCCCTTTACCCATGAACTGAAAACTGACCCTGAACCCTAAAAATACCCCTTTACCCATGAACTGAAAACTGACCCTGAACCCTAAAAATACCCCTTTACCCAAAAACCCAAAACTGACCCTGAACCCTAAAAATGCCCCTTTACCCAAAAACTGAAAACTGACCCTGAACCCTAAAAATACCCCTTTACCCAAGAACTGAAAACTGACCCTGAACCCTAAAAATACCCCTTTACCCATGAACTGAAAACTGACCCTGAACCCTAAAAATACCCCTTTACCCATGAACTGAAAACTGACCCTGAACCCTAAAAATACCCCTTTACCCATGAACTGAAAACTGACCCTGAACCCTAAAAATGCCCCTTTACCCAAAAACTGAAAACTGACCCTGAACCCCAAAAATACCCCTTTACCCTAAAACTAAAAACTGACCCTGAACCCTAAAAATGCTCCTTTACCCAAAATGTATCAATATTATTTAATTACCAATTAATTATTAATTAACAATAACAATAAAGTAAATATATTAGAACATTAGCTGTAATTATTTTAATAAATAATATTATTTTTTCAAAATTAATTACTTAAAAATAACACAAAATTAAATATATTAAAAATTTACTCTAATTAATGTAATTAACTAATTACAAATAATTAATTAACAATTAATTACTAATACAAAATATGTTCAAAATTATATTAATTAATTAACGGATTAATATTAATTAATTATCAATTAATTATTAATTAAAAATATTAACAAACATATATTAATTAATTAATTATTATTAAATTACTTCCCACCCTATTCCCCTATAAACCCACAACCCGCTACAGAATTACATTACGCAATTATTATAAAAACAAAATTCATTTAATAAAATATTTTATAACATTAATACACACTATTCACACATATTATTACATAAAAATACACTAAAAAATATTATATATTATTAAAAATTCGATATTTTTGCTATCTATATTTTATACAGTCGATATTACTTCACTTACCTGAAAAACGATATTTTTGTAGTCGATATTATGTCCAGTCGATATTTTGTCCAGTCTATATTTAAAACTCGATATTATGTCCAGTCGATATTTTGGAGTCGATATTTTGTCTGTACACCGTTCAAAGTGATCCTACTATCTTTTCCTATAAGTAATGGGTAGATTAAGTGTCCAAACCTGGAATGTTGGTGGGCTCTTATCTGGGGATAAACGACGGCGAATGGCTGAGCTATTGAAATTAAATCCTGTTGAAGGGGTATAATTTACTGATAGCCTCGACACAATCTTCGAACATAAGGGGCGTAGCAGTCCTAGCAAACACTAGTCTTGGCTTAGGAGTACGTCATCTCTCAGATCCCAGGGTAGATGGGCTATTGTTAAACTAGCTTGTGGTATTACTATTTGTACCATATATGGGTCAAACCACGACGATCCAACAATTTTTGAGGTACTTGAAGCTGAATTGGCCACCTGGCAGGGCCCACTAGTTTTGTGTGGTGACTTTAATGTCTCACTTATACCGTTGTTTGTAACACTACCTCCAAACAGAAATATATTGGTCGTAAACCAAGGGTGTATCAGGCTGTTAAAAGATTGTTGGGTAGTTATGGCTTAATTGACGTGTGGCTGCAAAACAATGCTCACGACCCAGGCTATACTTATTTCTCACATCCCCACCAAAAACAAGTTCGGATTGATTACATGTTCGTCTATGGAGACCTAGCACCGCAAGCAATAATTAACAAACCCCCAAGAATAATTTCCGATCATAATGCACTCATTCTTGGCATCACAGCCGATCCGCAATACACACAACGGCGGTCCTGGTCGTTCGATAGGAAACTCTTGTCTAATCATGAGTTTATCACCCATATTAAAAATTAGACAGAAGAGTTCTTTAATATAAATCGGTTTAGCGCCTCCAGAAATACAGTGTGGGATTCCTACAAATCCGCCTTAAGGGGGGAGATTATTAGCTTTCACAATTTTGCCAGAACCAAATCAAGAAAAGACCATGAGTTAATGGTGTCGGCTCTGGCTAAAGCTGAGCGATACCATACTTCCTTAATCGCACAAGGTAAAGATGATAGTAGCCAGATACTCCAGGTAGTGGTCATAAAAGCTGAGTTAAATACTAATCTTAGCCAGAAAGCTGCCCAAACTTATAGAGCTTACAGGAGGAAGGTTTATGAAAGCGGTGAAAAAGTGGGCAAGCAGCTTGCACTCCGAACCCGTAAAAAAAACGTAATAAATAACATTTCCACAATTGTAGACGGTGGGCAGACCTTCTCGCAAGCAGCTGATATCATCCTTTAATTTCAAAAATACTACCAAAAGCTATATTCAGAAGAAGTTGTTGCCACCAAAAAGGATATTGATTACTTTCTGGCAAACCTCCTTAATAACTTGGAGGCTGTTAGTCTACTAGATGATACCACCAGGGAAGAGTTAGAAAGTGAAATCACGCTGGCTGAGGTAGAGTCTGCATTATCGCTTTTAGCATCTAGCAAGGCCGCGGGCCCAGATAGATTGCCGATCGATCTGTATAAAATTCTTGGTCAACAATTATGTCCCCTTCTATATGATTTATTTCTGGGGGTCCAGTGCAATGGTGTTCCTCCAGATTCCTGGGACGAGGCTAGCATTATTGTTTTCCCAAAGAGAGGGAAACCGCCTGAGCAATTAACATCCTATCGCCCAATATCCTTGATTAATTCAGACTCTAAATTATACGCAAAGGTGATGGCTGTCAGACTCAGTGGGGTCATTGACCATCTGGTCTCTCCGTGGCAGCATGGCTTCGTCCCGGGCAAGGGGACTACCGACCATACTCGCCGGGCTATTGCCCGGCTATTGCCCTATTTGATGCCTCGTCCGTCACAGGGGACCAGATGTCAATGATCCTACTTGATGCTGAGAAAGCCTTTGATCGTGTTTCATGGAACTTCTTGTGGGTAGTCATGGCGCGTGCTAATTTTGGCCCTAAATATGTGAAGTCTATTAAGTCAATGTATCTACGTCCCAAAGCAAAACTCCTAATGTTAGGGTCAGAATCTGGTTATATTAATATTGCAAGAGGCACAAGGCAGGGATGTCCCTGTTTGCCACTACTCTTCGCTCTCTATATCAATCCCCTAATTCTCAAATTTTTAGAAAGCAATATTATTAAACCAGTGCTCTGTAACCAATTTGAGACAAAAGTGTTGGCTTATGCCGATGACATCGCGGTTTTAACACCTGACCCGATCGAGGCGATTCGCGAAATTGAGCGAGTGGCCTTAGAATATGGTAATTGCTCGGGGTATACTCTTAATAGAGGAAAGACTGTTATCTTATGCACCGATAATATTGTCTGTCCACTACTTATCTAGGAGTAGCCATCTGCTCTAATACTAAGCTTGTAGTGAAGCTTAATTTTGATCCGCTCCTGGAAAAGCTAAAGAGTGATTTGGATAGGGTAAACGGTCTCTACCTCTCCATTATAGGCAGGGTCAATTATTTGAAAATGAATGTCTTGCCTAGATGCCTATATTTATTTCGAGCTATTCCTTTAGCTGTTGAACCTAAAGTTCTAACATTGATTAACGCCCTCCTGTCCAAATTTGAGTGGCAGCATGGAAAGATTAGGCGATCTCATTCTTTTCTGTCTCTTCCATTGGATAGGGGTGGGCTTACTTTACCCAACATGATTTTGTACCACTGGGCTGCAATCCTTAAACAGCTTACCCCTATGGTCTTAGATTGAAGAAAGTCGGATTGATACAGCGTCAATTCCTTCAATGTATGAGCTCTTACTCGGCCAGGAGGCTAAGGGCTTATTATTAAGAAGGACTGAGGCAAATCATTATATGAAATTTAAGGGAGAAATCCTAATTAGTGCCTGGAGAATTTGGGATAAAGTAGCCAAACATATGCATATTGGGAAAATCAACCGTTATACACCTCTGTGGCATTCTAGTATTACACATGGTCTTGATTTTGGTTCTACTGCAAGGAAATGGGAAAGGCTGGGTATTAGAACCGTTAACGAGTTTTTGCGAAAAGGTTTTGACACGGTTTTTATCGATTTAAAATTGAAATATGGTCTCTCTAATGGGGATTTTCTTAAGTTTGCTCAGGTGTTCGCTAAGCTAAGAGCTAAAGGGTCTACATTGTGTCTTTCAAAAGTTGAAATAATTGAGGTAAAGGTTAGACCAAATACTAGGATAGGAACTTTTTAGCACACCCTTCTGACTGAAACACAGGACGATATAGAACAAACGGAAACTAAATGGGCGGCGAAACTTAATAATCCAGACATTGATATAGACAGAGTCTTGGAGTTGAGCCATAAATTATTTATGGCCTGTAACCTAAAAGCACAACTTTTCAAGACAGTATTTGATCTCTATTTTACCCCGGCCAAACTTTTTGCTTGGGGCAAAAGAGAGAGTGATCTGTGTCCGCGATGTTCACAAGGACCCGCGACTCTTGCCCATATGTTTAGCAACTGTTCAGAGCTCATTGTTATTAAAAGTATGATAGCTTCTTTTTGGGAAAAACTATTTTGTCATAAACTCCCCGAGTCTGATACCCTATTTGTCTTAGGTTTTGACAACTCCTTACAACTTTCAAAAACTGATGAAAGATTGCTGTTTATTGGCACAGCAGTTTTGAGGTTAATTTAATCCGCCCGTTGGAAGGAAGCTTCCCCACCCAGCTTTCAGATGTGGTTAGCCCGTTTCTTAGCGGTGTACAGCTACGAATCGGCCACATTTGCTACTAGAGGCCTTAAAGCAAGGCTACGAGGGGAGGCAACCTGGCGTCCAGTCTCGAAATGGAAAGCTGAGATAATTCCTAGTGGAATTGGCTGATGTATACAAGATTTTGTTTGTTTGTACTGCTGTAATTTCTTCGTTCTTATGTTATTTAGTAGCTCTTAGTCTCAGTATTCAGCTTCATAGTTCTTAAATGTATGTATAATGTATCCATTCTTGAAGCTTTTTGTTCTCTTTTTTTTAATCATCTGTGTTTTCCCCTTTTATTTATTTACTGTTTAAATTTACCTTTGCTGGACTTATGCTGCTTCTGGTTCTTTAATAAAATAAAAAAAAATTAAAAAAGAAGGATTTCTGCTCTTTACTATGTAAACTTGGCAGCTTCAGATATTTAAGTGTACACTCTATATTCTGCACGGGGGGGGGGTTCACACAGGGGTTAGGGCCGGGGTGGGAGGGTCAGGTGGGATGTAGTTTTAAAATAAAATAAAGAATCCTACCTGATAAGGTCCGCGCCACCTCGGGTCCGTTCTGGCGCTTACAGGAACAGCTGCATCACTTCTGGCAAGTGAAACCTCTCTCAGCCAATCGGATTGGATGAGGGCACCCTTACTACTCGCCTGCCTGCCCATTAGGAGAGCGAGATTTGAGCCTGTGCTCAACCCTCGCTCTCCTAATGGGCATGCGCCAGCAGAGCAGACACTAGTGCGCATGAGTGGTCAGGGTGCCCTCCGTTCCTACTCATGCGCACTTGTGCTGCTGCATGCTCCTGGTGACGTCTGACTGACAATCATGTCAATCAACATGATGCCAGACTGCCCACCCCCTTCAGACTCTGAAGGGGTGGGCGGTCTGACGTCATGCTGACTGACATGATTGTCAGTTCTCCTTTGGCGTCTCTGAACTTAAGTAAACTGAGTTTACTTAAGTTCAGAGATGCAGAGGGAGCAGCTGCGGGCGGGGGGGCTACGCCCCAATGCCCCAATGGACGCACCACGGCTGCCTCCAGAGCCCACGGACAGTCAGCACCCCTCAGACTCTCCGCACAGGTGTGCCTCACCGCCATGACACCAGCAGGTATGTATCATCAAGGTGCAAAGATGTGGAGTTAAGAATAGTAAATCTACAGCGAGCAGTGAGCATTCACCTGCATGATTCTGTGGTGGTCAGTGCTCTAAGGTGCAGCCTGGTGGGAGAAGGGGCCACTCGTGAGCCGAGCTCACACTGACTGCTCTGGGTGCGGCCGCCCGAAGCTCAGGGCGGCCACTTCCAATGTCAGTCTCTATAGCTCAGTTCTCACAAGTTCTGTAAATCGCATATGATCGAAAACACGGTATTTATACAGTTTAGGCTTTCGAAAAGGGCAAAAATTCACAAGTAAGAGTCGGGCCCTGTGCTTAACTGCAGTGGTGACTCCGGAGGAGCGTCGCCCCACGGCTTCAACTGCAAGCTGAATACAAAAAGCAGAATGAAAATGTTTTTTGTATTCAGCTTAGAGTTGAAGCGGCGGGGTGGGGCTGGGCTCCCCACGTCACAGGGGGAGGAGTGGTGGCAGCACCTTAAGTGCGCATGATGGCTTGGACGGCCGTTCTAGGCCGGTCAAACCGTCATGTGCACTTTGCACGTTCTCCACCCAGGCTAAATTACAGCCTGGGTGCAGAGCATGCGCAGCCTGCCAGCCCCTGTTTGAGCACCGAATCACGATGCCCAGACCAATGACAATGCTGCTGTAAGGCAGCATTGTGATTGGTCAGGGGATTCTGTGTGCTGTGCTTCCTGGTTCCTGCTGCAGAGAGGATGGAGTAGAGGCAGCGGCCGGCGGTATTAAGGTAAGTGTTTTTTTAATTTTGTTATCCCCCCCCACTCTGCCCCCCTGTCCCACCACCCCCTTGGGTAGCAGCCACTACTGAGTACTCTACCCTCAAAGTAGTGGGGCAACGCAAACGCAGGGGGAAAGGGGCGTGGGGGAAATAAAAAATGAAAATCGCATACCTGCCGATACGGTCTCCACCTCGGTGCTCCTCTCATGACACTGAGCACACTGCACAACTGGTAATACCAGCATGGCGTCAGCATGGGATTGGCCTGAGCGGGCTGAACTAATGCTCGCTCAGGCCCTGGGAGTCTTTGCCTTTTCTCCACCCAACTGTGCAACACAGCTGGGTGGAGAAATGTAAGTGCGCATATTGGTTTGGCTGTCCTAAAACGGCTGGACAAATCGACATGCACACTTACAGTGCAGAAATATCCTCCACCCTCAGTGACGATCCATCAGAATGGACCCGCCCTAAGGCTGGCAATTGGCTCAGCAAAAAAATAAAATGGAAATAAACTGGTTTTATTAACATTTTATTTTTAAGTGGGGCGACGCTCCTCCGCCATAATGGAGGAGCCGCCGCTGCGTAAGTGCACATCTAAACTAGTATACTTCTGTATTCTGAATATTGTGATGGCGAGAACAGCTTTTACATTGTAAAAACAGTGAGTGCCAACCTCACAGATTTCTAGTTCTGGAGGATCTATAGGGTCAGATATTCATTATACATATTTGTAATTTCATATTTAGTGTTTAGATAAGTGTTCATTAAAATACCATTCTTCTGCGCAGTACTGACAGGTTTTTACAAAACCATGTGTAAATGTTCATAATTTAGTTGTTTTTTTGTTGCACTTTTAGAGAGGGCGACCTCGACCGAAAGTATTGGAGCGCTTTACATGAGCACCAGTTACGTTACACAGGATGCATTCATTTTTGGTAGGCACGGGGAGATTACGTGATTTGCCCAGAATCACAGGATGGGGAGTCGGCGCTGAGGCTCCCCAAAGCCAAAGTCGGCAGCTCTGAACATTACGCCACATCCTCTCCCCCTTCACTGGCTCCACAGCTCGTGTGCTGAATAAACCATTCCCAAAACCAAGGACCAGATTTGTAGTTCCGTGGTTCGTGGGTGAGGTTCGATGGTTCCGAACCCGTAAAATTAAGGTCGTCGGAAATGGACGATTTTGGTGTCAACAGACCGCAAATGGCGAGTGTAGTGTGTCTGAGTGTTTTCGCATGAATCGATCAATGAGAACACATATGTATTTCAGGATTTTGTTTGAACCTTCGGGTTCCATTTTGTGTACGGCAGCCATTTTGAGTGGTTGCCCTCACATAGGCCCTGACTGCGGCCGAACGAGTCCTTGAGACACGTATGCCTTAGCTGACTTCTGAGTGACCTGGCCGAACTGACTCCTTGCCCGAGGCTGACCTCGCTGAGCCAGTTCCTTGTTAAGCAGCTGGTCAGATAAAGATCAAAGAGTAGGACGTGCCCAAGTTTATGGTACACTGCTCCCACCTTTCTATCTCACTTCCAATCTGTTTCTGCCTTTCCTTTACAACATAATCACTGATTTGGGTTGAGGGTTTTATGATGGGTTTATCCGGCCTGATCCAACAAGAAACATGGAATGTGCTAGGTCATTTCTGGTGGGCTGGACATTGGAAAGTGGGATTGTCGTCATACGCTACTTTTAAATTGTCACACTGTCATTGGTCAATTTGTATGAACTCGATGCTAATTCTGAATTTTGCCTGAGGCTTGATTTTTGACATAAAAGACCATGCTCCGCTCATTGAATTTGTGCAGTCTCTAGCGAACCACCCGTGTTGTGCTTCGTAGATCTCTGTTCCTGGTTGCAGCCAATAAACTTTGGTCTTTGATGTCATCAAGAAGTATCCCGTGTCTCTGTTTGCCAAGACAGGGGAACTCGAAGGCATCGGGCGTTCTCCCTGGCGCCGCTGGGTTCTAAAACCCGGTCCTTCAGTTGGCGCCCAACGTAGGGCGACTTCAGCGGTACCGGTCCAAGCCCGAAGATCGTGAGGAGCTTCGTGTGAAAATTCTGGAGGAAGGCCCACCACCTCATCAATCCCTGTATGTCGGCATGGTCCGAAAGTCTTTGCTGCGAGGTTTCCCGCTTTCCGATGGCTACGAAGGACTGCTGCCCTGACTCACCCTGTTTTGGAGCCTCAGACGTTTGTAGAGCGAGACGATTGACGGGTCTTCTGGTGACGACATCGACATTTCAGTTATGTTATGTTATGTTATGTTAAGCTGTATTTTGTATAGCGTACGGCTACTCAGCGAGTGTCCCGACGCTTTAATTTGCACACCAATCTGATAACATAACAGGAAGAACAGAAAAACAGAGCAAAAGAACAGAAAAGAGGCCAAAAAATCATGGAAAACTAGGAAGTAAAAAGCCAGGTTTTAAGCCCTTTCCTAAAGGCCAGCAGGTTTGAAGTGCTGCGCAGGACCACTGGTAGCTTATTCCACAACTGGGGCGCCAACAGTCTAAAGGAGCGGCCTCCAATGCGTGCCCTCTTGACACGTTAAGTATGAGTGGAGCGTCTCCTAGTCCTTAGTTTGTTTTTGGTATCCCTTTAGTGGATCGCTTTGATTTGGTACCAGCAGGCCCCAAAGCCAAGGGACTCGTGTATTCGCGAGACTATCGTTTTGAGATTTCCCTTGTTATTTGAAGCTAGACTAGTGGGCAAGATGCCTGGTCTTAGCAGACTTGGAAATATATTTGGTTGTGGTTGTTCTAAGGATTCCCGGTTAGAGGATTTGTGTCCGGTTCCTCCAATTGGAACTCCTACATATGAATTATATGTGAAGCATGGTGTAGGTCCTATTAGCTATACTGAGATCTGGGTAAAGTATACGAGGAAAGACGGTGTCCTACAGTGGCCCCGTTACGGTAGTTTTGAAACTGAGATTTTAGATAAGCTCGAAGCGTAGCTGTTCAAGAAGAAAGCCCGGCCGGCGATGTTTGACTCTTTCCGCATATGGCCTAAAGAAGCCAAACAGAAAGAAATTAAATTAGCGAAGAAGAATAAACGAGAACGAGGTATGTCAATGGTACAAGCTGCTGTTGCATTTAGGGATAATGAGGAAGAGCAGGAGAGCGAACAGATGCTTAGAGCGAAGAAGTTAGCGGTAGACAGATCCTACCCAATTTTGCCGCCTAAAGAGCAGGAAGAGAAGAAAGATCTTGCGAAAGATCCTTTAATGTAGCATCTCCTGAGTTCACCACCACCTTATGCACAGAGTGCTACGGCACCACCGCCACCAGTTGTGGCTGTGCAACATCCGATTGTTGTGCCACCTGTAATTCCTCCACAGCCAGCTCCTCTTCCGTTGGCTACTGTTCCTTTGGCTCAGCCTCCTCTGGGGCTGCCAACTTTGCCTCCCCCTTTGTCTGCTACTCCTACATTTGTTTCTACTACTCCTTCTGCTCCGACTCTGGATTCTTCTACTGTTGTTCCGTCTTCCTTTATTCTTTCATCTTCTCCTTCTACTAGACAGCAAATGACGGCTGCTTTTTCTGGTTTCTTTTCTCCTTTGTTGGGACAATTGGGTATGTTTTGGATCACATGGCACGTAGATGGGTTACGTACACTTCCCAGTATGATCTTGAAGGTATTATGGATGTTTTCTGGCAATGGAAAGCACCAAAGCAACGGTACGTTTTTGAAATGATGTGTGTGTTTCTCCATGAACAATGGATGGACAAAGTGGGTAAGGCGCCTGAAGAATTGTATCGAGCGCGTTCCGAGTTTGCGAGAGGGACAATTGTGAGTCTCCTCGACATCAAGAGAGCGGTGTCGACGTTTTTGTCGTTTCGTAATAAGGCTCTTTCCGAGCGTTTGTTTGAGTCTGATTCGTCAGTTCGGAGACAAGCGCGTCAGTATCCGATGCGTGAGGTTCCTCAAGTTTGGAGACCTACTGATCCCAATGCTCATCCACCTATTGTTGCGCACTTTCAGCGAGTGTGGGTACATGTTCCTTGGAAGCGTGCTGAAGTTTTAGCACTTAAGCAGACTTTACCTGAACCGCGCAAAAATCCGGCGGGATATTATAAAGAGCTCACTCAAACCGTGGGTTTGTGCGTCATGAATTTAGCGGACATAGACATGTTGTTTGGTAATGTTGTTCCACAGCCTATCTGGAATGTGATTCGACATACGGATCATGATAACGAATTGGGTGATACATGGGCTAATCTTGTTGCTGCAAATGATAGACAAGTTGCAGGTGCTAAGCCTGAAGATCTTATTACTGAACTTCCTGGTAGGATAATTAACTATATGAAGACCTTGATGCCAGAAGTGCGTGTTAATTGGGACAAGTTGTCTGCATGTAAGCAGAAGAAAGACGAGACTGTGTCTGATTTCTTCAAGCGGTTTGAAAAAACTTTTGTAGATCATAGTGGTCATGATATGGCTACAGAGGGTGGCCAGAGATTGTTCGTTGATAAGTTCGTGCATAATTTGCTTCCCGAGTTGTGCACTAAGTTGAAGGATTCCAAGAGTGCTTGGGCAGTTTCCACATCAGCACAGATTTTAGCTACGACCCAGTACTATGAAAATAGGCGCAAAGATGAGTTAGAGAAAGCGGATAAGAAGACTAAGGAATTGAAGACTAAAGTTCTTCTACAACAAGCTTATCCACCCCGTACTAATAGTCAGCGCAATTATCAGCAACCTCAACAATATTCGAGAAACTCGCAAAGGAAAGAGTTTTCTCAACAGCGTTTTCCGTATGGGCCTAATCAGTGTGCGTATTGTAAAGAAGAGGGTCATTACAAGAATAGTTGTCCGGTTCCGTTACAGCGTACAAATGGTGCTTCTGGTGTTAGAGGTAGAGGTGCTCAACAAGTTCCTAGAGGTAGAGGTCGCGGACAGAACGTACGTTCTTTGCCTCCACAGAACTCGATGAATAGTTTTGATCAACAGCAAAGTTCGTCTGGTAGGACAGCACAGTACTATATGGATGATTACTATGTTGAAGGTGACGAAGCAAATGGTAATGATTGTTAGGACAGCCATGGACAAAGAGAGGGAGTTGTTTCAGTTCCAGTAGATCAGAGTGGACCCTATGTTGAAGTGATTGCATCAGGTGTGTCAGAACCTTTTCTGCTAGATACTGGTGCTACAAAGAGTTCTATTATGCACTCTAAACTCCCTGGCGCAACTTTGTCTGGCTTTGATAATGTTTCTGTAGGTTTTTCTGGCGCCCCCGTTACGAATCCGATTTCTGCTCCATTGTCTCTTTCTGTTGGACCGTGTAAGATCGAAGCACCCCTTCTTTTGACTACAGGTTGTAATGAGAATCTGTTGGGTTTGGATTTATTGAAGAGATTGTATGCGACACTGTATTGTTCTCCGTCAGGTGTTCATCTTACCTTGGGTGAGAGAGTGATCTCTCCGATGTACATGTCGAAAGATAGTCTTCCATCTGAATTGTTTTCTTTACCAGATTCATTGTGGGCTACTGGTCCGAACGATGTAGGTCTTTTAGAGATTCCCCCATATGTTGTGACACTGAAGGCGAATGCTAAGTTACCGCGCATTCCACAGTACCGTATCTCGAGTGATGGTGAGCGTGCACTTTTAGCGATTATTTATGATCTTATCAACAAGGGTGTCATTGAGGAAACAAGAGGTAATGTGTGCAATAGTCCTGTTTTGCCTGTTCTGAAGAGAACTGATTGTTCACAGCCTCCTGTATATAGGTTTGTTATCGATCTTCGCGAAGTGAACAAGATTGTTGTTCCACAATTTCCTCTTGTGCCTGACATCACTGCCTTGTTGACTCTGATTCCAGCTACTGCCACCTGGTTTTCGGTGATTGACTTGAAGAATGCTTTCTTCAGCATCCCGATTGCCATAGAGAGTAGGGATATCTTTGGATTCTCTTTAGGAGGACGCAGTTTCCGCTTTAAGCGCGCTCCTCAAGGCTATTGCGAGAGTCCATCGATCTATAGTCAAGCTTTGAAGACACAACTTGATCTGTTGATTTTACCTGATGGTGCAGCCCTTATTCAATACGTCGATGATTTGCTAGTTGCCGCTGATACTGAGGACATTTGTAGGGAAGCCACTTTGTCGCTACTACGCCACTTGTCTGATTGTCATCACAAAGTTTCTCTCTCCAAGCTGCAATACTGTCGACAAGAAGTAACCTACTAAGGTCACCTCTTATCAAAGGAGGGAAGGAAACTGACCCCAGAAAGAATTCAAGCTATTGCGAAAATGAATGTGCCTACGACACAGAGAGAAGTACGTGCGTTTTTGGGTATTATGTCGTACTGTAGACAGTGGATACCTAATGTTTCTTTGTTAGCGAAGCCTTTGATAGCTCTTACTGTTAAGGATACTCCAAATCCTATTCCTTGGACTGACGAATGTCAAAAGAGCTTTTCTGAATTACGCAATGCGTTGTGTTTGGCTCCTGTGTTGGGTACTCTCGACTACAGTAAGCCTTTCACATTGTATGTCCACAAGAGAGAGGGATGTGCATTGTCAGTGTTGACTCAGCAGTTTGGCGATAAGCAACGTCCATGTGCGTAGTTTTCGTCCACTTTAGATCCGGTAGCTAGAGCGTTGCCGAGTTGCTTGAGAGCTACGGCGGCAGCGGCTGTTTCGATTCGACAGTCTGCTGGTTTAGTTATGAATAACACGTTAGTAGTTATGGTTCTGGTTCCACATGCAGTGGATACCTTGTGGAACCGTATGAAGACACAGCATTTAACTAGTGCTCGGTTGTCAGGTTACGAGTTGACATTGTTAGCGAGTCATGTGTAAGCATGGGCGAATTTTGCGAATCTGGCGTTCGCGAATTTTGCGAATTTGCGAACTCGCAATCCGCAAAATCCGCGAATTCTCGCGAATTTGCAGATTTTTTTTTGTGTTCGCAAGGATTTCTGCCAGTTCGCAAGGATTTCTGACAGTTCGCGAGGGTTTTGTAACAGTTCGCAATCGCGAACTTACATGTCGGCTCGCAACGGTCACGATTATGTTGTTTCTACGTCTGGTTCATCATCATAGGTTCCCAGCACCCTCTGTTTCACCCCTGCCACCCTCTGTTTTACCCATGCCACCCTCTGGTACATCAATGCCTGTAATAACCGAATTTTTCTGGCCCTTTTTAGAGGGAGGATGATGGAGAATGACTCCAGTCTATCACCCTTATAGTATAGAGATTAGGACTATAAGTAGGATCTATCCATGAGGCACTTTAGTGCATTTTCGTATCCTTTTCCTTAGATCAGGGCTTATAAACTTAAGCTAGGGGATAGATATATAAGTATTAGTGATGATCCGTCTTTTGTAAGAGTATTAGTATATTTTCTATGGAGTTATGCATATTTCGGGCCTTGCAGGCCTTAAACGGGACAGACTCCATCTTGCCCTCTGCCTGGTAGCTGGGGAGGCTTTCTAGGTTAAATGTAATGTTTTAGTTTCAAGGTGTTGTTCGCTTGGAGAGAACCGGTTCAGGCTGGCCCTTATCGAAAGACTGTATTTTTCTCCACTCCGAAGACACAACTTCAGGCCGGCCGGCTGGGAACGTGTCCTTGGTACGGGGAGGTACAAGAATTTGGTGGGCGGCAGGTTACTGGCCGTAACTTTCCATGAAGGGACAGCTTCCATATTAGCGAAAGTGTTAGGCAATGAGTCAGTTAGTTCATAGGCGGCAGCTAGCCGCTAGCATCTCTGCTATTAATTATTTCTTCGGCGGACAGTCGCCATCTTTGAAGTCCGAGAAAGATTTAAGACCGAGACTCTCTGAGAAAGACTGAAGGAGAAATAGCGCGGAGCGCACAGAGACAGAGAGAGAGAGAGATACGGTAGCTAATAACCAGCAAGGTTCCAGTGACTTGGAGGGAAGCAGAAGAGATTGAGCCTAGCGGTGCAGATGTGTACTTGTGACGGCTGGGGTGTGACTTCGAGACGAGCCAAGACACAGAGACGAGAAGGGAACCTAGATGACTGCCGAGCCCCGACTTCATATTAACCAGGTGACCTCCGCCCTTTCTTTAAATCACTCTAACCTTTACCTTTTCTTTGCAGAAAATACATTGCATAGTATTGTGTTTATGTTTATTATTAATAAATATCCTGGTTTATTGTGAACCGACATGTGCCTTGTATTCTTGTTCAATCATGGTAACTGACCTTTCCAGTTGAGCATTGTTTGCATGAACGGATGTGAAATCCCGATCAGGTAAGGAGTGATCAAGCAAATAGGAAGCGAGGGGACCTTTGATGCCAGGAGCAGAAGGTACATATTATAATTAGGAGAACTGTACTAAACTTTCATTGTCCTAGTTTTATCCCAAGTAGATAAATGAGAAGTTGCTCCCATAGGTGTCCATAGGAAAGTGGTCGTCGTTGATATACGGCGTTAATGAGAGCGCTGGGGGGGATACCAGCGTGGAGGTTCGCCGGATTGTGAACCGTGTGTAAATGAGAGCGCTGGGGAGGAGACCAGCGTGGAGGTTCGCCGGATTGTGAACCGTGTGTTAATGAGAGCATTGGGACTGCAGGCCCGTGTGTAGACACGCCGGATTGTGTGTCATATCTGCCCTAGGGTAGATTAGTCTGGGTCTGAGTGGCCGCGAGACTAGCTGATATGAATAGGATATGGTAGAAAACCTATGCATGTTTATTGCTATTTCCCCATCCTTAGGTACGAAATGTACATATATGTATCCATACCCATTGTAAATACGTTCTAAGGAGGGAGGTGATTACGTTCTGGCTGGGTTAGAGGGGCCCCTGGGGGCTGATTCCATCTGAGCGGAAAATCCGGTCATTACAATGCCTTATGCCACCCTCTGGTTCATCATCACTGTAGATTATGGGGGGGAAAAGCAAGCACACCTGCCTGCTTCAACTGACATGAATTAATTTGGGGTTGATTTATTAATGTGTCACTGTTTTAAAATTCCAGTCTGGCACCTGCATCCTTATCTGTAATTTGCTTTCTGTTGCAGTGCAATTTTTTTTCCAGGACCTTTGTGGCCTACTTGTAGCTATTCTATGAGCCTGCTGTGAGGGTCAGAGCAGGGTCATACAATTGTTGCAACTAGCAACTGAACTCTGGAGGGGCCCTTGTCAGGAAGCACTACAGGGAACGGTTACTAATGATGAGTTTGAACTGCTTTCACTTTTGCAAAACTCGTTTTTCTGCAGAGCAGCATTACAGCAACTTTAATGCCCCACCAAGCTTATATGAGAAAGTTGATTTCTAATCCAAAAGTTATCCAAAGAAAATCAAAAGGCCTCAAATCTAAAAAAGTGCAGGCAAATGTCAACCTGAGGAGTTATTCTGATAAAAATAATCATTTTCAGAAGGTCTATGCTGCTTGCTAGTAGATTTCTTGTGTGGAATTGCATTTTTTGTAATTTCGCGAGTGCGAGATTGTTGCTGCCCGCCGCACCTACATGTTCGCAATTGCGAACTTACACCGCAAAGAAAAAAAATCCGCTGCGTGCGAATTTGCGGATTTTGCGGGAAATTCGCGAATCTCGCGGATTGCGAATTTACCGAAAATCCGCAAAATCCGCGAGCGTAACGGATTTTCCACCCATGCTTAGTCATGTGCACATTAAACGATGCAACACGTTGAATCCAGCCACGTTGTTGCCGATTTCAGTTGAGACAGATAGTGAAGAACAGCATGACTGTTTTCTGAGAACTGAAGAAGAAACGAAAGGGAGAGTAGATTTAAGAGACACTCCTCTTCCTGAGTGTGATGGTACTTTGTGGGTTGATGGTTTGTGTTTTAAGTTGCCGAATGGTGATACGACTGCGGTATATGCTGTTACGACTTTGCATACGATTGTTGAAGCTGCACGTATCCCACATAATTCAGCACAAGCAGCGGAATTGATTGCATTAACGAGAGCATGTGTGTTGGCAAAAGGAAAACGAGTGACTGTGTATACTGATAGCCAATATGCCTTTGTAGTGGCTCATAGTTTTGGACGTTTGTGGCATGAACGTGGGTTTTTAACTTCGCATGGGACGAAGATCCAGCATGGACAGTTGGTGAATGAACTTCTTGAATCACTTACTTTGCCATTGCAAGTAGCGATCGTGAAATGCAGTGCCCATAAGAAAGTTACGGATGATGTTGGCTGTGGTAATGCGTTTGCGGATGAAGTTGTGAAAGAAACTGCGAGAAATGTGATGAGTCGAATGTATGTTGCGGATCCGGCGAGATGGGTTCCAGAGAAGAGTATGTGCGAAGATACGATTGAGAGTGTGAAATCCATTCAAGCTGAAGCTACTGAGAAAGAGTTGAATGAATGGAGAGAAAGCAAGGGTAGATTGGATTCGAATGGTTGTTGGACTGATTTGTCTGAGCATCAGAGATGGTTGTTGCCTGACGCGTATGTGCTTCCGGTTGTTACAATGGCTCATGGAATGGCACATATCAGCGTGAAAGGGATTTGTAAGTTGTTGGCTCCGGTTTGGCAGAATGCGGGAATTCCAAAATGTGCAGAGAACTTGGTGAAGAACTGTATGGTGTGTTTGATGTACAATCCTGGTAGAGGAACTCCAACACCAGCTGGTCATTTTGCTCCTCCTACGTATCCGTTCGAGGCTTTGCAGCTAGATTTTATCCATATGGAGAAATGCAACAACTTGAAATATGTTTTAGTGGTTGTTTGCTCTTTTTCTAGATGGGTTGAAGCTTATCCCCTTAAGGACAATACTGCCTTGTCCACAGCAAAAGTTCTGATAAAAGAGTTTTTCCCTAGATTCGGAATGCCGAGAATTATCTGGAGTGACAATGGGAGTGAATTTGTGGGTCAAGTCATGAAGAGACTGTGTACAGGATTAGGTATTCGGCAGAAATTCCATGCTGCAAATCACCCCCAATCAGCTGGTTTAGTTGAGTGCTATAACGGCACTCTTAAATTGAAATTGGCCAAAATCCAAGCGAGCACTGGTTGACAATGGCCAGATGCTTTGCCTTTAGCACTCCTGTCCACAAGAATGACTGTGCATTCCAGAGTGGGTCTGAATCCATACGAGGTGGTCTTTGGTCGCCCAGCTAATATTTGCGGTGTGCCAAGGCCAACTAGATTTAGTGAGATTGACCATCCTGTGTTGCTTGACTACTTGCGTGAACTGACAACTAAATTGCGTGTTTTACACCAACAGGTTCACAATAGCCTTCCACAAGCTTCAGAGGATCCAGGCCACACTATCGAACCTGGTTCATGGGTCTTCGTGCGAAACTTTCAGCGGAGCAAGAACGATCAGCCCCGCTGGACCGGACCCTACCAAGTCCTCCTGTCTACATGTTCTGCGGTCCGAGTGAGAGGCAAGCGAAACTGGATCCACGGAGTACACTGTAAGCGCGCACCTTTGCCCTTACAGTACGATAAGTGGGTCCAGGAGGGACTTCCAGACTCTGAAACAGACACTGTTCCACGATTTTTGCCATTTAGCGATGCTCGTCTGATTGGTACGAACTCTGAGAGACAAAGTGACGATCTTTTACAGGACGCAGTGCCACCTTTGAATCGATTGAACACTACTGAGCCTGAACTCTTATTTAAAGATCAAGAATTGCCTGGAAGAAGCCGCTATAATTTGCGACCGAGAGTCATGGACAAATAAATAAAGACAAATACAGTTTTTATGATTTTTTCTGTTTGCAGGTTAACTCTCCACCGAGGATCTACTCATTTTTGTTTTTCAAACCGCCATCCGGGTTCAGCTGCAGGGTCGCGGTTGCCGAAAGTCTTTGGAGTGCAAGCCTGAGACACTAGGTCGAGGGTTCTGGTTGGCCTATGGGAGTTGCCCTGGGTTGACAGAGGCATTCCTTAGCAGAAACACCCTACCATCGCGAGCAGCATATTTAGTTTAGGATGGATTTCTTCGAGTTGGAGAGACCTGCAAGGACAATGATTTTTAGAAAGAAGATATGTAAACTAATCTCAAAGAAACGTTTTTTGATACCGTGTGTATTTTTGCTATTGAGTTTGATGACATTCATAATTGGTTATGTGACATTCTCTTTCAAAGTAACGTTTGTTCCCACTGTGCAACCTACACATCCACCTACTATTTCTTCTCATTCTTTTCACCCTTTGCCTGAACATGAGGTAGTTAGATGATTGGAATTTGCTAATAATTCCTTTATTCAACTTTTGCACCAACACCAGTTAATGATGAACACAACAAATTGTTGGATCTGTGGTCTAATGCCCCATACGACTGATAAGGGTATTCCGTATTTAGTTTTGCCCTTTAGTTTAAATGGTTCGATTTGGGCTTACAGAACGATGTTTATCTATGCCCACAGTGTTTACCCCTTACGCTCACCGAAGGATAACCCGAAGAATAGTGCTGTTGCAAGAGGCATAGTCGACATGGTTAAAGGGACTAATGCCGTTGAAACTATTCCGATAGATGAGAAGCAACCCTATAGTGGTTGGGATATTACTGGATATGGAGTTAGTCTGAGTGTTAACCAGCGAGCGAAAAGTTCTCCACCGATTTGGATAGTGCCCCATCAGGGTCGCTATTGTCTGCAGGGTAATGGCAAGAATCCGAGAGCTCAGTTAGGGAAGAGCGTTTGTACTGATACTTACGTATTTACGTCTCAGTCTTCCCCAGCATTTTTAGCTGCTAAGGGTACCTACTTTGTTTGCTATGACAAAGCGTATACATGGTTGCCCCCTGATTTTTCGGGCACATGTTTTGTTTCTTTGCTGTTACCTCCCACTTTTACAGCTGCGGCAGATTACCATAAGACAAGAGTTGCTAGAGGTGTCTTTAGTCAGGAAGACACTGCAGGGCAAGAGTTGGGAGATTTCTTTAAGGGTTTTCTGCCGTTTTGGGGACCGATGGCTAATAGCAGGAATATTCGCCAGTTGACGAGAGTGGTTGAGTCCACCATAGTCGAAACTGCTGGTGCCCTTAGTAACTTGACTGCTGAGCTCCTGTCGGATAGACTTATGACACTCCAAAATAGAGTTGCCCTTGATGTTATACTAGCAGATCGAGGTGGAGTTTGTAAACTGATTCAATCGAGCTGCTGCATTTTCATAATAGACAACGCTCCATCAGTTTTCCAGGCCATTTCCAAGCTACATAAGATCTCCGATTCTGTCCATTTGGACAAAGGAGATTGGTCGTTAATGGGATGGTTATGGGGATTGATATCCACTTGGGGTTGGAAGATTCTGATGGTCATTGGGATGGTCTTAGCTATCCTTTTCCTGTTCTGTCTCTGTGTACAGTGTGCTCCTGCAATTTGTGGCCTTTGTGCTACTGCGTGTGCAAAGAGACCTGTCTAGAGAGAGGTACTAAGTAATAGGATGGTGCTACAGCAACATATCGATGATCTGATGAATATAGATCCGGATTCAGATTGACATGGGTTTGGGTCTGTTGCCTATGTAAGGGAAAAAGGAGGGTCTGTAGTTCCGTGGTTCGTGGGTGAAGTTCGATGGTTCCGAACCCGTACAATTAAGGTCGTCGGAAATGGACGATTTTGGTGTCAGCAGACCGCAAATGTAGAGTGTAGAGTGTCTAAGTGTTTTCGCATGAATCGATCAATGAGAACACTATGTATTTGAGGATTTTGTTTGAACCTTCGGGTTCCATTTTGTGTACGGCAGCCATTTTGAGTGGTTGCCCTCACATAGGCCCTGACTGCGGCCGAACAAGTCCTTGAGACACGTATGCCTTAGCTGACTTCTGAGTGACCTGGCCGAACTGACTCCTTGCCCGAGGCTGACCTCGCTGAGCCAGTTCCTTGTTAAGCAGCTGGTCAGATAAAGATCAAAGAGTAGTACGTGCCCGAGTTTATGGTACACTGCTCCCACCTTTCTATCTCACTTCCAATCTGTTTCTGCCTTTCCTTTACGACATAATCACTGATTTGGGTTGAGGGTTTTATGATGGGTTTGTCCGGCCTGATCCGACAAGAAACATGGAATGTGCTTGGTCATTTCTGGTGGGCTGGACAACTGAAAGTGGGATTGTCGTCGTACGCTACTTTTAAATTGTCACACTGTCATTGGTCAATTTGTATGAACTCGATGCTAATTCTGAATGTTGCCTGAGACTTGATTTTTGGCATAAAAGACCATTCTCCGCTCATTGAATTTGTGCAGTCTCTAGCGAACCACCCGTGTTGTGCTTCGTAGATCTCTGTTCCTGGTTGCAGCCAATAAACTTTGGTCTTTGACGTCATCAAGAAGTATCCCGTGTCTCTGTTTGCCAAGACAGGGGAACTCGAAGGCATCAGGCGTTCTCCCTGACGCCGCTGAGTTCTAAAATCCGGTCCTTCAGATTACTCTGTGCATATTTTTTAATTACTGGACATCTTCGACACAGTCTTCGTTAGCTGACGCATGATAAAATACCCAAATATCTCCCTTATGTTGCAGATGTTTATCAAGGAGGGCAACCCTCTGCGCTTCTCTCAGACATTCTTTTACATTCCTTTTACATCTATTTTTACAAATACACTTTCTAGCCAACACCAGAAGGTAGAAAAGCAAGTTGCTCTGCCTTTTACTCATCACTGCATAGTTCTCTTGTACCCAGATATAATTAGGGTGACACCTACCTGAATTTCCTTTTGCAAGATCATGTTAATTGTCCCAAAACGATCCCAAAGCCACACAGTAGGCTGCAGAGTCTGTAAAATCATAAAACAGTGATGCCATTTTAGTGCAACAGAATTAAAAGTGTAATGCATAAGTACAATAAATTCATGCTGTAACCTAGTTCCTCGCAGCTCCCGCAGACTCTCCTTGTAGCTGGTACTCACCTTGCCCGGTTTCCTTTCATCTGCTTTCACCAGCTGTAACTTCCATTTTGGCAGTGCTTAATTTGGGCCGGTGGTTGCTGGTGGGGCCCACTGGCACTCATTTTTGAGGACTGACACTTATTTTTCATCAACTGTAAATTCCATTTTGGCAGTGCTTAATTTGGGCCGGTGGTTGCTGGTGGGGCCCACTGGCACTCATTTTTGGGAACTGATACTTAATTTTCATCATATCTCATTGATCCAGAGAAAGAGAGAAAAAACACAAAGGCGAGATTGACAAAGAGAAAGAAGGAAAAACAGGGATAAAGGGAGAATACATGGGTGAAAAAGGAACCTAAAGGCGAGAGCTAAAGGGCCAGAAAGCGTCTAGTGGTGTGTGGAGGAAGAATGGCATTGAATCAAAATGACAGCCCTTGTGTTTGGCACTGAGAACCTTGAATAGGGATGGCTAGAGTTTTCTGAGCATGTCTCTGGGCCCCAGCAGACACTCTTTACCATTTAAGAACTGCATTTTGTGACTCCTTCTTTCTGGCTCCTCCTTGATATTTTTGATAACAAACGAACAGAGGCTGTGCACCCACTCCTATATTTTTATATCCACAACCATTGACTGAGTGATAATTCTTGAATCTGGTCTGACTGTAGCCAGTTCTCTCTACTAAGGCTTCGCTAGAGAGAGTTTCTTCCCTTAGGTCACAAACTCTGTTCGGGTCTGCAGTGATCAGGCGAGGACTGAGCCGGTCCCTCAGAAATGCAGGGGTACCGGGGAGTCCTACCGAAGTTGAAATGCCCAAAACTCTCATCGTTCTGCTGTAAATTGGCTTTATGTAAGGTAGGTTCTTCAGAGATCTTTGTCCGAGACCCCGCGTCCGGGCTGGTGAAGGCTGGCGTGCCGTGCTCCAAGGCTGAGCAGTGGTGATTCCACCTCATGCCTCAATACCCACCACCAAACACGTCCTGCCTCTTTATCTCACTGTTTTTCATCCCTGCTTTCTACCTTTGACACTGTTTTCCCTCTTTCGCTTCCTCCTCTTTTTTTGTTATTCTCTGTCTCGCTCTGGGTCAAAATCTGTTGAGTTAAAATAAGAGCACGTCTCCAAAGACAGAGGGACCTGCAGCCACCGTCTCAAATTAACCTCTGATTTGGCCCAAGAATAATCAAATCAATCCCAATGGGCTGTCAAGAGCCACCAGCAAAGTGATTGGTTAAAAATTAGCTTACGTAAAAGATTTCCATAGAGCGAGGAATGAGGCAGAGATGTTCACTTTCTCCCTCATTAATTGATATTCATGTAGAACCTTTATCAGGCAGAGCCAGGGAAACTTCCGCGACAGCGACATTGACTATAAGGGGATTTGAGAATAGGGAGTGCTCCATGCCATAACCTTGCTGAGTTTACAAGCTGTCCAGAGACGAATCTCCCCAAAAAGAGGGAAAATAAACAAATATTGTATCAATCCCTGGCGATGAGGCAACTGATACATAATCAGAAACTGTTGTTTAATACCCACTTTCAGGCAGAAGATTAGATCCCTTGGAGTCACTGCTGGTCCCAAAGTAGGATTGCTGACTCAGATGAATTAAAAAATAGTGACGGATGAAGTCAGAGAACTGCCTAAGAGATGAGAGGGTATCCGCTCATTTTATAGGGAGGATCAACTGGATGAAGACGTCCCTTCTTCTGAAATATGGTTTTATTTCTCAGTTTATCCTCCTTTGTTTAGATTAGTGTGAGATACAGAATGCCAAAGATATGTGCAATGTGTTTATCTATGGAGGGGCACAGATTCGCGTGGAAGAAATCAACCTGTGCTTTAAATAGGGGTGGAAGGGCCCTGCCAAACTTTCGGTTATACTGTTGGGCCTTTAAAGTCTTCTGTGGAGTTGCAGACTTCTAGCCCACGCCCCTTCTCGGGGTTTGGCTTGGACTGCTCTGCCTCAGTACCATGAGGGTCAAGAGTGGCTGTTAGAAGATGCTGTGGAGCTGTTCATGGGAGGCCAGAGGAAGACCTCCTGAGCATAGAATGAGAGAATGGGCGCCGGTTGGCATGCCGTTTTCTGTACTCTTCGCTTCATAAAGACTGCACATTAGGAACCATTAGTGTGATTGCTCCTTGGATAGTGAGCCTGTCATGACTCGTGTGAACTTCGTATATATTCGATACCACGAACCTTGTGCCGTCTTTATTTGAGACCGCACATTAAGATACTGTTATTTTAATGCTCCTTGGAAAGTGAGCCTGCCATGGGACTCGTGTGAATTTCTCATATTTCCGATATCACAAACCTTGTGCCGTCTTTATTTGAGATTCTTTATCATATGAATATTGCTGATCTGATGTGATGTTGATCACGTTATGATACGTATACAATTGTCTAGATACTATACATGCATTAATCTCTAATAGTTTCAAGCCCTGACGAAGTTCCCCCTGGCAACTGAGAAACGAAACGCGTTGGCTGTGTGCCCGTTCTTACGATTGTCTTAATAAAGGAAGACATTTTGGAGTACATTGGCCTGATTTTTAGGTCTCGCCTGAGACAGCGCATGCGCTGCCTCTTCGAGACATTTAGTAAGTGGCTTTTAAAAGTGCCACCAGAGGCTTTTGCTGGCCGACAGCTTGCGTTCACAAGCTTGTGCACGTGCACAGCTGCCATCTGTGTTTTTATTGCTGTGATCAGGCTCCTCTGCTTGCACTACCCCTCTCCCTTTTCCCCTTCCCCCCTGGCCAGCTTCATTTGTGTCTTCTAGCTGTGAATCATGCTCCTCTGCTCGCACTCCACCCTCCCTTTTCCCCCTCCCTCTTTGTCAGTTTCATTTGTGTCTTCTATCCTGTGAATGCTCCACTGCTCTCACTCCCCCTCCCTTCTCCCCCTCCCTCTTCGTTAGTTTAATTTGTGTGTTCTATCACTGTGAATGCCCCTGCTTCCACCAAGCACACACACCATCAGCCGTCAGTGTACGCTTCCACCAGGTACACACACCACCAGCCGTCAGTGCACACTTTCACGAGGCACACACACTACCAGCTGTCACACACTACCAGCCATCATTGCACGCTCCCACCAGGGAAACACACCACCAGCCGTCAGTGCACGCTTTCACCAGGCACACACACACCACCAGCCGGCGGTGCACGCTTTCACCAGGCACACACACCACCAGCCGTCAGTGCACGCTTTCACCAGGCACACACACCACCAGCCGTCAGTGCACGCTTCCACCAGGCACACACACCACCAGCCGGCAGTGCATGCTTCCACCGGGCACACTCACCACCAGCCGTCAGTGCATGCTTTCACCGAGCACACACACCACCAGCCGTCAGTGCACGCTTCCACCAGGCACACACACACCACCAGCCGTCAGTGCACGCTTCCACCAGGCACACACACCACCAGCCATCAGTGCACGCTTCCATCAGGCACAAACACCACCAATGGTGAGTGCACACTTTCACCAGGCACACACCACCAGCTGTCAGTGCACGCTTTCACCAGGCACAGACACCACCAGTCGTCATTGCAAACTTTCACTGGGCACACACACCACCAGCCGACAGTGCACGCTTTCACCAGGCACACACACCACCAGTCGTCAGTGCAAACTTTCACTGGGCACACACACCACCAGCCGTCAGTGCACGCTTTCACCAGACACACACACACCAGCCGTCAGTGCACGCTTCTACCAGGCACACATACCACCAGCCATCAGTGCACGCATCCACCAGACACACACACCACCAGCCGTCAGTGCACACTTCCACCAGGCACACACACCACCAGTCGTCACACACTACCAGCCGTCGGTGCATGCTTCCACCAGTCACACACCACCAGCCATCAGTGCAAACTTTCACCAGGCATACACACCACCAGCCGTCAGTGCAAGCTTTCACCAGACACACACACCACCAGCCGTCAGTGCACGCTTTCACCAGGCACACACACCACCAGCCGTCAGTGCACGCTTTCACCAGGCACACACACCACCAGCCGTCAGAGTTTCTTGGTAAATATGTGTTCGATGCCTGAGAGGGAGTGGGTTGAGTTTCCTTAAACCATGCTGAGTATGCAGGTGTAGTGCATGAACTCCTGTGTGAGTGAGCCATGCTACCTGGGGCTCACTCACTCCACACTTGTAAATTGCGCCGGCACTAGGCTTTTTCTCATTTGCAAAGTTTGGCGCATGCGCACAGTTAGGCAGCCCCCACACCCCCGGGAATGACTGCTTCCTACAATCAGTATGGAAACAACATTCAGAGCAATGAAAACAAGTTCATTTGATGCAAAGAACTGTTAACAAAAACCATGTCCAGCTATTGTAGATCTGGCAACTGAAACAAAACAGCAATAAAAAACAAACAAGCATTGGCATAGCCAATAGGTCTCGCTTTTTGGACCCTATAAGTATTTAGTTATGCAGCAGAATATCCTTGGTGCAACAACACCAACTGTTGCATGGCTAAACAATTATAAGGTCCCAAATGTGAGACCTATTGGCTATGCCAATGCTTGTTTGACTTCTAACAGAGTGCACCTTCTGTATTTATGAACATAAGCCCACAGAGGTGCACTGCGAGCTAACAGCGCATGCACACACGTGCACAGCGGACTTATTGTACTACACATCCCACTTGTGTGCACCGTAAATTCAATGCCCACATATAAATATCCCACAGCGGTGCACCGCGACTGAACAGCACATGTACACATACGCATGACTGTGTAAATGTAAATGTAAATGTATTGCGATTTATATAGCGCACCTATCACCCGAAGGCATCAAGGCGCTTGCCTTGGGAACCCGTCCTGGTATTCCCCTGTGAGATAACCCCAGCAGGGTATCCACAAGGTGAAAGCCAGGCATCCCGCAGCGAGGGGCCGTAGTGGAGATTAAGCAAGCTATTGCCCAGAGTCGCAGAGTGTGAACCCGTGAGTCGAGTAGGCACCGGAACGAGAATTATCGAGTCCGTGGAATCTTTGAGCCCAAGACCGCCGAGGCGGGGAATTGAACCCTGGTCCAGGACCGATCTCAGCTTCCGGGTCTGCTGCCTCTAACCCCTGAGCCACACTTCTCCACCCGAACTTCTGTGCACAGAGGACTCAATATACTACTTATGCCCCATGCTGCACATACATTTACAAACCTATATGTGCATCCCAGACTCGAGGAACATGCATACAATGAATTGGGGCCTGGAGCAGCGTACTGCCCTGTGTAAAGAGCTTCAACGCCTCGTCTGGAGTAGTAAGCGCTATATAAGTACCATTACAAGATAATACAGTGCAATACATATCACATGGCTGTACAGGCTCATTGTATTACACACAAATGCACATGCGACAGCGATACACCTCTCGCTTGCTGGTCATATATATAAAACAGGACTGAGCACCGCTGATTTGAGGTACCGTCCTCAGCAGGGCGTCTTTGTTACAATATAGGATTCATTCATCTGAAAATCACTCACCCATCTGACAGAGGAGGAAGAGCTGCAAACTGCCTAGGAGGCAGCGCCGGATTAGCATGTTCAGCTTGTCCTCGGTTTTTCGCCTCTGCCAACAGCTGTGCTCCCCAAAATGCAGTCCGTACCCCTTCCTCCGACCATGGCTCGTCCTGCGCCAGACGCTGCACCGAGGGATGAAATTCGCATTTTTGGCAGCGCAGCTTGAAAGCAGGCCGGCCCTGCACCTTTCAGCCACACCTGCTGCCTCCATAGCTCAGCCCCATTCACTTTTAGCCTTTTTGGCAAGCCTGCTGGCCACGCCCCCTTCACGCACACCCCCCCCTTTCCTGACCTGTTCTGTGTAGCCTGCCACGCTCCCTTACCATACCACTGGGGCTCTCTGCAAAGATATTCCTTCAAAGCACACAAAACACCTATGTACCTAGCATGTCCTGCATGGTTGTGCTCCCTATGATGTAGCTAAAGCTCGATGCACCCGCTCTTCGCATGCCTCATGTAGCCACCCCCCCCACCTAAGGCACTGCAAAGACACTATAGCAGCCAGCCACTATTAAAGTGAAAGTGCGCATTGTGCACTCTGTATACAAATAAGGCTGCCAATGTCCCGCGAGTGCTGGGTGACGGGGGCGGGTGTTGGCCACTATTAAAGTGAAAGCACGCATTGCGAGTTCCGCATGGAAGTAGCGCCCACCATTGTCCAGTGAGTACTTTGTGGGCACGCTGCAAATGAAAGTGCTGCCATTCTCCCACATTCTTTAGTAAAGAAAATAGTGCTCGCACACTAATTAAAGCATCCCGTGTAACGCCGCCAATAAAAGATCCAGTCCGTGTGGGCAGGGCCAAAAGGAGACAGGGCGGTAACCAGGAGGGACTAAGAAGCCTCCTTTACAATGAGAAGCCACTGTTTACCATGCACTATGATGCAAGCTAATAGGAATCATGGGCGGGTCTGCAAGTCCCCTTCTAAAAGTGTATCAATCACAATAAGCCTCGCAGAGCGAGGTGCGCATGCGCGCTCCAGTGTTAGGTCTGCGAGATCTAAAAACTCAAGAAGGGCTGCTAAAGCCCTTATGGAGGGGAAACAAGCCAACCTAAATATGGACAGCCCTCACAGACTCACAGTCATACTCTAGAAGCACTCTCACAGCCCTCGCAGACTCACAGTCACACTCTAGAAGCACTCTCGCAGCCCTCACAGACTCCCAGTCACACACTAGAGGCACTCTCACTGCCCTCGCAGAAGAGTAGTCACAGACTACTGAAAGCACCCCTCCCAGAGTACCAGTCACACACTAGCAGACACAATTTTACACTTCTTGCACACTAGCAGTCTCGTGCTACCGACTGCATTCTCACAGCCCTCGCAGAAGAGTAGTCACACTCTAGAGGCACTCTCACAGCCCTCACTGTTGGACAGGCCCCAGGAAGGGCTCGCTCCCTCCCCGCATGACAGAGCCCGGACATCGGCTCTCCAGGTGTTACCCCCAGAAGCAACCCGCAACCCGTCCCCTACGGGACGCCTGCCCCCGAACATCTCTGTATCACTGGCCCGGGCCACCGTCAGCACCATTGCCCGGGCCCAGCCGCCATCTTGGACCCTGCACCACGAGGCCGCGTGGCCTCAGCTCGACCCCAACCCTGGGCCTGGCCAGGCCCCGACATCCCGGCACCACCATCCACCCAGGAGGTGAACGGACCACTTGGCAGGTCAATGGGAGAGAGGAGTGTCGATGGCTCTCCCCTGCCAGGTGCCGATCGCCCCCAGCCTCCCCGGGCGCTGGCTCCACCCCCCTGCTGGGTGTCTGGACTCCCTCATCCCGGACCTCCCGACCTCCAAGTGCGAGGGTCCGGACATCAAAGGGCGCCAGACCTATAACTGAGGCAGCTCCAGAGCAGGAAGGCAGTTGTATCCTGGAGTCGAGAGACACTGTGAAGAACTCATCCTTGACGGACTGCTGGCGCTGCCACAGCCCTGCCTTGTGAACTGTCGTCCTGCCTGCTGGCGCTGCCGCGGCCTTCTGCAACCTTCATCCTCGTAGGGACCTGCTGGCGCTGCCGCGGCCCTTTGCAACCTACATCCTCGTCGGGACCTGCTGGCGCTGCCGCGGCCCCCCTTGCAACCACCATCTTTGTCGGGACCTGCTGGCGCTGCCGCGGCCCGACCCTCCAGAACGCCGAGCTCGAGGATTGTGAGCTACCATCATTCCATCTCAATACCAGATTGGTAACAAGACTGTCCCGCTACCCCCTTTCCCTGCCAGAGACTAGAATTGAGAGGATCCTCGTATCCTGATCTCACTGTACCGTATTACCTTACTTCAAGAACTGCATATAAAGAGCGTAAACCCTATCTTTGTGTGGTGTCCATCTGTGGGGGGAAGTTACTTGTCTGTACGATCGCTAGGAGACGGCTCTCCCCGGAAGCCTCTCCCCTTGTCCTCGGCCGACCTTCCAGGTCCCGTCTAACATTGGTGGCCAGCGGCGCGATCCGAACCAACGCGTAATCGTACAGAGAGTAACTCACCCCACGACTAAACCACAATGACAACCAAAGAGAGCGGATCCACAGAGAAATTCCAGATGGAAAAACTAGAAGAGTACAGCCATCGAGAGCTAAAACAATTTTGCATAGAACTAGGCATTGCTACCACCGGTCTGAGCACGAAAGAGGACTTCAAACACGCCCTAGAATCTTGGGCAGAAACCGCCAGACCCCGGCACCAAAACGTCGAAGCACCAGAGACAAACACCACTCCGACCAAAGAAAGAAGAGCGGGTCTCTCCCGGGAAGAGATCAAGGAACGAGAAAAATGCAGACTCCACGAATTAGAGTTGGCACTGCTCAAGTTGGACGGAGAGCTGAAACTGGCAGAACAGAAGATAAACTTAGAACACTTACGGCTCCGAGAAGAGCGGGAAGAAAAACAAAGACAAAGAGAACTCGAAGAGAAAAGACTGGCATACGAACACGAGCGCAAACTCGCAGAGATAGAAATGCGGAAACAGAACAAGGAACTGGGGGTACCCGAGCAACCGCGCACCCTAGGCGCTACAGAACCAAAGGTCCACATCCCTAAAGATGTCGTCCGAGAATATTATCGGAACGATGACATACAACAGTGGTTCAAGGCCTTCGAGATCGCCATGACCTCCCACCGGATCGATCGAAGTGACTGGGGAGCCGGTCTATGGGGGAGGTTCGTCAATGAAGGCCGCGATGCCCTGCTTCAGCTCCCGGACCATCAGATGACGTCCTATGACCACATGAAGGCCCCTCTCCTCACTCGATATGGGCTCACGCCCGAGATGTACCGCCAGAGGTTCCGCGACTGCACACGGATCCCGGGTACGACTTGGGTAGAATATGTGAACTATTTCAGCCGAGCCTTCGAGGGATGGATAAAGGGGAGCCACGTAACGACTTACGAGCAACTCTTCAACCTCATTGTGTGGGAGCACCTCTCCAACAACTGCTTTGTCGAGCTCAGGCAGCACCTCCTCGACAGTAAATTGACTGAACCGCGGCAGCTCGCCGCTGAGGCTGACCGATGGGAAAGCACCCGAGTGGCCCGGAGTGGGCCAAACGAACAGAACAGAACCAACCAAGGTCACCATCGCCCCCGAGGAGGAGGAGGAGGCCAGGGCCGGGGCAGAGATGCCGTCCCGGCAGCTCCCACCAACACCACCCCGCCCCCGGCCGGTCGGGGAAACCCCCCGATGCGCCCAGGGTTCCGAGCCAACGTTACTTGCCACCGGTGCCAGCGCATCGGCCACTATGCCAGCGACCCGAACTGCCCAAAGAACCAGACTCCCGGGCCCCGCCAGGTCGCTGCCGCCGCCCTAGGAGAAGAGCAAATCTCCGAAGAACATGAAGAATACGAGCAGGAGCAGCCCGAGTGGGAACCTGCCGCCATGGTCCTAGCTTGCCTAGGGGGAAGAGACATGATCCCGCGGGTCCCACCACCCGCCAACACCAGAAAATACAGCCAGTGGGTGAACATAAATGGGCGCAAGGCCGAAGCCCTGCGTGACACGGGGGCCAGTGTGACGGCTGTCCGCTGTCACCTGGTGACCCCAGAACAAATCCTGCCAAACGTTCTCTGCCCCGTCCGATCGGCCGACAATTCTGAGAGCCTGTGTCGGATGGCCTGCGTCCCCTTCGAATGGGGAGGAGTGTCCGGCATGCTAAAAGTGACTGTCCGCGATGATGCCCCCGTGGACTGCCTCCTGGGAACGATCTCGAGAGTTCCCCGTGGGCGGCCGTTGAAAGAAGAGAGCACCTGGGGATGTTGGGCCTCCCGGACTGGGCGTGCGTAACAACCCGGTCCATGGCCGCCCGCGCCATCCCCAGACCCGAAGAACCAGAATGGCCAGCACCTCCTCCCCCGATCACTCCAGAGGAAGACACCGTCCATACTGACCCCCCAGAACAAACACAGGAAGGGCCCGCTCAGCCCCAAGACCTACCAGACCTGGCTCAGTGGCGTCAAGAGGGGGGGCCCACGCAGGAACAATTCCGGCAGGAGCAAAAGACCTGTCCCTCCCTCGAGGGACTCCGACAGCAAGCCCTCGCCCAGAGCGCGGGAGACACCGCAGGGGCCCACTGGATCTATTGGGACAATGACCTACTGTACAGCTAGCAAAGAATCGCGGAATTGGGGGCCAGTCGGGTGCTGGTGGTGCCCCTCCGCTTCAGAGACTTCCTTTTGAACTTGGCACACGATGTCCCCCTGGCTGGGCACCTGGGGCAAGACAAAACCTACAACCGCCTGGTAACCCACTTTTACTGGCCAAAGATGCGAAATGACGTCTCCAACCACTGCCGGGCCTGCCCCACCTGCCAGGCCAGCGGAAAGAGCAGCCGAAAACTCAAGGCACCCCTGCAACCATTCCCCGTCGTCACCACCCCTTTCGAAAGGGTGGGAATAGACATTGTGGGGCCCCTGGACCCCCGAACAGCACAAGGGCACCGATTCATCCTGGTCCTGGTGGACCACGCCACCCGCTATCCCGAGGCCGTTCCCCTTCGAACTGTGACAGCACCAGTGGTAGGCCGAGCCTTGATGGGGATCTTCTCTCGAGTGGGCTTCCCCCGGGAGGACGTCAGCGACAGGGGCACGAACTTTATTTCCAAATATATGAAGTCCCTCTGGCAGCAGTGCGGAGTCACCTACCAATTCACAACCTCCTATCACCCGCAAGGAAACGGACTGGTCGAGCGGTTCAACCGCACTCTCAAGGGGATGATCATGGGGCTGGAGGAACCCCTGCGCCGCCAGTGGGACGTGCTACTCCCGTGCCTCCTCTTCGCCTACCGAGAAGTCCCCCAGAAGTCCCTCGGCTTCAGCCCCTTCGAGCTCCTGTACGGACACCCTGTCCGAGGGCCCCTCAGCCTAGTTAAAGAAGAATGGGAAATGGCCCCCCTGAAAACCCCTCCAGACGTCTATAAGTACCTCCTGACCCTCCGCAATCAGACCAGGCGATTCAGGGAGATCGCTAAAGCCAATCTTGAGGCCAGTCAGGAGGACATGAAGAAATGGTACGATCAACATGCCTCCTCCATCGAGTTCGAGCCTGGTCAGCAGGTATGGGTGATGTCCCCCATCGAGCCTTGTGCCTTGCAAGACAAATGGACAGGACCCTTCAAGGTGGTCGAACGCAAGGGCCCTGTCACCTATCTCATCGACATGGAATCCCCCCGGAACCCCCTCCGGGTCCTCCACGCCAACAGACTCAAACCACACTTCGTGCACTCGGAGCTCAGCCTACTGATGGCTACAGACAGTGGGGCGGAAGAAGACTCCGAGCCCCTCCCTGACCTACTGAGGACCCGTGAAAAAGATGGTTCGGTGGACGGGGTCCGACTCTCCGATGCCCTGACCCCGGAGCAGCGCCAAGACTGTCGGGCCCTCCTGCTGTAATTTGCAAACCTGTTTTCCCTCACCCCGGGGTCACCCGCTGGTGCCTTCACGACGTGGACACTGGGGACAGTCCCCCTATCCGACACCGGGCGTACCGAGTACCAGATCGGGTGCGCGCCTGCATCCAAGAAGAAGTCGCCAAAATGCTCACACTCGGAGTCATCGAGCCCTCAGACAGCCCCTGGGCCAGCCCGGTCGTACTGGTCCCCAAAGCGGCTGCCCCGGGCATCACCCCCGAGCTCCGATTCTGCGTCGACTATCGGGGTCTGAACGCTGTCACCCGAACCGACGCTCATCCCATCCCCCGAGCAGATGAACTGGTTGACCGCATGGGGGCTGCCCGCTACCTAAGCATCTTCGACCTGACAGCGGGCTACTGGCAGATCGGCCTCACCCCCAGGGCCCAAGAACGATCCGCTTTCTCCACCCCGGATGGACACTACCATTTCAAAGTGATGCCATTCGGCATGAAAAACGCTCCAGCCACTTTTCAAAGACTTGTGAACCAGGTATTGGCGGGCCTCGAAGAATTCAGCGCCGCCTACCTGGACGATATCGCGGTATACAGCCGCCACTGGTCAGACCACCTCCACCACCTCCGAGAGGTCCTGCAGGCCCTTCAACGAGCCGGCCTCACAATCAAGCCCAGCAAGTGCCAAATTGGCCAGGGGTCCGTGACCTACCTCGGGCACCAAGTGGGGAGCGGTCTGGTGGCCCCTCTCCAGCTTAAGATTGCTGCCATCCAGTCCTGGCAGCCCCCCGTCACCCAAACCGAGGTCCGAGCCTTCTTGGGGCTCACCGGATACTACCGGCGGTTTGTGAAGGACTATGGCAGCATTGTGGGGCCCCTCACGGAACTCACATCCAAGAAACACCCAAAAACAGTCAACTGGACCCCAGACTGTCAAGCGGCCTTCGAGAAGCTGAAGGCCGCCATGTGCACCGCCCCTGTGCTCCAGGCCCCCGACTACAGCCGTGAGTTCATCGTCCAGACTGATGCCTCAGACCATGGCATTGGGGCCGTCCTCTCCCAACTGAACCCCGAGGGAGTCGACCAACCAGTGGCCTTCATCAGCCGACGCCTGCTGGCCCGGGAACAGCGCTGGAGTACCATCGAGCGGGAGGCCTTTGCAGTAGTATGGGCCCTCAAGAAGCTCCGACCATACCTCTTCGGTACCCACTTTCGGGTACAAACAGATCATCGCCCCCTGCAATGGTTAATGCAGATGCGGGGGGAGAATCCCAAACTGTTGCGATGGTCCATCTCCCTGCAGGGGATGGACTTCACTGTGGAGCATCGCCCTGGCCAAGACCACGCCAACGCGGATGGCCTGTCACGCTTTTTCCGCCTCGACGAGGAGAGTCCCCAAGAGGATGGGTGACTCTCCCCGCCTTCAGCTGGGGGGGACGCATGTTGGACAGGCCCCAGGAAGGGCTCGCTCCCTCCCCGCATGACAGAGCCCGGACATCGGCTCTCCAGGTGCTACCCCCAGAAGCAACCCGCAACCCGTCCCCTACGGGACGCCTGCCCCCGAACATCTCTGTATCACTGGCCCGGGCCACCGTCAGCACCATTGCCCGGGCCCAGCCGCCATCTTGGACCCTGCACCACGAGGCCGCGTGGCCTCAGCTCGACCCCAACCCTGGGCCTGGCCAGGCCCCGACATCCCGGCACCACCATCCACCCAGGAGGTGAACGGACCACTTGGCAGGTCAATGGGAGAGAGGAGTGTCGATGGCTCTCCCCCGCCAGGTGCCGATCGCCCCCAGCCTCCCCGGGCGCTGGCTCCACCCCCCTGCTGGGTGTCTGGACTCCCTCATCCCGGACCTCCCGACCTCCAAGTGCGAGGGTCCGGACATCAAAGGGCGCCAGACCTATAACTGAGGCAGCTCCAGAGCAGGAAGGCAGTTGTATCCTGGAGTCGAGAGACACTGTGAAGAACTCATCCTTGACGGACTGCTGGCGCTGCCACAGCCCTGCCTTGTGAACTGTCGTCCTGCCTGCTGGCGCTGCCGCGGCCTTCTGCAACCTTCATCCTCGTAGGGACCTGCTGGCGCTGCCGCGGCCCTTTGCAACCTACATCCTCGTCGGGACCTGCTGGCGCTGCCGCGGCCTTCTGCAACCTTCATCCTCGTAGGGACCTGCTGGCGCTGCCGCGGCCCTTTGCAACCTACATCCTCGTCGGGACCTGCTGGCGCTGCCGCGGCCCCCCTTGCAACCACCATCTTCGTCGGGACCTGCTGGCGCTGCCGCGGCCCGACCCTCCAGAACGCCGAGCTCGAGGATTGTGAGCTACCATCATTCCATCTCAATACCAGATTGGTAACAAGACTGTCCCGCTACCCCCTTTCCCTGCCAGAGACTAGAATTGAGAGGATCCTCGTATCCTGATCTCGCTGTACCGTATTACCTTACTTCAAGAACTGCATATAAAGAGCGTAAACCCTATCTTTGTGTGGTGTCCATCTGTGGGGGGAAGTTACTTGTCTGTACGATCGCTAGGAGACGGCTCTCCCCGGAAGCCTCTCCCCTTGTCCTCGGCCGACCTTCCAGGTCCCGTCTAACACTCACATACTCATAGTCACACACTAGAGGCACTGTCACAGCCCTCTCAGACTCACAGTCACACACTAGAAGCACTCTCACAGCCCTCGCAGAAGAGTAGTCACAGACTACTGAAAGCACCCCTCCCAGAGTACCAATCACACACTAGCAGACACAATCTTACACTTCTTGCACACTAGCAGTCTCGTGCTACCGACTGCATTCTCACAGCCCTCGCAGAAGAGTAGTCACACTCTAGAGTCACTCTCACAGCCCTCACATACTCATAGTCACACACTAGAGGCACTGTCACAGCCCTCACAGACTCACAGTCACACACTAGAAGCACTCTCACAGCCCTTGCAGACTCACAGTCACACACTAGAAGCACTCTCACAGCCCTCACAGAAGAGTAGTCACAGACTACTGAAAGCACCCCTCCCAGAGTACCAATCACACACTAGCAGACACAATCTTACACTTCTTGCACACTAGCAGTCTCGTGCTACCGACTGCATTCTCACAGCCCTCGCAGAAGAGTAGTCACACTCTAGAGGCACTCTCACAGCCCTCACATACTCATAGTCACACTCTAGAGGCACTCTCCCAGCCCTCGCAGAAGAGTAGTTATACTCTAGAGGCACTCTCACAGCCCTCACATACTCATAGTCACACACTAGAGGCACTGTCACAGCCCTCACAGACTCACAGTCACACACTAGAAGCACTCTCACAGCCCTCGCAGAAGAGTAGTCACACTCTAGAGGCACTCTCACAGCCCTCACATACTCATAGTCACACTCTAGAGGCACTCTCACAGCCCTCGCAGAAGAGTAGTCACACTCTAGAGGCACTCTCACAGCCCTCACATACTCATAGTCACACTCTAGAGGCACTCTCACAGCCCTTGCAGAAGAGTAGTCACACTCTAGAGGCACTCTCACAGCCCTCACATACTCATAGTCACACTCTAGAGGCACTCTCACAGCCCTCGCAGAAGAGTAGTCACACTCTAGAGGCACTCTCACAGCCCTCACATACTCATAGTCACACACTAGAGGCACTCTCACAGCTCTCACAAACTCACAGTCACACTCTAGAGGCACTCTCACAGCCCTCGCAGACGAGTAGTCACACTCTAGAGGCACTCTCACAGCCCTCACATACTCATAGTCACACTCTAGAGGCACTCTCACAGCCCTCGCAGAAGAGTAGTCACACTCTAGAGGCACTCTCACAGCCCTCACATACTTATAGTCACACACTAGAGGCACTCTCACAGCTCTCACAAACTCACAGTCACACTCTAGAGGCACTCTCACAGCTCTCACATACTCATAGTCACACACTAGAGGCACTCTCACAGCTCTCACAAACTCACAGTCACACTCTAGAGGCACTGTCACAGCCCTCACATACTCATAGTCACACACTAGAGGCACTCTCACAGCTCTCTCAAACTCACAGTCACACTCTAGAAGCACTCTCACAGCCCTCGCAGAAGAGTAGTCACACTCTAGAGGCACTCTCACAGCCCTCACATACTCATAGTCACACTCTAGAGGCACTCTCACAGCCCTCGCAGAAGAGTAGTCACACTCTAGAGGCACTCTCACAGCCCTCGCAGAAGAGTAGTCACACTCTAGAGGCACTCTCACAGCCCTCACATACTCATAGTCACACTCTAGAGGCACTCTCGCAGCCCTCGCAGAAGAGTAGTCACACTCTAGAGGCACTCTCACAGCCCTCACATACTCATAGTCACACTCTAGAGGCACTCGCACAGCCCTTGCAGAAGAGTAGTCACACTCTAGAGGCACTCTCACAGCCCTCACATACTTATAGTCACACTCTAGAGGCACTCTCACAGCCCTCGCAGAAGAGTAGTCACACTCTAGAGGCACTCTCACAGCCCTCACATACTCATAGTCACACACTAGAGGCACTCTCACAGCTCTCACAAACTCACAGTCACACTCTAGAGGCACTCTCACAGCCCTTGCAGAAGAGTAGTCACACTCTAGAGGCACTCTCACAGCCCTCACATACTCATAGTCACACTCTAGAGGCACTCTCACAGCCCTCACAAACTCATAGTCACACTCTAGAGGCACTCTCACAGCCCACACAAACTCATAGTCACACTCTAGAGGCACTCTCACAGCCCTCACAAACTCATAGTCACACACTAGAGGCACTCTCACAGCCCTCGCAGACTCACAGTCACACACTAGAGGCACTCTCACAGCCCTCGCAGACTCACGGTTACACTCTAGAGGCACTCTCACAGCCCTCACAAACTCATAGTCACACTCTAGAGGCACTCTCACAGCCCTCGCAGACTCACAGTCACACACTAGAGGCACTCTCACAGCCCTCACAGACTCCCAGTCACACACTAGAGGCACTCTCACAGCCCTCGCAGACTCACAGTCACACACTAGAGGCACTCTCACAGCCCTCGCAGACTCACAGTCACACACTAGAAGCACTCTCACAGCCCTCGCAGAAGAGTAGTCACACTCTAGAGGCACTCTCACAGCCCTCACAAACTCATAGTCACACTCTAGAGGCACTCTCACAGCCCTCGCAGACTCACAGTCACACTCTAGAGGCACTCTCACTGCCCTCACAGACTCCCAGTCACACTCTAGAGGCACTCTCACAGCCCTTGCAGACTCACAGTCACACTCTAGAGGCACTCTCACAGCCCTCACAAACTCATAGTCACACTCTAGAGGCACTCTCACAGCCCTCGCAGACTCACAGTCACACTCTAGAGGCCCTCTCACAGCCCTCGCAGACTCACAGTCACACTCTAGAGGCACTCTCGCAGCCCTTGCAGACTCACAGTCACACACTAGAAGCACTCTCACAGCCCTCGCAGAAGAGTAGTCACACTCTAGAGGCACTCTCACAGCCCTCACAAACTCATAGTCACACACTAGAGGCACTCTCACAGCCCTCGCAGAAGAGTAGTCACACTCTAGAGGCACTCTCACAGCCCTCGCAGAAGAGCAGTCACACTCTAGAGGCACTCTCACAGCCCTCACATACTCATAGTCACACTCTAGAGGCACTCTCACAGCCCTCGCAGAAGAGTAGTCACACTCTAGAGGCACTCTCACAGCCCTCGCAGAAGAGTACTCACACTCTAGAGGCACTCTCACAGCCCTCGCAGAAGAGTAGTCACACTCTAGAGGCACTCTCACAGCCCTCGCAGACTCACAGTCACACACTAGAGGCACTCTCACAGCCCTCGCAGACTCACGGTTACACTCTAGAGGCACTCTCACAGCCCTCGCAGAAGAGTAGTCACACTCTAGAGGCACTCTCACAGCCCTCGCAGAAGAGTAGTCACACTCTAGAGGCACTCTCACAGCCCTCACATACTCATAGTCACACTCTAGAGGCACTCTCACAGCCCAGAAGAGTAGTCACACTCTAGAGGCACTCTCACAGCCCTTGCAGACTCACAGTCACACACTAGAAGCACTCTCACAGCCCTCGCAGAAGAGTAGTCACACTCTAGAGGCACTCTCACAGCCCTCGCAGACTCACAGTCACACTCTAGAGGCACTCTCACAGCCCTTGCAGACTCACAGTCACACTCTAGAGGCACTCTCACAGCCCTTGCAGACTCACAGTCACACATTAGAAGCACTCTCACAGCCCTCGCAGAAGAGTAGTCACACTCTAGAGGCACTCTCACAGCCCTCGCAGACTCACAGTCACACTCTAGAGGCACTCTCACAGCCCTCGCAGACTCACAGTCACACACTAGAAGCACTCTCACAGCCCTCGCAGAAGAGCAGCCACACACTAGAGGAAATCTCACACCCCTCACAGACTAGTTCTTTCGCCATACCCACGCTAGTTTGACAGTAAAGACTGAAAGCATGCCTGGCAGGCCTCCCTACAAGCAGGCAGTAGTCGCAGCCCATAAAAGAAATACACAATGGCAGAGTCAATAGGTCTGGCTTTCATCTTCCTTTATAAGCCAAACCTATTGGTATTCTCAACGTGTGGTGATCTGCTGTAGGTTGTAAGGCATGCGCTCCATAGGTTCTCTGTTCCCTGCTGAGCAGTGTGTCATGTGAGGGGATGTTGGTGGGAGCCTGGAGGGGTGCACAGTCCGAGAGAGCGGGCCGAGCAGAGAGGATACCGGTCCTGGTGGGGTACTTTACGACGTAACCTCTTCAATATGCCCACACCTTGTTCTTCTACATGAACTGGCCACCTGCTGACTCCTGCTTACGAAGACAGCACAGTTAATTGCAGCACAAGGTTTTTTTAATGAGTGCTTTAGGTGCATACACCTGGAACTGTCATTATTCATTCAGTGCAATTTGTCAGCATTACGTGCACCTGCGAGTGAAACCGATTATTTGTCTGCTGGGCTTGCTGCAGGGACACGGGTGCACTCTGTGTGTCACACTTGGACCATGGATAAGTTCTTAGACCCATACGAACCACCATAAACAACAAAGAGCAGAAAGAGATGGTGTATGCAGGTAGCTCAGGTGGCCAGTAGACTCAAACCATCACACCTGAAGGGGACGGACACCCACAAAACTAAGAGCCATCAGCTACATGTTTTATGTTTAATGTATCGAAATAGGGTACCAAGAACAACCTCTTTTAAGTATATGTTTTATGTTTGAAACTCAGAGGGGCATAGGAGCAAGCCCATATAGGCACCTAACGTACAAGCTGTAATCGAGAGCCAAATGTTCGTGGTCATGTGTGTATACTTGTAAAGCGCAATATCACCTAGAAGGTATCTTGGCGCTGTATACCGCTGTGGATACCTTCCTGGCTTTCCCTGTGAGATGCCCCCAACTGGGCACCTCCAAGGTGAAGCCAGGCATCCCAGCGCTTTCGGGGCCATTGTGGAGATTAAGCAAGCTATAGCCCAGAGTTGCAGAGTGGGACCCATGATTAGAGTAGGCACCGAGGCGAGAATTATCGAATCCGCGGACATTGACCCAAGACCCTGCCGCGTCGGGCCAGACCTCTGCCTCAGGGTCTGCCGCTCTAATCGGTGAGCCACACTTCTCCAAATGACGAGGAAGAGTGCCCCGGCGAGATCGTCCGCGTGTCATACTTCTATGTTTTTGTCACATTTTGTATTGTAAAAACCCCAATAAAAATAATTATAAAAAAAAGAAATCAGTGCTTCGAGATGTTGGTGAGTAAGTGTTATGCTGAAGATAACACGGTTTGTTTCCAGCAACTTTGCAAGTGTAACGACACTTACAGCACGTGCAGAAACATTCAGTGCTTTCCACTAGCAGAAACAAGAAGATGAAAAAAGAAACAATTAGTTGGTGCCATGGCAATGAGTCCGACGTAGCAGTGGAGAGAGAGAGAGAGAGAGAGAGAGAGAGAGAGAGAGAGAGAGAGAGGGAGAGACAGCTGATCAGGCAAATTAACGCTGGCAGAAAAACGCAACAGGCACAGAAGCACAGAGCACATTGCAGCGATAAGAACTGGCAACCGCCTATACATTTCGAGAGAACTCTGAACAAAAACAAAGGCTTCATCTGTGAATTATCTGGTGCTATTTGAAAAAAAATATTTTTTCTAGCTGTTATATTTCAAAACAAAACACTTTTAACTAAAAAACAAACTGTGCTACGTTTCTAAGCTATTGGACCAAGTGGTAATTCACATACCTAATGTAAATCCTATGAAGCAGGACATGGCATTGTATATATTTTGAAAATTAACTGTGCAATTATAGGGAACAGGAAAAAAAACAATTACACAATCAAACCCTCTAACCAACAACATACCCGGGTGGAACACCAAGGTCTGGGTATCCTTACACCCACACCAAAAGGTTGCAAGAGCCAAATCACCTGTGAGAACAAAGGCTCCCTGTGATATTTGCACTTATTGAAACTCTTCTTTGCAATAAAAAGCAGACCCTTCAGGTCAAAGCAGTATTTCGACTAAGCTCCACCCACAGGATGCAATTCAGAACAGTGGTGCCTATTAACAAAGGTAAGTATACGTGTATATTTACTCATTTGTATATTTATTACTACACCCAGGTGTAAGTCTACAGTTTTTTGCCATTCATTATTTCTGGCTGTAGACTAATGCCTTCAGGCCCGGACTGGCCGTTGCGGGCACCGGGCAATCCCCCAGTGGGCCGCATGGTTGGGTGCCGGTTTTGGCCCCCTGGGGGCCGTTTTTGTTACAGGGCCGTTAGGCTGCAAAAACGGCCCTGTAACAAAAACGTCCGAAAACCAGCCCTGGCACATTGCGCGGTCGCACCTCCTCCTCCTACCGGAGGGGGGAGGGGGCCGGCCGAGCACTTTGCCAGGGCCGGTTCATGTTCCCAGTCCGGCCCTGAATGCCTTGATGTAGACACACGTCTTGACTGCCTCAAATTGGGGGTGGTGCCTTTCACAACAGGATTTATGAGTGTAAAGTTACTACTTGTAACTTTGCCCAAGTAGTTGGAGATCTCCCCCGCCGTGGCAGATATTTCTCTATGGGAAGCTATAAGCAAAGTATAAGAAAACTAATAAAGTGTATCATTCTCAAAAGATTATTAAACATATTTGATGTAAAATATAAATGTAAATTAATTTTAAATATTTATTTTCAGCCCATAGCTAATAAAGAACAAGTTAATTACCTTCAGCAACAATATATCTAGTAGAGACAGGATCTAGTCGCAGATTCCTTACTTTATACTCTTCCCCAGGCGCCAGACTGGATCCAGAAACTTTTTTCCAACAGTACGTCCGCGCGCCAGCAGAGGGTGTCGAGCAACTCCGCAGGGACGTTGACTATGGATGTGATGTCAGCAGAGTTCATGTAACCCCTCCGCCGATGCACTGACGTCAGTTTCTTCGTGTCTATAGAGCGCACCCAATACGTGGAGCCACATACCAAAACTGTCTATTGGGACAGTGTGCCAAGACAAAAAGGCTCAGGACAGAAAACAGGACAGCAATGTTCACCTGACCCTTTAAGAGGGAGTCACCTACCAAAGGTACCATTGTACTGAACCGATGAGTATGCAGAATTGAACCAGGAAATAACCTGCGACAAAACCAGGATATTGCTAGAGAAGACATCCAATTAGCCAACAACACAACAAGGATATCTGCAAGGAAGATATCACTAAATACAGGCTCCATATGAATGAAGAAAAATAAAAATAGTTTGTAGTGCGGGCGGATGGGAGGGACATAAGGAATCTGCAGCTAGATCCTGTCTCTACCAGATACATCGTTACCAAAGGTAAGTAACTTGTTCATCTGATAGAGAGATCTAGCCGCAGATTCCTTTTTTTAGAATCAGATACCTAAGCCATACCATCCCCGAACTGGGACTACTAAGAATGCATAGGGGCAGAGGCGCATGCTCCCCCTGCGCAAATCAGGCTGGTAAGATCATCGTCGGTATTGAAAGCTCTACGCCCCACCTTTAATCCTAGGTGCACTACACTTGACCTTCACAAAACGGGAGTACGCTCCTGCGCTAACTGTAAACTGACCACTACAATATGTCAACCCCACCCTGACACTCCCAGGAGACATAGGAAATGTAAACTACTGCATAAAAAAGAGCCTATAAAATACGTGTTTTATAGTACCAACTGTCGTTCATTACCGAAACATAAATACAACATTTTTAACCTTCTAGTTGACAATAATCCGAGCGTCCTCTTTTTAACTGAAACATGGCTACACGACAGTGCCGGACCGGACGTTGCTACCGCCCTCCCAGACAACTACGCCATCGCCAGGATAGACAGGAACAAACAGCTTGGTGGAGGAATAGCAATTATTTTTAACAGAGATCTAAAATGCACTCTTGAACCAGTAGCTATTCCAGACTGTGAAGCGGGCCTTTTCAAAATTTCCTTGAACCCGAATTTCACGATGTCAGGCCTTTTGATATATCGCCCCCCCGGAAATTTTTCTCATTGGGCATCAAATTTAGCTAATTTTATCACCCCACATTATATTACATTAAGTAATTTTTCTCTGTTGGGCGACTTAAATTTGCACCTAGAGGACCCCTCCATCCCCTCCTGTTCAAACTTACTTGACGACTTGAAGGCGCTAAACCTGTCCTTGATCAATTCTGAACCTACTCACATAGCCGGCCACTTGCTGGACCCTATAATCTCCAACATTAAAGAGCTAAAATGTCTCGCAACCACGCCAATATGTTGGTCGGACCATCATCTAATAAAATTCAGCATTACTCTCCCACCCACCCCCAATGCGCAACACGATTTTCCTGACACATCTAGGAAAAATTGGAAATTAGTGGACTTAGCAATGCTAAACTCGGCCCTAAAAGACAACCCTCCGAGTAACAGCCAAAACATGGACAGCCTAGCGGCTGCTGCACAAAAATGGCTTAGCGATGCCGCTAACCAATGCTTGCCCTCTTCTCGCATTAAAGGGAGCAGACACCGCCACCCGGCTCCATGGTTCAATGATAGCTTAAAAATCGAGAAATCTAAATGTAAAGCGCTTGAACGCAAATGGCGAAAAAATTACGCCCCTGACGCTAAAAAAAACTATCATGAAGCTAGGAATCTTTACCACACGGCCTGCGCCAAAGCACGAGCTACTTTCGTCTCAAAAACCATCATGGAAGCCACTAATATGCCAAAAACCCTGTTCAATAAAGTTAAAGAACTGGCCGGCGCTCACACTATAGCTGCAGCACCCCCATTAAACACTCAACAATGCCAGGCTTTAGCATGCTTTTTCACCGAAAAAATTGATAAAATTATCCTAGACATTAATGCCAATAACAAAGAACCATTCACTTCCTCTGACTCAGAATTTACTCCCTCCTGTGCTAATATACTGGAATCCTGGCCTGCCTTTTCAGTAGATAAACTGAAAGTGATTCTTAAGACCATTAAATCCGGCTCTCCCAGGGACCCTATTCCAATCAAAATCATTAAGCAACTTGATGACAGTGCCTTGGAAATCATTGCAAACCTTCTAAACTCCTCTTTTGACCTTGCCACTGTCCCAGCCCTATGGAAACATGCCATGGTTACGCCTCTTTTAAAAAAACCTACAGCAAACCCGGATATCCTTGCCAACTACAGACCCATATCCCTGCTTCCTGCCTTCTCCAAATGTCTGGAGAGACATGTGCATTCAGCTCTATCCAATTTTGCAGAAGAAAATTCACTTCTACACCCCTCACAGTCAGGTTTCAGGGCCGGTTTCTCCACAGAAACCGCCCTGCTTGGAGTTACTGAACATATTCGAAAGCTTCTTGATCAAGGTCAGGCGGTCGCACTCGTGCTATTAGATCTGAGCGCGGCCTTCGACACCATTTCCCACGAAACTCTCATCAAGGAATTGCATAAAATTGGTGTACGCGGAAAGGCCCTTGAATGGATCCGGTCTTTCCTGGCGGAACGAACCTTCCAAATTACTTCTTCAAGAGCCTCTTCGGATACCCTGCTGGCACCCCACGGAGTGCCTCAGGGATCTATTCTGAGTCCGTTATTTTTTAATTTATATCTTAGACCCCTGGCTGACCTTGCTGAACAATCTGGTCTCACCCTTATGACTTACGCCGACGACTCCCAAATCATCTTTTCCCTATCCGAATCCTGTCTTAACTCCCCTTCTCTACTCAAAGCAGGACTCCAAAACATCCTGAATTGGATGACGAGAAACCAATTAAAACTCAACGGTGACAAGACAGAGATCTTGGTCCTGGGAAAACATCGAGATTTGTGGAGTCCACTACACTGGCCTGATCAGATGGGCGCTTTTCCTACCCCGTTGACCCATGTTCGAAATCTGGGTTTTATTCTGGACAACTCCTTATCCATGAATCAACAGGCCAGTAAAGTTACTGGTCTATGCCTCACCATAGTCAAATGGTTGAGGAAAATCCTCTGGATGCTGCCTCTTTCCACGCAAAAGACCGTAGTCAACGCCCTTATAACATCTCGGCTTGACTACGGCAATATTCTGTACCTGGGCGCCAACAAAGCAGTAGTCGGCCGACTACAATTGGTCCAGAACGCAGCAGTCCGTCTATTGTGCAATATTCCAAAAAACTCCGGAGTCTCGAGTCACCGCCGGGAACTCCATTGGCTCAGGGTTGAAAACAGAATCCGCTTTAAAGCCCTGAACTATATGTTCAGAATTAAAGCAGGCACGGCACCTAAATATCTCCTAGCTCTAGCCCACCCCTACACTCCCAAGCGTAACCTTCGGTCGCAATCGGCGGCCAACATTTGTGTGCCGAGATTCAAACTGGCAAGAGTAGGTGGCAGATCTTTCGCACATCTGGGACCTTCCCTCTGGAACACACTCCCTCCCTTTATCCGAAAGGAGGAAAATGACACCAGGTTTAGAAGGCATGTCAAGACCTGGTTATTTGATCAATAATTCTCAATAGCCACTTTTCTTCTCCTGTCTTTCTACTAGCTGAGTCTAGGCGCCGGGAAACCCTTCTTGGGTAGCTGTTGCGCCCTACAAGTTGAAAAAATAAATAATAAATAAATAAATAGGTAATACGAACCGCGTTAGAAGACAAGAGACTGGGGAAAGAGGGCAACTGAGTATTATCAACTCAGTGAAAAGGTCCGACAAATATTATACTTACTCACAAAGAGTCCTGCATAAAGGACCAGGTGTTAAGGAGTCTACACCGGAAACCATAGGGTCAGAATGCCGGTTGGCCCGCCACAGCAAAGTCAAACGAATGCAACAGGAGAAACAGGGAAGGAAGTCTCAACCCCAACGGCATCTGACCCAGGTAAATAATGTGACAACAACTGCAAAAACCACAGGGCAGGCAGAATAACACCACGGTGAGAAGAGAAATTATCCATGGCAAGAAAAATTGCCAGTAATGGACCTAACAAGGCCATAATGATCACAGAGCGAACCTATGACACTGAACAGGTCATATGTAACAGGGAACCTCTGAAAACCCCACTGAGCAATCCCTCATTATCGCAGAGGAATATGCCAATGAAACAGAAACACTAGCAGGAATTATCCACCAGAAGTGGCAATAAATAGAGAAAAAGAGAGAGTTATAGACAATGGAAGAGCTCTTAGGAGAATGCATTGAAAAATACGGATATATGGAAAGATACAGATGGAGAAATGTTATTAAGATATACAAAGGTATCCCAACAGACACCTATATCCCCTTGGAAAAAGGGGAAAGCGTGAGAATAGGTTACTCTACCCAAAGGGAAGACATAATAATAATATGGAAGAATGACAGTAATAATGGTACGAAGGACCAATACGACAGCATAGCGAAAAGGAGTGGAACAGCACACAGAAAAAACACACCCTATATCCACCACGATGCGGAGGAAGGAGCACAGAACCCACCATAAGAGGAGATAACATAATAAGGAAAAAGGGGAGTAGCTTAAGGAAAGCCCACTCATAGCACAATGCAATGCCGGACCTCAAGTACAGTCGTACTTTCCCTCAAATGCTGCGAATAGAAGCGCCCAGATGACTTAGTGAAAAGTCTCAAGACCGTTAAAGGGATAGAACCTGGATTTCGTAGCAATAGTCAGTAAGGAATAAACTGGCAGGTATGTAATATACAAGGCAGCCAATATAGATACATCACCATGACATATATCGACAAAAATGGACCATAACGATAAAGCAAATCCCAACTATCTACAAGTAGGGTCATGGAAAGAAAGGGACAAGAACCTGAAGGCTAGAAGAGCAGCAGGAGAAGCAACCAGTGGCAAAAACCAGAAGGCTAGCGCCTCCACGCTAACGGAACAATGGTAATGAACACCATCATAAACAGAAAGAACTCCTGTAGAGGAAATAAACACTCCTGAAAACAGGGAGGCGAGAATAGTAACACAGAACGCCACACCGCCCCAAAGGCGAAAATACGAACAAAGAAGTCACCTGACAGGTAATGGTTAAGAAAGCAACATGGCCAGACTGAACGCCTAATAGAGGAACTAATACTCCCGATAAGAAGGCAGAAAGAGTAACGCGCACCGTTGTAGCATTTCAAGGGTGAAAAGAGAATGAACATGTAGTGTAAGGCTACAGCCCAGCCATTAGCAAGCAAGAACACAATGTAAGAGTTTTCCAGTTCCTAACTTGGAGCCCCCAGAAGCAGGAAGGGTCACCAGGGCCCTGATAGACAGCAGGTTTACACTCCACCCACAGGAGGCAACGTGCCACCACAGGCGGTCACACTGAAGCGGTGACAGAATGGACAGAGTCATTGTGCAAGAAGAGAACTGCCACATAGAAGAAAGTGAGAGGTGATTCCTCAAAGGGGTGCAAAGTAACATGAACTTTATCATTCTTTTTCCTCATAAGAGAAAAGGTGCTGGTGGCACCTATCCAAAACAGGCTGAACTCAGACCCGTAGAACACCGCTCTGAGGTGGATTACCAAACATAACTATGAACCTATTTGGTCGATTTATCAGCTCGGTTAGCGTTTAACTGATGCAGGGCCGAATCAGCATGCTCTCCAAAGAGATGGATACCATCAAATGGTATATGGTGAAGTGCTCTTTCGACATGCTCCGAAAATCACGACTGTCGCCGTAGCGCCACAGCCTGAGCCATACTTATACCGACAGAATCGGTGGTGTCCATACTACACTTAATAACACATTTGACGGCTTCTCTACCATCCTGCCCTAGTTGGAGGAGCTCCTGCCTAGTTTCCGGCGCAGAGGGCAGATGCTGTGTGACAGAGACTGACAGAGCGTGAGACATTCTGCCTAAAACTGAGGTGGTATTTAAGGATCGCAAGGCCGCAATGGCAGAAGAGAAGAGACTCTGATCACAAGTATCCAACCACCAGGAGTCCTTGCTAGGGGGGACCACCGGAAGGACAGAGGGGTCCACCGACACCGTAGCAGCCTGTATTACCAATCCTTCAGTGGTGGGATGCCGCAGGAGGCAGGGAGGATCTCCTGGGGCAGGGCGATGTCTGTGGCCCACTGCACCGTCAACAGGAGGCCCCATGACAGGTTGTGCCCAAGTCCCAACAATATGTCGAAGAGGGACTTGGGCATTAAGGGATCTGTAGTTAGTTGTACAGAAGGAAATTATCACTGCAAAATTGTAGCTGCTCCTCTCAACTCTTCTTAAGACCTCTGAAAAAGAGGAACTATCCTCTGTCGCTATGGCTTTAGGGGAGATCAAGTCCAAAGCAGGGGATGACTGCAAGCTGCTAACACTCCCTAGATCAGTCATCCAGTGATCCTCCAAGGGTGGTGGGGCAAGAGCACACAAGAGAGTTTTCCACACATCTCCCTTTCTGCCTGTAAAACAAGTCTCAGATTGAATAATATCCAAATTAGGTGGATCTGCATCGAGTGGGTTCACCGATGTTGCAGGCTGAAGAGGAACTGACGCTGAGGGTATGAACCCCGAAGGGCTGTGCACCAGACCCATGTCAACTCCACTAACAGAGTCAGAGGACCCCTCTGCGACCGAGGCCGAAGCCGCCGGGGAGGATGCAGCTGGGAAACTGTCTACCTCTTTGGGGATGGGAATCGCACCGGAGAAAGTCGGCAGATCGAAGACGTGCCGAAGTGAAAGAAAATATTCTTTCATCTGATCGAGGTGTGCCCCGGCTCCCGGCATTCAGGGAGGCGTGGGTTTGCCTAAGAGGCCTCCACTTCTGGGGGATGCAAGGGGATGTCCAACTTACGTTTGGAGAGTGGGATCTTTGGTGCCTAGTGGGAAGGCGATGTTTCCTCACCTGAGCGACTCCCCTACGTGTCTCTTGGCTTTGGGGAAGACGAACGATAGCGCGATTCATCTGAAACCCGCGCCGCGAGAAGTTTCATATGGCGCTCCTTCAACGTCTTTGGCTGGAGATCCTGACAGCAGCCTGTAATGGCAGAGTTTTTGGCTTTATTTAGCAGTGATATAGATCATTAATCTTGCTCGCATCTAGTATAGGTATTCTTAGCCTGTGTTGGCCCTTTTAAGCCCTTTTTTCCAGATCTAGAAGAGGATAGCTGCTTAATATGCCTTTATTCTTGACTTTAACCTGTCTATTGCCTATTGGCTTTGACATATTAGACACATTGGTATGGTTTATGTAGGTATTCTGACAGAGCTGAGGAGCATTTCACCCCTTTCAGGCCTACAGGCCTAGAGCTAGAGGGACTCCATCTTGATGAAGCTGAGAGGCTTTTCAGGGCAAAGGCAAAGTTTATAGTTAAGGCTGTTTTTCACTTGGAGAGAACCGGTCTGGGCCAGCCCTTATCGGTAGGCTGTATTATTCTCTGTGTAGAAGACACAACAAAAGGCCGGCCGGCTGGGTGTGTGTCCTTGATGCGAGGTGATGCAGAGACCTGGTGGGCGGCAGGCTGATGGCTGGAACTTTCCATGAGGAAACAGCATTCTATATCAGTGAAGTGCAGAGGCGGAGTCAGTCAGTCAAGCAGAGAGTCAAGGAGAGAGAGGGAGTCAAGCAGAGAGTCGAGCAGTGGAGTGGAGTTGGCAGAGAGAGAGAGAGGGTTCAAGCTGGAGAAGAGCTGAGTTGAATAGTGAGCTGGAACTGAAGGAAGCAGTCAGAAGCAGTTGCTTATCATGAGGAGGTGTGAATAGCTGGAGTCTGAAGTAATGCCTTTTAGAAGAGACAGAGGAGAGATCGTGGACTAACCTATGGGAGCAGATGGAGTTAATTGGACATTGGCGCAGAGACAGAGTGAATAAGCTAGTGGAATGAACGGTGATCAGAGCGGCAGGAACCATTAAGATTGAAGATGGAAGGTGGAGACAGTTCGTGTGGGGGAGAGGAGTCCAGAGACAGAGCGATCAGCGCAGAGGTGTACCCAAGAGTGCAGGAGAGAGAGAGAGTCTGAGATGAGCCAAGGCACAGACGAGAGAGGAACCCAGATGACAGCTAGAACAAGACTACACACTAATAAGGTGAAGGCGTTCCTGTTATATTAATTTACTTTACACTTGCATCTTAATCTTATCTTTATTCCCTAGGCTTTTGCATTGCTAATCTTTTCCTCTTTCAGCGGAGTGTTCCTGTTATGTTTAATCTTTTCTCTTTCAGCTGTGTGTTCTACCTATAGTCTTTGTCAGTTCTGTGTAAAGGTTTATATTGTACTAATAATAAATGACCCCATTAATTAGTGAATTAGTATGCCTGAGTTCTTTATGATAAAGTTAAATAACTCAATCACATAGTGTGTATCCCATGCAGTGAGGGTAATCCCCTTTTCTAGTAGTATTACTGTTTGAACAGATGCTACCCCTGATCAGGTAAGTAATAGTGAGGGAGAGAGGAGACCTGCAACTAAGGGACCACACCCTCCCATAATTCTGTAAACAGCGTCTTCTGTTCCAAAGCATAGGTAACCTTTTTCCTCCTAGTCAGATGTTATAGCCAGAACAGATGTTGCCCCTGATCCGGTAAGTCTGAATGAATAGGGAGAACAGGGAGCCCTTGAGCTAGGGAATTGTTGACACTAAGTAATTCGGCTATCCCATAATATTATTGTAGTAGTAGATCCTTAGTGAAGAGACTTCCCAATATATATATATGTAAAGGTGTTCATAGGAATGTGGTCGTCGTTGATATGCGGCGTTAATGAGAGCACTGGGGGGGATTACCAGTGTGTATACCCACTGGATTGTGGCTTGAATAAATGAGAGCACTAGGTGGTCGAACTAGTGTGTAGTTTCGCAGGATTGCGAACACTTGTGGAAAAGGGAGCATTGGGTTCTGCAGGCCCGTGTGTAGTCGCACCGGATTGTGCGCAATATCTGCCCTAGGGTAGATCGGTCTGGGTCTGAGTGGCCGCGAGACCAACTGATGTGAATAAGTGTGGTGTAGGGTATGGATATCCCTAGTAATCAGTGAGTATTCTTAATATCCCTATAGATTTAGTGGTGTTTTTAATAATATGAGCTTGTATATTGCGAGTTCCCCATCCTCAGGTAGGTACCAGGTGCCTGGATAGGTGGTCCTGAGGAGGGAAGGTGAGTACGTTCTGGCTGGGTTGGAGGGGCCCCTGGGGGCTGATCCCACCTACTCAGAAAATCCAGCCATTACATCTGGCGTCTACGAACAGTTTACGAAACCTTTGTGACCTTGCCATGTGCTCAGAGAGGTTCCTGGCCATGTGCTTAGAGAGGTTCCCATGTGTTGTGAGTGAGTGCCATGAACGCCATAACATCTGGCGTAGTAGAACAGTTTACAAAACCTGTGTGATCTGGCCATGTGCTTAGAGAGTTTCCCATGTGTTCTGAGGGAGTGCCCTGAACGCTGGTTCCATCTGGCGTAATGTTGCAGTTTATGTAGCCTGTTAGACCTATGGGGCTTGAACAGTTGCAGCGTGAGGAGATTGCATTACATCATGGCATTTGGTTTATTCAGGGTGGAAGGAATGGTTTTCATCTTGGTGTTTAAACTGTCAGAGTTGAAGGATGGCATTACATGAGGAAGCCAGTTACATCTTTGTGATGGTCCAATTGTATAAATGTGTGTAAAAAGTGCTTTTAAATTGCCCATTAAATTGCTTGCTGCATCTGCTTATGCTGTGCAATGTGAAATGTGTTCATTGTAATATGATTTGTGAAGTTCTTTGAATATAGCTCCTTGTAAATATGACTTGTGAATAGCGCCATTTTAATGTGCCTTGTGAGGTGCATGTTCTCATGTTGATCTGCTATGTTGCTTGTGAATGGTGCTTTGAATATATTCCTTGTGAAAAGCGTGTCGTTTTTTGAGTTTGTTTACTGTCTTGTAAATATGGCTTGTGAATAGCGCCATTTTAATGTGGCTTGTGAGGTGCATGTTCTTATGTTAATCTGCTGTGTTCCTTGTGCATTGCGCCTTGGAAATGTTGTTTGTGAAAGGCTTGTCTTGTAAATATGGCTTGTGAATAGCGCCATGTGGTCATGGCTTGGACAGGGCATGTTATCATTACGTTTGGCAGGAGAGAGCTGGATCTCTCTCGGGTGCTTGGGGATAACGTTTTTGAAAATATGTGTACGTGTTAGCTGTGAACGTGAAGAAATGTGCTCATGACTTTCCCATGTATCTGCAGTCGTTGGGAAATGATTCTGCTTGAGCTGCCAAAGGGTTAATATCTTGAGTTGAGATGGCAGTCTTTATTTTTTACATGCTGTCAACATGCATGGTTATCTGACCTGACTATAAAAGTCAGTGGATTATTTGATGGTTTGATTTTGACTTTTGTTTTGGTTCCTTGGTCTGCCTATGTGCTTTGTCAACCTCTTGACGGGAAAGTAACATCTTGTGCTTTGCAAAGGGTTTTGTTCATTTCACATTCTTTTTGAAATGCGTCTACGAATTTGTGTGGGTTTGCCTTGGAACTGATGTGGTTATAAATCAACCAGTCGGATTATGGAGAAAGCTGTGTTCTTTTAAAATGAGTGAAATGTTGAAAAGATGGCCCGTTAGAGTGCACGCTACGGAGCTGTTTTCATTAATTATTTCTTTGAGGGTTTCCATCTAGACAGGAATGTGCTGGTTGCAATACTCACAGGTTGAGAATAATCAATCTTGCCCGACAGTGCGTGGTACCATGTGCTTTTAATTAGTGGAAGGCAACCATGTGCTTTTGAAAAAAATGTTAAAATGTAACATTATTATTTTCCCAAATGTAAATTAAAATGTATTCTTTTATAAATGTGTCAGCAAAACCTTTTTTATTAAGTGAACCAATTCAGTTAGGAAATAATCATGTTAAATTCCCCTGGTTAAGTTAAATACAATGTTGAAATGTATCTGCATTTTATGTTGTTTTACAAATTATTTCTCTTTCAGCAGCTGACAATGGACCATGTTAATTCGTTTTTTTCCCAAATGCAGAATGTATAATTTTGTGTGCAAAACTGAGTTGCCCCTTTTTAAATAAGTGCCCATATTTTAAATGTCTTGCCTTTAGCTGAATTAGTTAGACAAAAGTCTTTTTAGAAATTGGAGCTTTTAATTGGCAGTACACTGTAACAGAATTGTTTTTTTTTTAAATGCTAGCTTCCGTTAGTTTGAAAATCAGGCCTGAGAATAGGCAAAGGTATTTGTTTGTCGACCTTGGCAGACCAGCTGGTTTGTGCAGACGAGTTTTTTTTCCTTCATTCTGCAGGTTTCGATCACGTCCCTGTTCGTTATGATTGGCTACAATCCAATTTTCTTCCGCGAACGGCTTGTTTATTTAAGGGCGGGGTGATCTGGCTCTTCCCTTGGAGTTAGTTAGTCATGATGGGCCTGGGCGGGCTTCTCTGAACAGGGAAATGGGAGGCTTGCAGTGCCCTGCTCCTGCTGTGAGCTCATCATTTGGCGGTAATCCAAAGTAGCCTCATACTGTAGCATGGCTCCTGCTCTGAAGGGAGGGGCTGGCTTAGTGAAGATTAGGGTATGTTAGGCCCTGCTGATTATTATTGAAAGTTAAATTTTGAATGTTTTTAATTAATTAGGATATTTTCTTTTCAATAATGAAAGGCACCCGGGGTGCTTTTTAAATGGAAAATTTTATTTTGCAAGAATAATGATACTTGTTCTCTTGTTCCTAGGATTGCTGTGGATGTGGTTCTGCGTGGGTCCGTCCCCCTTCCACTTCCTTTTCTTGTTTTAGCTTTTTACTTTCATGTTTTTATTTTAGTTTATTGTTTTTGGATGATGGAACCAGACCAGACCAGACCAGACCGGAAGGGTGATGGAGGGCCGCATCGGAGGAAGTGTCCGGATACCGAGGATGCAGGGTGGTGGCCTACACTGAAGAATTTGGACTGAGTTACATAATTCCTTGGCCTGCATTTTGTTGTTGACATCACTACGAGCAGGCCCCACTTTAAAAAAAAAAAAAAAAACACAAACATGTTTTATTTGTGACAAAATGATACATAGATTTGATTGCATAATCCTTTGGACAAGCAGGCCCCACTTTTAAAGCAAAAAACATGTCACCTATTATAGTTTTTCTGTTTTCTTCAAAACAGTTTTTGCCAATGAAGGACTTTTTTGAATGGTGGTGCACACATGTGTTCCACTGTATGATGTAAAATGGATGTTCTAAGCTTGATGTTACACCAGCTATCTTGTAGAAATGGGGTTGTTGTTTCTTTACTGTTCTTACATTTTCACCTTGATTGATCAAAGGGTGGTTACCTTAAACTTTGGATTGTTCTGGGTGGTGTGTCTTTTAGTATGATTATGTATTAATATTTGCCCAGACCTTGAAACAGTACTTCTCAGATTTCACTTTAAATTGACTAATGCCAGTAGGTAGGCCTCATTTAGGAACATTGTTATTTTCATCCCACAAACAAGCCCCTACACCAATAGTTTCATGAGTCATCATTAGCTTAAGTTGCCTATAGTAGGTAGGGCTCATTTAGGCCCTTTCTTGTTTTCTCATTAGGAGTTGAAACACATTTAGTTCTTAAGTTGACAATAGTAGGTAGGCCTCATTTAGGCTTAAGTTGTCCGAAGTAGGCCCCATTTAGGCCCCTTGCTGTTTTCATTCAACACATAAGTCCCTACATCACTAGATTTCACTAGTTATTATTAGAAGTTGAGGCACATTTAGTTTGAGGATGCTTTGGTTAGTTTCTGTTGTTATCAGATCCAATCTCAGATATGTTTCAGCATTCAAGTCAAGGGTGCTTTGATTTGTTTTCAGTTGGTTGTTAGGTTTCTATTCCCTACAATTGAGTTTCAGGTGGAATTTCCTTAAGTTGTCATTGTTTTTAGAGAGTTTTTTAGGTTTTGATTTGTTGATAGATTGTGTTGATGTTTGTTTATCTGGATGTTATTGTTTATAAGATGTTCGCAAGATAAGGATCTAAGGGTGGATGGCAGAGTTTTGGGCTCTATTTAGCAGTGATATAGATCTTAATCTTGCTCACATCTAGTATAGGTATTCTTAGCCTATGTTGGATAGATTATGTTGATGTTTGTTTAGATGGTTGTTGTTGTTTATTGATGCTCGCAAGATAAGGATCTAGGGGTGCAATGTAATGGCAGAGTTTTTGGCTTTATTTAGCAGTGATATAGATCATTAATCTTGCTCGCATCTAGTATAGGTATTCTTAGCCTGTGTTGGCCCTTTTAAGCCCCTTTTTCCAGATCTAGAAGAGGATAGCTGCTTAATATGCCTTTATTCTTGACTTTAACCTGTCTATTGCCTATTGGCTTTGACATATTAGACACATTGGTATGGTTTATGTAGGTATTCTGACAGAGCTGAGGAGCATTTCACCCCTTTCAGGCCTACAGGCCTAGAGCTAGAGGGACTCCATCTTGATGAAGCTGAGAGGCTTTTCAGGGCAAAGGCAAAGTTTATAGTTAAGGCTGTTTTTCACTTGGAGAGAACCGGTCTGGGCCAGCCCTTATCGGTAGGCTGTATTATTCTCTGTGTAGAAGACACAACAAAAGGCCGGCCGGCTGGGTGTGTGTCCTTGATGCGAGGTGATGCAGAGACCTGGTGGGCGGCAGGCTGATGGCTGGAACTTTCCATGAGGAAACAGCATTCTATATCAGTGAAGTGCAGAGGCGGAGTCAGTCAGTCAAGCAGAGAGTCAAGGAGAGAGAGGGAGTCAAGCAGAGAGTCGAGCAGTGGAGTGGAGTTGGCAGAGAGAGAGAGAGGGTTCAAGCTGGAGAAGAGCTGAGTTGAATAGTGAGCTGGAACTGAAGGAAGCAGTCAGAAGCAGTTGCTTATCAGGAGGAGGTGTGAATAGCTGGAGTCTGAAGTAATGCCTTTTAGAAGAGACAGAGGAGAGATCGTGGACTAACCTATGGGAGCAGATGGAGTTAATTGGACATTGGCGCAGAGACAGAGTGAATAAGCTAGTGGAATGAACGGTGATCAGAGCGGCAGGAACCATTAAGACTGAATCTGGAAGGTGGAGACAGTTCGTGTGGGGGAGAGGAGTCCAGAGACAGAGCGATCAGCGCAGAGGTGTACCCAAGAGTGCAGGAGAGAGAGAGAGTCTGAGATGAGCCAAGGCACAGACGAGAGAGGAACCCAGATGACAGCTAGAACAAGACTACACACTAATAAGGTGAAGGCGTTCCTGTTATATTAATTTACTTTACACTTGCATCTTAATCTTATCTTTATTCCCTAGGCTTTTGCATTGCTAATCTTTTCCTCTTTCAGCGGAGTGTTCCTGTTATGTTTAATCTTTTCTCTTTCAGCGGTGTGTTCTACCTATAGTCTTTGTCAGTTCTGTGTAAAGGTTTATATTGTACTAATAATAAATGACCCCATTAATTAGTGAATTAGTATGCCTGAGTTCTTTATGATAAAGTTAAATAACTCAATCACATAGTGTGTATCCCATGCAGTGAGGGTAATCCCCTTTTCTAGTAGTATTACTGTTTGAACAGATGCTACCCCTGATCAGGTAAGTAATAGTGAGGGAGAGAGGAGACCTGCAACTAAGGGACCACACCCTCCCATAATTCTGTAAACAGCGTCTTCTGTTCCAAAGCATAGGTAACCTTTTTCCTCCTAGTCAGATGTTATAGCCAGAACAGATGGATCCGGTAAGTCTGAATGAATAGGGAGAACAGGGAGCCCTTGAGCTAGGGAATTGTTGACACTAAGTAATTCGGCTATCCCATAATATTATTGTAGTAGTAGATCCTTAGTGAAGAGACTTCCCAATATATATATATGTAAAGGTGTTCATAGGAATGTGGTCGTCGTTGATATGCGGCGTTAATGAGAGCACTGGGGGGGATTACCAGTGTGTATACCCACTGGATTGTGGCTTGAATAAATGAGAGCACTAGGTGGTCGAACTAGTGTGTAGTTTCGCAGGATTGCGAACACTTGTGGAAAAGGGAGCATTGGGTTCTGCAGGCCCGTGTGTAGTCGCACCGGATTGTGCGCAATATCTGCCCTAGGGTAGATCGGTCTGGGTCTGAGTGGCCGCGAGACCAACTGATGTGAATAAGTGTGGTGTAGGGTATGGATATCCCTAGTAATCAGTGAGTATTCTTAATATCCCTATAGATTTAGTGGTGTTTTTAATAATATGAGCTTGTATATTGCGAGTTCCCCATCCTCAGGTAGGTACCAGGTGCCTGGATAGGTGGTCCTGAGGAGGGAAGGTGAGTACGTTCTGGCTGGGTTGGAGGGGCCCCTGGGGGCTGATCCCACCTACTCAGAAAATCCAGCCATTACACAGCCGCAGTCGATGGAGTCATGGTATTCACCCAGACACCACAAGCAGACAGTATGTGGACCCGTGATTGACACCTGTCTCTCATAAGAAGGACAGGGATTAAACACAGAAGACATCGTGTTGGCACACTATTCCTGTCAAAGGAAAAGAGGAAGGGCTCCATAAAGGCCCAAATTCTGCTCCGGATCAGCGTTGTAAGTGCAGAAATGAAGGAACTGATGTCAGAGAGTCGGCGGTGGGGTTATATGGACTGCACTGACATCACATCCGGAGACAACATCGCTGCAGTCGCTCAACGCCCTCTGCTGGCGCACGGACGTACTGTGGGAAAAAAGTTTCTGGATCCTGTCTGCCGCCCGTGGAAGATTTTCAAGTAAGGAATCTGCAGCTAGATGTCTCTATCAGATCTAAAATGTTATAGCCCATTCTCTCCTCAAATTTATTGTACATTAATTAATTAGATATACTATTTTAATGTATACATATTATTTTTACACAACAGTTTAAAAATAAAAAGGATCCCATCCTCACTAATATGTTTATTTCTTCTCAATATTTAGTGAATTTTGTTCAAGTTGTATATTTAATAAATTGTAATCATTTATACATTTTAATAAATTTTTATTTTAATTATGTTTCTTATTAACTTTAAAATAATAGCAATAAAATAATTATATATTCGTTGTTAATATGTGTGTAATTATAATTAAAATGTTGATATAATTTAATTTTTTTAACATTAGTTCCTATTGGGTATCAAGCACATATATGAGAGCTGCAACGACAGGTACAAAGTGGAGAAAAAACACTCATGTGTGCCAATCCTGCAAGTTCTCCTGCATCCGGACCAGCAACTCACCCGCACCGGCCAAGCCGACCAACAACAGGACCCACCTGAAGTGCATCCTGCTCAACACCCGCTCCGTCCACAGACACACCGTGGAGCTATGGAACCTGCTCGACACCACCTCCCCGGACGTCGCCTTCCTCACGGAGACCTAGATGAACGCCTCCTCAGCACCCGACATCGCCATAGCCATCTCGGACGGCTACAAGATCATCCGGAAGGACCGCGTCAACCAGACGGGAGGAGGCATCGCCATCATCCACAAGAACACCATCCGCATCAAGACCAACTCCCACGACACCCTCACAGCCGCCGAACATCTTCACTTCTAGATCCACACCGACCCCAAGACCACACTCAGAGGCACCCTCATCTACATACCCCCGGGACCCCGCACACAATTCAGCGAAGACATCGCAGACTTAATAAGCCCACACACCCTCCCCTCCGCCGACTACATCCTCCTAGGGGACCTCAACTTCCACCTGGAGAACAACAACGACAACAACACCTCCAACCTGCTGGACAATCTCGCCAACCTCGGACTCAAGCAACTGGTGAACACCACCACCCACTATGCCGGACACACGCTTGACCCAATCTTCTCCTCCAGCAAGCACATCTCCTTCAGCCACTCCACCGGACTCCACTGGACAGACCACAGCTGCGTCCACTTCAGCTTCAGAAAGACCACAACTCACCACCTCCCACAACAGGGCCCCCGCAGGAACTGGAACAAGATCACCACCGACCAGCTCACCACATCACTAAACCAGGACCCTCCCGCCAGATCAACGGACCCCAACCAAGCAGCCCTCAACCTCGCACACGGATCACCAACTGCGCCGACGACCTCGCACCCCTGAAAACCAATCCCAGCTTAACCGGAAGCAAGAAAGCACCATGGTTCAACGACGACCTCAAGAACTCCAAAAAGAACTGCCGCACCCTCGAGAAAGCCTGGCGCAAGAACCCAACCACAGACAGCATGACCGCCCTCAATCACGCCACCCGCAAACACCACCAGCTGATTCACACCACCAAAAAGTCAGCATTCAAGGAACGACTAGACAACAACGCACACAGCAGCAAGGAGCTCTTCAGCATCATCAAAGAGCTCTCCAACCCCAGCGCAGGAAACAACGACATCACTCCCTCACAAGACCTCTGCGACGCACTCGCCTCGTTCTTCCACAGCAAGATCGCAGACATACACAACAGCTTCGGCGAACAGTCCACGTACCCAACCATAGAACCAATGCCCCCCACCTCCACCCTCTGGCCTGGACCCCAGTCAACACCGAAGACACCATCCACACGATGAACACCCTCCACTCCGGGTCGCCAACTGACCCTTGCCCCCACCACGTCTTCAACAAGGCCGACTCCGTCATCGCCCCCCAACTCCAGGACATCATCAACTGCTCCTTCTACAACGCCACCTTTCGGGAGAGCTGGTAGCATGCCGAACTCAGCGCCCTCCTGAAGAAACCATCAGCAGACCCCACCGACCTCAAGAACTACCGCCCCATCTCGCTCCTTCCATTTCCTGCCAAAGTCATCGAGACGACCGTCAACAGACAGCTTGCCGCCTTCCTAGAGACAAACGGATCCCTCGACCACTCGCAGTCCGGCTTCCGAGCCAACCACAGCACCGAGACCGCCCTCATCGCAGCCACTGACGACATCTGGACCCTGCTCGACAACGGGGAAACAGCTGCCCTCATCCTCCTGGACCTCTCCACAGCGTTCGATACTGTCTGCCATCGCACCCTAGTACAACGCCTCAGCAACGTCGGAATCCAAGAGAAGGCACTGGAATGGATCACCTCGTTTCTCGCCGGAAGAACCCAGAGAGTCCGCCTCCCCCCGTTCAGATCCGAGGCCACTGAAGTCATCTGCGGTGTACCACAAGGATCATCACTCAGCCTCACCCTGTTCAACGTGTACATGAGCCCCCAAGCAGCCATTGCACGCCAACACAACCTCAACATCATCTCCTACGCTGACGACACCTAGCTGATCCTCTCCCTCACCAACGACCCCGCCACCGCCAGAACCACCCTACACGAAGGGATGAAAGAAGTAGCTGAATGGATGAAGAACAGCCGCTTGAAACTGAACTCATACAAGACAGAAGGCCTCATCCTTGGATCATCACCGTCCGCCTGGGACGACTCCTGGTGGCCCCCGGCCCTAGGCAGTGCACCCAAACCAACGGACCACGTGCGCAACCTGGGCTTCATCCTGGACTCCTCCCTATCGATGACCAGACAAGTCAATGCCGTCTTGTCATCGTGCTTCAACATCCTACGCATGCTCCGTAAGATCTTCCAATGGATCCCCACCGAAACTAGGAAGACGGTCACCCAGGCACTTGTCACCAGCCGACTGGATTACGGAAACACCCTCTACACCGGAACCACAGCCAAACTGCAGAAAAAACTCCAACGAATTCAGAACGCCTCAGCAAGTCTCATCCTGGACATCCATCGTCACAGCCACATCTCCGGACACCTGAAAGACCTGCACGGCTCCCCATCAGCAAAAGAATCACGTTCCGCCTTCTCACCCACGCACATAAAGCCCTCCACGACCTAGGCCCCAGGTACCTCAACAGCCGCCTTACCTTCTACACTCCCACCCGCCAACAACGATCGACCAGCCACTCCCTCGCCGCCGTTCCACGCATTCGAAGAGCCACCATGGGGGGAAGATCCTTCTCCTACCTGACAGCCAAGACCTGGAACTACCTCCCCATCCACCTCCGTCGTACCCAAGACCACCTCTCCTTCAGAAAGCAACTCAAGACCTGGCTGTTCGAGCAGTAGCGGACCCCCCCTCCCCCCCCCAAGCGCCTTGAGACCCTCCAGGGGGGGTAGCGCGCTATACAAATTTCTTGATTGATTGATTGATTGAGTGAAAAAAACATGATGTCATGCAATCAAATTCATGCCTGACAAAACCCAGCTAAAAAACATCAAAATGTGGTAATTAGAGGTAACCTGCTCCAGAAGGACAGAACATGCTCTCCGATACCAATATCCACCATCACCCACCCACCCATTCATTGCTTGGGTAAACCTCATTCGTTTCAAAGTACTGGGACTGACTGCAGGTAGCAAAACACTGAAGACCACTGACGACCTCAGAAATGCATACATCCCGAGGGAATGTGCCCTAAGGTTACTTCTCTCTGGTACAACTCCATATTTTTATTTCTCTCCTGTAGTTGGCATAACAGTCGGACAAACATTTCATGCAGGAAATGCCAACAGACGTAGATATTCCTGAAAATGATGTTAACGGCTGCATGAGTCACACCTGCCATCGCCTACTCTTTCAATACAGACCTTTTTAATAGCCAATGGGAACTATGCGTCCAAAATCGTGTTCCTCTGTACCAAACGGTGTCTCTTACATCTGAATAGTACAGGGAGTGTACCTCACCTCTCCTGGAACCCAGCTCAGGAAAAAGGAGGCCCCGCTCTGTCCGGCGTTGTCTCATTGCAGGACCCGAGCTTCGTGGTCCTGCAACACGATTTTGGACTATTTATGTATATCCTTTACAGATTGTCGTTACGTTCACTTTATGTATGCAGTAGCTAATGCTTAGAACTCTGGCCCTGAAGAAAGCCATGGGATCTTGTCCCTACCGGCTGAAACATGTTGGCCTTGTAAATGCAGTTATATGTTTAGACTGCTTCCTCTGCATTGTTCTTGTTTGTTTGAGGGAAAGGACAAATTACATTAGAGTTTTTCGCCTATTGATCCTTTTACCCCTTGTTTTTAATGCACACATCTTTTGATTTTTGCACTGCACTCGATCCCATCTTTATCATTTGTTCATGGGTACCTTAGCGATTGATGGTGCGACCCAATTGAGTAAGGGCGATGGATGGGTCTCATTGATCAAGAGACATACCACCCCATTTGTGGATGACCAAATGAGAACACTTGATCTACATACCTATTTGATGGGAAACCAACACATCTCTGTACGGGTCTTACCAACAATCTCAGTAGGTCCTTCGACAGGTTTGTCCTGGCACACATTCTGATATAGAGACATATATAGCTCTATTAGCGCCTAACTCACTTATGTAGGAGTTTTGCAGCAGCTCGGAGTACTTGAAGCTCCGTTATAGACCCCCGGTTCTTTTGTTGTTAGGATTACAGTTAGGGGGTTACGAACTGGGCAGGTCTTTAAATTTCCCTCAGACCCTTCTTCAATTGTTTGTGTTTTACAATTCCCATAGAAGCCCAGGTTAACACCGGAACCTTGGCTTCTATGGGAATTTAAAATGCCATATTATCAAGCCCATTATCGACGCTTTAGCTGCAGTTTCCTACCGATAAAAGTGGTGATAATGTATCGCCCGTTCTTGATAATATGGCCCTAAGTTTTGACAAAGAATACACCTTGATTGCCTGGGGTTAGTCACTACCAATGCCTGCCAGAATCCTGAGGTCCAGAAACACACTTAGATGCCCAGGTTTGTCAAAGCGAGATGAAGGATTTTTTTGGAAGGAAATGTGGTATGTCTCTTCTCAGGATGGGCGAAGCTTGGCTTTGGAAAAATATGTCATCAGAGGTTTGTAGACTGAAGAGTAAACTCTCATGTCAGGAATATTTGACAGGGAACCAATGCAAAGAGATAACAGACTACCATTTTACCCTCCACTGTAAAACCCAAAAAGAGCTTATGTTGCAATAAAGGTAACGCATTCAGCCACGACCCCAGATGTTGTGCCAAAACAGGGCTCCAGGGCAGCCAAAAAATGTCCTATTCCATAGAAGACGTTGCAAAATGGGACTGGCTCCACAGGTGCAGAAGCATGCAAGAAAAGGGGAAAATCTGAACAAATATGGTCAAGAACAAAGGGAAAAGTATCAATGAGAAAGCCTACAAACTTCCCACATATCCAATTCCCCATGAAAAAATAGGTGCCGAGTGCGGTACGATGAAACCAAATGCTAGCCGTCAAAGCCTATAACAAATTGCCATCGCCAGGCAATCTATGTCTCACAACGTCCACTTCTTACGGCAACCTTGAAGCGGTAAGGAACTCCTACAGGGCCACCTCCCTGTTACTTGCTCCTGATGCTTTAGCCTCCATGAGCTGGGTTTCCAGAAACGCTAACAGGAACGCATAGCGTTTGATGCGAAATGCCTGGCTCCCTCTAGCCAGTGGGAGTTTCTCATGGGTGTAAAAATAGAGTACCACATCTTGCCATACAGGCAACTAACCAGAAAAAAACCTCTATGAGTGACCAAGCATAACACAATTGACCGAACTGCCTAAATCGATTATATATTCTGGATTCTTACAGATGATGATCAATGTATTTTTTACAAAGAGTTTTATATAGCGCAAACTAGACCCGAGACATCGGGTATCAGAGTGCTTTACATGAGCACCAGTTTCGTTACAGGTGGACACATTCATTTTTGGGAGATTGAGTGATTTGCCCAGAATCATAGGATGTTGAGCGTCGTTGCGGAGATTCGAACCGGGTTCCCCAGCTTCGAGGTCGACCGCTCTAGCCAATTAATCAAACATTTCTTTTAGTATTTTTAACAATTTCACTATGGAATGTTCATTCATTCCCTTACACATCCTGGGCATCTCTGAACACATCCAGCAAAGGTGGATCATAGAAACAGCAATATTTAAAATCCCAAGAAACTGGATCCAAGAATCCTTTCAAACACGATTCCACACAAACATTTGATTCATGTGTTAGGTTCTCAGCGTCCCTCATGTAACATGATTTAATACTTGTGTCTCTCTAGCAGGAGTCCCAAAACACATAAAGGTACGGTGGCTTCTACAAAGCTATTTTTATCAGTGTTACGGTATGAATCACTGATACATAAATTACCAAGATTCAGGCGTGGATAGGGGTAAGCCCAAGAGGAGAAGAAAGACCAGTCTTATTAGAAGAGGATGCCCCGCTCAAATAATGTGCCATGGTTTATCAAAGGCAACCTCTCCACACCCTGGTAGGACAATACCTCAAGGGCAGACTCGACCTCCTGGTAAACCCGATGGAGGGAGTACTTAAGTAAAACAATTACTTGGACAAAACAGGGGATCCAGATTAAGGTAAAAAGCACCTAGAGGTAGCCAGGTTTTCGCCTTTATTAGTGGTGACCTCTGGTGCATCTAAAACCAACTACGCGATGTAATGAGAGCACAATGGCTCAGGCCATCGTCTTATCGCCAACATGTTTCTCCCTACTCTAAGTCGCCTATATTGGTCGGGGGCATTCTTCAGGGATAAGGACTCCAAAAGATGTAGACTAACAAATAGACAATAGTAAAACGTTAAAACCATGCACTAGAAGGACCAGAGTGTATCCTGCCAGGTCTTAGTGCTAGTAAACCCTCACTAAGGGGATACCGGCCATCCAGTCTGAGAGGGACGATGTCCTTCGTAGTCATACAGTCATCAAGAGGTGTACCGTGCGGGAGCACCTGTCATCCGTCCTCACCCGCGCATCCTGCGCGGTGTACCTCTTAATGAATGAATGAATGTGTGACTGATGTAGAGAAGGGCCGGCCCTAGGGCCTGGTTCCCTACCTTCACGGCACACAGGTAAGCGCCAGGCCATCAACGCAGACAGAAGCAGGTAGGGGGTGTCTGTGTGTCTCATTCTTTCAGACTGGGCCTAGGTAAATGTATTGGCATTTATATAGCGCACTACTTACCCGTAGGGTCCCAAGGCGCTTCGACCGCTGCGAAACCCTTCCTGGCTTCCCTGAGAGATGGTCCCTTAATGGGTATCTCCAGGGTGAGACCAGGCATCCCCGGCGGTCTGGTGGGGCCGTTAGTGAAGATGAGGCAAGCTAATGCCCAGAGTTGCCGAGTGTGATCGCTGATCAGAGTGGGCACCGAGGCGAGAGAATTATCGAGTCCGCTGACCCTGGTCCAGAAACCTGCCGCGCCGGGAATCGAACCCTGGTCCCGGGCCGTCCTCTGCTCTCGGGTCTGCCGCCTCTAACCAGTGAGCCACACTACTTCACTAGGTAGGACTGGGGCTGTGTGTGCACCAGCAGTACAGAGAGTAGCGGGTGTCTGTGTGTCTCTTTTGTAGAGACTGAACCCTGGAGCAGATGGGGTGCGGGCTGGGAAGGAGCGGGGTCAGTAGTCCGTGCCTCACATCAGCACACCGATCCGGATGAGTCTGCCTGCCTCGGCGTCTTCCTGTCTGTGAAGAGCCCGTGACATTGGCAGATGCGGAAATGCAGTTTCCCATCAATAGCAGGGAGCGCGCGTGCGGTAAGGGAGCAGAGGTAATTACAAGACAAACGCAAATTAACCTCAGAGGACAGCTTTTGTTTCCATTACATCTAATTAGGAAATGAAGTCCTTTCCCCAGACCGCTCATTGAATCTGCGCCTGCCACTGAGGTCACGAGGAAGGGGAACGCATCACTCCATCAGAGCAGCAGACAAACCCCAGGAGCACCTGTTGAGGCCCGAGGATGACCCCTGGACCGGAAGCAGTTCAGCCAGGCCTGGCTCTTCCTTCTCATCCTGGTACAAGCAGTGATCTGATGACCCTGAACTGAGGCAGACAGTCATTCATGCACTGATGTGATAACTCTGAACCGAGGGGGACAGGTGCACTCTGGTACATGCAGTGATCTGATGCATGTGAACCGAGGGGGACAGGTGTACTCTGGTACATGCAGTGATCTGGTGCATGTGTGCCGAGGGGGGACAGGTGCACTCTGGTACATGCAGTGATCTGATGCATGTGAACCGAGGGGGACAGGTGCACTCTGGTACATGCAGTGATCTGGTGCATGTGTGCCGAGGGGGGACAGTTGCACTCTGGTACATGCAGTGATCTGATGCATGTGAACCGAGGGGGACAGGTGCACTCTGGTACATGCAGTGATCTGGTGCATGTGAGCCGAGGGGGGACAGGTGCACTCTGGTACATGCAGTGATCTGATGCATGTGAACCGAGGGGGACAGGTGCACTCTGGTACATGCAGTGATCTGATGCATGTGAACCGAGGGGGACAGGTGCACTCTGGTACATGCAGTGATCTGGTGCATGTGAACCGAGGGGGACAGGTGCACTCTGGTACATGCAGTGATCTGATGCATGTGTACCGAGGGGGACAGGTGCACTCTGGTACATGCAGTGATCTGATGCATGTGTACGGAGGGGGACAGGTGCACTCTGGTACATGCAGTGAACTGGTGCATGTGAACCGAGGGGACAGGTGCACTCTGGTACATGCAGTGATCTGATGCATGTGAAGCGAAGGGGACAGGTGCACTCTGGTACATGCAGTGATCTGATGCATGTGAACCGAGGGGGACAGGTGCACTCTGATACATGCAGTGATCTGATGCATGTGAACCGAGAGGGACAGGTGCACTCTGATACATGCAGTGATCTGATGCATGTGAACCGAGAGGGACAGGTGCACTCTGATACATGCAGTGATCTGATGCATGTGAACCGAGGGGGACAGGTGCACTCTGGTACATGCAGTGATCTGATGCATGTGTACGGAGGGGGACAGGTGCACTCTGGTACATGCAGTGATCTGATGCATGTGTACGGAGGGGGACAGGTGCACTCTGGTACATGCAGTGATCTGATGCATGTGAACCGAGGGGGACAGGTGCACTCTGGTACATGCAGTGATCTGATGCATGTGAACCGAGGGGGACAGGTGCACTCTGGTACATGCAGTGATCTGATGCATGTGAACCGAGGGGGACAGGTGCACTCTAGTACATGCAGTGATCTGATGCATGTGAACCGAGGGGGACAGGTGCACTCTGGTACATGCAGTGATCTGATGCATGTGAACCGAGGGGGACAAGTGCCCTCTGGTACATGCAGTGATCTGGTGCATGTGAACCGAGGGGGACAGGTGCACTCTGGTAAATGCAGTGATCTGGTGCATGTGAACCGAGGGGGACAGGTGCACTCTGGTACATGCAGTGATCTGATGCATGTGAAGCAAAGGGGACAGGTGCACTCTGGTACATGCAGTGATCTGATGCATGTGTACGGAGGGGGACAGGTGCACTCTGGTACATGCAGTGATCTGATGCATGTGAACCGAGAGGGACAGGTGCACTCTGGTACATGCAGTGATCTGATGCATGTGTACGGAGGGGGACAGGTGCACTCTGGTACATGCAGTGATCTGATGCATGTGAACCGAGGGGGACAGGTGCACTCTGGTACATGCAGTGATCTGATGTATGTGTGCCGAGGGGGACAGGCGCACTCTGATACATGCAGTGATCTGGTGCATGTGTGCCGAGGGGGACAGGTGCACTCTGATACATGCAGTGATCTGATGCATGTGTGCTGAGGGGGACAGGTGCACTCTGGTACATGCAGTGATCTGATGCATGTGTACGGAGGGGGACGCACTCTGGTACATGCAGTGATCTGATGCATGTGAACCGAGGGGGACAAGTGCCCTCTGGTACATGCAGTGATCTGGTGCATGTGAACCGAGGGGGACAGGTGCACTCTGGTAAATGCAGTGATCTGGTGCATGTGAACCGAGGGGGACAGGTGCACTCTGGTACATGCAGTGATCTGATGCATGTGAAGCAAAGGGGACAGGTGCACTCTGGTACATGCAGTGATCTGATGCATGTGTACGGAGGGGGACAGGTGCACTCTGGTACATGCAGTGATCTGATGCATGTGAACCGAGAGGGACAGGTGCACTCTGGTACATGCAGTGATCTGATGCATGTGTACGGAGGGGGACAGGTGCACTCTGGTACATGCAGTGATCTGATGCATGTGAACCGAGGGGGACAGGTGCACTCTGGTACATGCAGTGATCTGATGTATGTGTGCCGAGGGGGACAGGCGCACTCTGATACATGCAGTGATCTGGTGCATGTGTGCCGAGGGGGACAGGTGCACTCTGATACATGCAGTGATCTGATGCATGTGTGCTGAGGGGGACAGGTGCACTCTGGTACATGCAGTGATCTGATGCATGTGTACGGAGGGGGACGCACTCTGGTACATGCAGTGATCTGATGCATGTGAACCGAGGGGGACAGGTGCGCTCTGGTACATGCAGTGATCTGATGTATGTGTGCCGAGGGGGACAGGTGCACTCTGATACATGCAGTGATCTGGTGCATGTGTGCCGAGGGGGACAGGTGCACTCTGATACATGCAGTGATCTGGTGCATGTGAACCGAGGGGGACAGGTGCACTCTGGTACATGCAGTGATCTGATGCATGTGTACGGAGGGGGACAGGTGCACTCTGGTACATGCAGTGATCTGATGCATGTGAACCGAGGGGGACAGGTGCACTCTGGTACATGCAGTGATCTGATGTATGTGTGCCGAGGGGGACAGGCGCACTCTGATACATGCAGTGATCTGGTGCATGTGTGCCGAGGGGGACAGGTGCACTCTGATACATGCAGTGATCTGATGCATGTGTGCTGAGGGGGACAGGTGCACTCTGGTACATGCAGTGATCTGATGCATGTGTACGGAGGGGGACGCACTCTGGTACATGCAGTGATCTGATGCATGTGAACCGAGGGGGACAGGTGCGCTCTGGTACATGCAGTGATCTGATGTATGTGTGCCGAGGGGGACAGGTGCACTCTGATACATGCAGTGATCTGGTGCATGTGTGCCGAGGGGGACAGGTGCACTCTGATACATGCAGTGATCTGATGCATGTGAACCGAGGGGGAGGGTGGACTCTGATACATGCAGTGATCTGATGCATGTGTACCGAGGGGGACAAGTGCACTCTGGTACATGCAGTGATCTGATGCATGTGAACCGAGGGGGACAGGTGCACTCTGGTACATGCAGTGATCTGATGCATGTGAACCGAGAGGGACAGGCGCACTCTGATACATGCAGTGATCTGGTGCATGTGTGCCGAGGGGGACAGGTGCACTCTGATACATGCAGTGATCTGGTGCATGTGAACCGAGGGGACAGGTGCACTCTGGTACATGCAGTGATCTGATGCATGTGAACAGAGGGGGACAGGTGCACTCTGGTACATGCAGTGATCTGATGCATGTGAACCGAGAGGGACAGGTGCACTCTGGTACATGCAGTGATCTGATGCATGTGAACCGAGGGGGACAGGTGCACTCTGATACATGCAGTGATCTGGTGCATGTGAACCGAGGGGACAGGTGTACTCTGGTACATGCAGTGATCTGATGCATGTGAACAGAGGGGGATAGGTGCACTCTGGTACATGCAGTGATCTGATGCATGTGAACCGAGAGGGACAGGTGCACTCTGGTACATGCAGTGATCTGATGCATGTGTACGGAGGGGGACAGGTGCACTCTGGTACATGCAGTGATCTGATGCATGTGAACCGAGGGGGACAGGTGCACTCTGGTACATGCAGTGATCTGATGTATGTGTGCCGAGGGGGACAGGCGCACTCTGATACATGCAGTGATCTGGTGCATGTGTGCCGAGGGGGACAGGTGCACTCTGATACATGCAGTGATCTGATGCATGTGTGCCGAGGGGGACAGGTGCACTCTGGTACATGCTGTGAGCTGGTGCATGTGTACCGAGGGGGACAGGTGCACTCTGGTACATGCAGTGAGCTGGTGCATGTGTACCGAGGGGGACAGGTGCACTCTGGTAAATGCAGTGATCTGGTGCATGTGAACCGAGGGGGACAGGTGCACTCTGGTACATGCAGTGAACTGGTGCATGTGAACCGAGGGGACAGGTGCACTCTGGTACATGCAGTGATCTGGTGCATGTGAACCGAGGGGGACAGGTGCACTCTGGTACATGCAGTGATCTGATGCATGTGTGCCGAGGGGGACAGATGCACTCTGGTACATGCAGTGATCTGATACACCTGAACCGAGAAGGACAGGTGCACTCTGGTACATGCAGTGATCTGGTGCATGTGAACCGAGGGGGACAGGTGCACTCTGGTTCATGCAGTGATCTGATGCATGTGAACCGAGGGGGACAGGTGCACTCTGGTACATGCAGTGATCTGATGCATGTGAACCGAGGGGGACAGGTGAACTCTGGTACATGCAGTGATCTGATGCATGTGAACCGAGGGGGACAGGTGCACTCTGGTACATGCAGTGATCTGGTGCATGTGAACCGAGGGGGACAGGTGTACTCTGGTACATGCAGTGATCTGATGGGAGCCAACACCGGACAACATGACCACCCTCAAGCTTGCCACCCGGAAGCACCACCAGCTGATCCGCGACACCAAGAAAACTGCATTCAAGGACCGACTGGACAACAACGCACACAACTGCAAGGAACTCTTCAACATCGTGAAAGAGATCTCCAACCCCAACGCCGGAAACAACGACATCACCCCATCGCAAGAACTCTGCATCTCCCTCGCCTCCTACTTCCACAACAAGATCGCGGACATACACAACAGCTTCAACACCCAACCGACGAACGCCACGTCCGACTCGACCGAACCACCGCCCCCCACCACCACCCTCCGCGCCTGGACTCCTATCAGCACCGAAGACACCGTCCGCATGATGAACTCCATCCACTCCGGATCTCCGACCGACCCCTGCCCTCACCACGTCTTCAACAAGGCCGACGCTGTCATCGCACCCCACCTGCGGGACATCATCAACACCTCATTCGACACCGCCACCTTCCCCGAGAGCTGGAAGCACGCCGAACTCAGCGCGCTACTCAAGAAACCAACAGCGGACCCCACCGAACTCAAGAATTACCGCCCCATCTCGCTCCTCCCGTTTCCAGCCAAAGTCATCGAGAAGACCGTCAACAAGCAACTGGCCGCCTTCCTTGAGACAAACGGATCCCTCAACCCCTCACAGTCTGGCTTCCGAGCCAACCACAGCACCGAGACCGCCCTCATCGCTGCCACCGATGACATCCGAACCCTGATGGACAACGGAGAAACAGCGGCCCTCATCCTCCTAGACCTCTCCGCGGCCTTCGACACCGTCTGCCACCGCACCCTAGTGCAGCGCCTCTACAACGTCGGAATCCAGGAGAAGGCACTGGAATGGATCATCTCCTTCCTCGACGGAAGAACCCAGAGAGTTCGCCTACCACCGTACAAATCAAAGGCCACCGAAGTCATCTGCGGCGTACCCCAAGGATCCTCGCTGAGCCCAACCCTCTTCAACGTCTACATGAGCCCCCTCGCGGCCATCGCACGCCAACACAACCTGAACATCATCTCCTACGCCGACGATACCCAGCTGATCCTCTCCCTCACCAACGACCCCGCCGCCGCCAGAGCCAACCTTCACGAAGGAATGAAAGAGGTAGCCGAGTGGATGTCGACTAGCCGCCTGAAGCTGAACTCGGACAAGACGGAAGTCCTCATCCTGGGATCCTCGCCCTCCGCCTGGGACAACTCCTGGTGGCCCCCCGCCCTGGGAACCGCACCCAAACCGACAGACCACGCACGCAACCTGGGCTTCATCCTGGACTCCTCCCTCTCCATGACCAAGCAAGTCAACGCCGTCTCCGCGTCGTGCTTCAACATCCTGGGCATGCTACGGAAAATCTTCCGGTGGATCCCCACCGAGACCAGGAAGACTGTCACCCAGGCCCTCGTCACCAGCCGACTGGACTACTGCAACGCCCTCTACGCCGGAACCACCACCAAGCTCCAGAAGAGACTCCAACGGATCCAGAACGCCTCAGCCAGACTCATCCTCGACATCCCACGACACAGCCACATCTCCGGACACCTAAGAGACCTGCACTGGCTCCCGGTCAACAAGAGAATCACCTTCCGTCTCCTTACCCACGCACACAAAGCTCTCCACGATCAAGGCCCGAGCTACCTCAACAACCGCATCAACTTCTACGCTCCCAAACGACACCTCCGATCAGCCAGTCACGCCCTCGCCGCCGTCCCCCGCATCCGAAGAACGACAACAGGAGGAAGGTCCTTCTCCTACCTGGCCGCCAAGACCTGGAACTCCCTCCCGACCGACCTGCGCCTGACCCAAGACCACCTCGCCTTCAGGAAGAAGCTCAAGACCTGGCTGTTCGGGCAGTAGCAGCACCCCCCCCCCCCCCTAGCGCCTTGAGACCCTCTGGGTAAGTAGAGCGCTCTATAAATGTGTATGATTGATTGATTGATTGATGTGTGTGAACAGAGGGGGACAGGTGCACTCTGGTACATGCAGTGATCTGATGCATGTGTACTGAGGGGACAGGTGCACTCTAGTACATGCAGTGATCTGATGCATGTGTGCCGAGGGGGACATGTGCACTCTGGTACATACAGTGATCTGATGCATGTGAACAGAGGGGGACAGGTGCACTCTGGTACATGCAGTGATCTGATGCATGTGTACTGAGGGGACAGGTGCACTCTGGTACATGCAGTGATCTGATGTATGTGTGCCGAGGGGGACAGGTGCACTCTGGTACATACAATGATGTGGTGCATGTTAACCGAGGGGGACAGGTGCACTTTGGTACATGCAGTGATCTGGTGCATGTGAACCGAGGGGGAAAGGTGTACTCTGGTACATGCAGTGATCTGATGCATGTGTGCCGAGGGGGACAGGTGCACTCTGGTACATGCAGTGAGCTGGTGCATGTGTACCGAGGGGGACAGGTGCACTCTGGTACATGCAGTGATCTGATGCATGTGTACTGAGGGGACAGGTGCACTCTGGTACATGCAGTGATCTGATGTATGTGTGCCGAGGGGGACAGGTGCACTCTGGTCCATACAGTGATCTGGTACATGTGAACCGAGGGGGACAGGTGCACTCTGGTACATGCAGTGATCTGGTGCATGTGAACCGAGGGGGACAGGTGTACTCTGGTACATGCAGTGATCTGATGCTTGTGTGCCGAGGGGGACAGGTGCACTCTGGTACATGCAGTGATCTGATGCTTGTGTGCCGAGGGGGACAGGTGCACTCTGGTACATGCAGTGATCTGATGCATGTGTACTGAGGGGACAGGTGCACTCTGGTACATGCAGTGATCTGGTGCATGTGTGCCGAAGGGGACAGGTGTACTAAGGTAGGTGCACAGATGTGAAGAATTCGAACTGAGAAGGACAGAGGGCCAGAGAGTGCATTCTAATGCATGCCGTAACGTGTGGCATTTGTACACAGTGAGCAGACAGTGCATTCTGGTACATGCAGCGTTATGGTAACTCTGTAGTGAGGCAGAAAGAGTGCATTCCTGTACATGCAGTGATGCACCTGCACTAATTTAGGGAAAGGGCACAAAGGACATGCAGGGATGTGCCGCATCGTTATTGAGGGGAACAGGGTGCATTCTGGAACTTGTAGTGATGTGCTGCGCCCATAGCCAGTGAAACAATGTGCACATGAATCATGAAATCAAGCGGTGATCCTTTGTTGAGTGAGGGTGTTTTGGGAGATACAGACTGGGCGTTGGTATGTATCCTGGTGCTGCTCCCTAGTTAAGAATGTGTTTGTGTACTCGGTTTCACGGATCCCCTGATAAGTGTGCATTGACCCTAGTGCAAGGAAGGAGATGAGCCCTCTGGTGCTGTTTGATTTATAACATATAAAAAATAAGTATAATCAGAGTTCAGTGGGCGCCTCATTCCTCCGGATCACGGTGCCACTACACCTGCTGCACCATGGGAGCTATGCCCCTGGTTTCATTGGTGTTTATTTTTATTTCTGCGGAACACCCAAAGTGCAGCGCCTTTCGGGGGTGACTGGCGGTGGCAGAAACAAATCCATTGCCCAGGGTCACAAATTCCTTCACCTGTTGCCATGCGGGCCTCTGTGGGCACCCCAAGGATGTGCCTGACCGGTCACTAGCCAATGGCTTGTCTCATTTCCAAGGCAGCTGGGTTCAGCTGTGGTTCTCCGGGCCAGTGGCCTTGGTTTTGGTCTCCATACATGTGAATGTGCCGGTCTGGACAGGAAGTTTCTGCTGGCAGCAGTGGAAGCCCCAACACCCTGCGCAGCTGCGTCTGCTCACATCCCCCTCCCAACAAAGCCTCTTTCTTCCGCCACTCGGCCGCCATTTTGTAATGTCCGTGTTTGACGAGGACAGAATCCCTTCTGTTCTGTTGTCATTCCCATGCAGGCCTCCCTGCACGCGGAGGCGGCTGGGCGATGACTTCAAGGAGCAGGAACAGAGGAGGCCTCTGTCCCCGATGAACACGACCACAGAGGCGAAGCATCTAGAAGGATCTGTCAGCGCCGCCTCTATGCGGAGGCAGCTGGGCTAGTGGGTGCGAGATGGGCCGGGGTGAAATAATGTTATTGTGGCCTTTAGCCAAGGCACGCATGACACTCACTCACACAATGGGTCTTCATCGAGCTCTTGAGTGAGTGAGAGTGACTATCCATGCACGACACTCACTCACACAATGGGTCTTCATCCAGCTCTTGAGTGAGTGAGAGTGAGTGAGAGTGAGTGAGAGTGAGTGTCCATGCACAGCACTCACACATACAATGGGTCTTCATCCAGCTCTTGAGTGAGTGAGAGTGAGTGTCCATACACAGCACTCACACATACAATGGGTCTTCATCTAACTCTTGAGTGAGTGAGAGTGACTGTCCATGCACGGCACTCACACATACAAAGTCTCTTCAACCAGCTCTCGAGTGAGTGAGAGTGAGTGAGAGTGAGTGTCCATGCACAGCACTCACACATACAATGGGTCTTCAACCAGCTCTTGAGTGAGTGAGAGTGAGTGAGAGTGAGTGCCCATGCACAGTACTCACACATACAATGGGTTTTCATCGAACTCTTGAGTGAGTGAGAGTGACTATCCATGCACAGCACTCACACATACAATGGGTCTTCATCCAGCTCTTGAGTGAGTGAGAGTGAGTGTCCATGCACAGCACTCACACATACAATGGGTCTTCATCCAGCTCTTGAGTGAGTGAGAGTGAGTGAGAGTGAGTGAGAGTGAGTGTCCATGCACAGCACTCACACATACAATGGGTCTTCATCCAGCTCTTGAGTGAGTGAGAGTGAGTGAGAGTGAGTGAGAGTGAGTGTCCATGCACAGCACTCACACATACAATGGGTCTTCATCCAGCTCTTGAGTGAGTGAGAGTGAGTGTCCATACACAGCACTCACACATACAATGGGTCTTCAACCAGCTCTTGAGTGAGTGAGAGTGAGTGAGAGTGAGTGTCCATGCACAGTACTCACACATACAATGGGTTTTCATCGAACTCCTGAGTGAGTGAGAATGACTATCCATGCACAGCACTCACACATACAATGGGTCTTCATCTAACTCTTGAGTGAGTGAGAGTGAATGAGAGTGACTATCCATGCACAGCACTTACACATACAATGGGTCTTCATCTAACTCTTGAGTGAGTGAGAGTGACTGTCCATGCACGGCACTCACACATACAAAGTCTCTTCAACCAGCTCTCGAGTGAGTGAGAGTGAGTGAGAGTGAGTGTCCATGCACAGCACTCACACATACAATGGGTCTTCAACCAGCTCTTGAGTGAGTGAGAGTGAGTGAGAGTGAGTGCCCATGCACAGTACTCACACATACAATGGGTTTTCATCGAACTCTTGAGTGAGTGAGAGTGACTATCCATGCACAGCACTCACACATACAATGGGTCTTCATCTAACTCTTGAGTGAGTGAGAGTGAGTGAGAGTGACTATCCATGCACAGCACTCACACATACAATGGGTCTTCATCTAACTCTTGAGTGAGTGAGAGTGAATGAGAGTGACTATCCATGCACAGCACTCACACATGCAATGGGTCTTCATCCAGCTCTTGAGTGAGTGAGAGTGAGTGAGAGTGAGAGTGAGTGTCCATGCACAGCACTCACACATACAATGGGTCTTCATCCAGCTCTTGAGGGAGTGAGAGTGAGTGAGTGACTATCCATGCACAGTACTCACACATACAATGGGTCTTCCTCCAGCTCTTGAGTGAGTGAGAGTGAGTGAGAGTGAGTGTCCATGCACAGCACTCACACATACAATGGGTCTTCATCCAGCTCTTGAGTGAGTGAGAGTGAGAGTGACTATCCATGCACAGCACTCACACATACAAAGTGTCTTCATCAAGCTCTTGAATGAGTGAGAGTGACTGTCCATGCACAGCACTCACATATACAAAGGGACTTCATCATGCTCTTGAGTGACAGTGAGTGTCCATGCACAGCACTCACATATACAATGAGTCATCATTGAGCTCTTGAGTGAGTGAAAGTGTTTGTTCATGCACGACACTCACATCACATATACAATGGGTCTTCATCTAACTCTTGAGTGAGTGAAAGTGAGAGTGAGTGAGAGTGAGTGTCCATGCACAGCACTCACATATACAATGGGTCTTCATATAACTCTTGAGTGAGTGAGAGTGAGTGAGAGTGAGTGTCCATGCACAGCACTCACACATACAATGGGTCTTCATCGAGCTCTTGAGTGAATGAGAGTGAATGAGAGTGCCTATCCAAGCACAGCACTCACACATACAATGGGTCATCATTGAGCTCTTGAGTGAGTGAGTGAGAGTGACTATCCATGCACAGCACTCACACCTACAGGTCTTCATCTAACTCTTGAGTGAGTGAGAGTGACTGTCCATGCACGGCACTCACACATACAAAGTCTCTTCAACCAGCTCTCGAGTGAGTGAGAGTGAGTGAGAGTGAGTGTCCATGCACAGCACTCACACATACAATGGGTCTTCAACCAGCTCTTGAGTGAGTGAGAGTGAGTGAGAGTGAGTGCCCATGCACAGTACTCACACATACAATGGGTTTTCATCGAACTCTTGAGTGAGTGAGAGTGACTATCCATGCACAGCACTCACACATACAATGGGTCTTCATCTAACTCTTGAGTGAGTGAGAGTGAGTGAGAGTGACTATCCATGCACAGCACTCACACATACAATGGGTCTTCATCTAACTCTTGAGTGAGTGAGAGTGAATGAGAGTGACTATCCATGCACAGCACTCACACATGCAATGGGTCTTCATCCAGTTCTTGAGTGAGTGAGAGTGAGTGAGAGTGAGAGTGAGTGTCCATGCACAGCACTCACACATACAATGGGTCTTCATCCAGCTCTTGAGGGAGTGAGAGTGAGTGAGTGACTATCCATGCACAGTACTCACACATACAATGGGTCTTCATCCAGCTCTTGAGTGAGTGAGAGTGAGTGTCCATGCACAGCACTCACACATACAATGGGTCTTCATCCAGCTCTTGAGTGAGTGAGAGTGAGAGTGACTATCCATGCACAGCACTCACACATACAAAGTGTCTTCATCAAGCTCTTGAATGAGTGAGAGTGACTGTCCATGCACAGCACTCACATATACAAAGGGACTTCATCATGCTCTTGAGTGACAGTGAGTGTCCATGCACAGCACTCACATATACAATGAGTCATCATTGAGCTCTTGAGTGAGTGAAAGTGTGTGTTCATGCACGGCACTCACATCACATATACAATGGGTCTTCATCTAACTCTTGAGTGAGTGAAAGTGAGAGTGAGTGAGAGTGAGTGTCCATGCACAGCACTCACATATACAATGGGTCTTCATATAACTCTTGAGTGAGTGAGAGTGAGTGAGAGTGAGTGTCCATGCACAGCACTCACACATACAATGGGTCTTCATCCAGCTCTTGAGTGAGTGAGAGTGAGTGAGAGTGAGTGTCCATGCACAGCACTCACACATACAATGGGTCTTCATCCAGCTCTTGAGTGAGTGAGAGTGAGTGCCCATGCACAGTACTCACACATACAATGGGTTTTCATCCAGCTCTTGAGTGAGTGAGAGTGAGTGAGAGTGAGAGTGAGTGTCCATGCACAGCACTCACACATACAATGGGTCTTCATCCAGCTCTTGAGGGAGTGAGAGTGAGTGAGTGACTATCCATGCACAGTACTCACACATACAATGGGTCTTCATCCAGCTCTTGAGTGAGTGAGAGTGAGTGTCCATGCACAGCACTCACACATACAATGGGTCTTCATCCAGCTCTTGAGTGAGTGAGAGTGAGAGTGACTATCCATGCACAGCACTCACACATACAAAGTGTCTTCATCAAGCTCTTGAATGAGTGAGAGTGACTGTCCATGCACAGCACTCACATATACAAAGGGACTTCATCATGCTCTTGAGTGACAGTGAGTGTCCATGCACAGCACTCACATATACAATGAGTCATCATTGAGCTCTTGAGTGAGTGAAAGTGTGTGTTCATGCACGGCACTCACATCACATATACAATGGGTCTTCATCTAACTCTTGAGTGAGTGAAAGTGAGAGTGAGTGAGAGTGAGTGTCCATGCACAGCACTCACATATACAATGGGTCTTCATATAACTCTTGAGTGAGTGAGAGTGAGTGAGAGTGAGTGTCCATGCACAGCACTCACACATACAATGGGTCTTCATCTAACTCTTGAGTGAGTGAGAGTGAATGAGAGTGCCTATCCAAGCACAGCACTCACACATACAATGGGTCATCATTGAGCTCTTGAGTGAGTGAGAGTGACTATCCATGCACAGCACTCACACCTACAATGGGTCTTCATCGAGCTCTTGAGTGAGTGAGAGTGAGTGAGAGAGAGTGAGAGTGAGTGTCCATGCACAGCACTCACATATACAATGGGTCTTCATCTAACTCTTGAGTGAGTGACAATGAATGAGAGTGACTATCCATGCACAACACTCACACATACAATGGGTCTTCATCGAGCTCTTGAGTGAATGAGAGTGACTATCCATGCACAGCACTCACACATACAATGGGTCTTCATCGAGCTCTTGAGTGAGTGAGAGTGAATGAGAGTGACTATCCATGCACAGCACTCACACATACAATGGGTCTTCATTGAACTCTTGAGTGAGTGAGAGTGAATGAGAGTGACTATCCATGCACAGCACTCACACATACAATGGGTCTTAATCTGACTCTTGACTGCATGAGATTGACTATCCATGCAAGGCACTCACACATACAAAGTGTCTTCATCAAGCTCTTGAATGAGTGAGAGTGACTGTCCATGCATGGCACTCACATATACAATGAGTCATCATTGAGCTCTTGAGTGAGTGAGAGTGAGTGAGTGAGTGTCCCTGCACAGCACTCACATATACAATGAGTCATCATTGAGCTCTTGAGTGAGTGACAGTGAGTGTTCATGCACGGCACTCACATCACATATACAATGGGTGATCATCTAACTCTTCTGTGAGTGAGAGTGAGTGTCCATGCACGGCACTCACATATACAATGGGTGATCATCTAACTCTTCAGTGAGTGAGAGTGAATGTTCATGCACGGCACTCACACATACAAAGTGTCTTCATCAAGCTCTTGAATGAGTGAGAGTGACTGTCCATGCACAGCACTCACAAATACAAAGTGTCTTCATCATGCTCTTGAGTGAGTGACAGTGAGTGTCCATGCACAGCACTCACATATACAATGAGTCATCATCTAGCTCTTGAGAGAGTGAGTGTTCCTGCACAGCACTCACATATGCAGTAGGTCACCATCTAACTCTTGAGGGAGTGAGAGCAACTGTCCATACACAGCACTCACATATACAATGGGTCTTCATCAAGCTCTTGAGTGAGTAAGAGTGACTATCCATGCACGGGGTACAGAGCAGGAATATCGTCGTAAAAATATCGACTAACCTAAATATTGCTGCAAAAATATCTACAGGAAGAAATATCGATGACAAAAATATCGTCTGACCAGAATATCGACAGACAGGAAAGTAATATCGTTAACATTAATATAGTTGTAATAAATATCGTTTACAAAAACATAGTTCACAATAATATCGTTTTTAAATAATTATAAGTAAAGTAGTGTTTTTAATGAATATTTGTAGTCAAAGTAGTATTTTTAGTAGTATATTATTATTTAATAATGTATTTTAAGTTGAATTTAGTATTAATAGTTCTGTAGCGGGTTGTGGGTTTATAGGGGAGTAGGGTGGGAAGTAATTTAAATATAATGAAATAATAGATTCATTAATGTATTAAATGAATATAAATAGTGTAATAAATAATAGTTAATTAATTTCAATTAGTTAATTGAATAATAATTATGTAATTAATTATGTTAATTTTTAAAATAATTTTAGGTGTGTGTACAGGATTTTTTTAGTGAAAATGTTTTTGGGTAAAGGGGTATTTTTAGGGTTCAGGGTCAGTTTTCAGTTTTTGGGTAAAGGGGTATTTTTAGGGTTCAGGGTCAGTTTTCTGTTTTTGGGTAAAGGGGTATTTTTAGGGTTTAGGGTCAGTTTTGGGTTTTTGGGTAAAGGGATATTTTTAGGGTTCAGGGTCAGTTTTCAGTTTTTGGGTAAAGGGGTATTTTTAGGGTTCGGGGTCAGTTTTCAGTTTTTGGGTAAAGGGGTATTTTTAGGGTTTAGGGTCAGTTTTGGGTTTTTGGGTAAAGGGGTATTTTTAGGGTTCAGGGTCAGTTTTCAGTTCTTGGCTAAAGGGATATTTTTTGGGTTCAGGGTCAGTTTTCCCTACTGTTGCACCCTCTGGAGTGGGAATAGTAATTTTTACTCCTACGCTATCAAATGTTTTAATTAGTAATATATTGTATATTTTAATTATATGCATGTATTATTGTTGTTATATAAAGTAATGTGTAAAATCAATTTATATGTCCACATTTATTAAGTTTATAATTAAAAAGTGTAGTAAATTTTTTTGAAATAGTTAAAAAATAAAAGTAATGTCATGTATTTTGTTAATAGTACTTATATTTATTTATTATTTAATGTAATTTTAATTATTTTAAAAAGTCGATATTTTTTACATCTATATTAATTACAACGATATTTTGGAGTCGATATTTATGTACTTACCTGTTTAAGTATAGGGTGTCGATATTTTTGTAAACAATATTTTTACAACGATATTTATGTCCGCTATATTTTTGTAATCGATATTTTAACACCCTACCCATGCACGGCACTCACATATACAATGGATCATCATCTAACTGTTCAGTGAGTGAGAGTGAGTGTCCATTCATGACACTCACACATACTATGGGTCTTCATCAAGCTCTTGGGTTAATTAGAGTGACTATCCATGCATTGCACTCACCTACAATGGGTCTTCATGAAGCTTTTGAGTGAGTGAGAGTGACTGTCCATGCACAGCACTCACATAGGCAATGGGTCTTTATCAAACTCTTGAGTGAGTGAGAGTGACTGTTCATGCACGGCACTCACATATACAATGGGTCTTCATCAAGCTCTTGAGTGAGTGAGAGTGAGTAACCATGCATGGTACTCACATATACGATCAGTCATCATCTAACTCTTGAGTGAGTGAGAATGACAAACAAGTTACTTACCTTCTGTAATGATGGATCTGTAAGAGACATATATTAGTTATAGATACCTTACCTTAGAATTACCCCCAGGCATCAGACTGGATCCGGAGAATTTTCCTTCAGCAATACCCCTGCATGTTGGTCTGTGGCGTTGGTTGACTCCGCGTTCGCCATTAGCGTCATGATTGCCGGTAGGACGTTGCGGTGTCTACTTTGACGTTGCCCCTGCGCCGACGTCAGTTCTTTGCGCGATATTCCACGCCAGAAGCGCAGAGCTATGCTAGACACTGACCACTGGTGCACAAAACTAGGGCCCTGAAAGGGAGTCCCTTAATCTAAAAGTCATTTCACAGAACAGGGAGGATTGGGGGGGCGCTAAGGAATCTGTAACTAATATATGTCTATTACAGATATATCATTACTAAAGGTAAGTAACTTGCTCATCTGAAAGCGACTATTAGTTATAGATTCCTTACCTTAGAATAGATACCCCAGCAATACCAACCCCGGAGGTGGGTCTGCGAACCAAGTTCACACCAGAAAATCCCCGTGAACTGAGCAACCAAAGATGCTGTCTCTCCGGACTTGGCTATCCAGGCAGTAATGTTTAGTGAACGTGTGCAATGATGCCCATGTCTCTGCCTGGTAGATGTCATTGAGGGGGACTATGGAAGACCAGTGGTCCCTACCTTGACAAAAGGGCGGTGTAGTCGGGGGGCCACACCCCCACACCGGGAGGAACAGCGTCCCTTGGTCACCGGAATTCCGCTCTTCGCCCACAGGAGCCGCTAACCCACGAAGACCCGGAAACAGACCAACAGGATACCGGAAGCGGAACTCCTGCAGGCGACCCAGAACCCGACCCATCCGGAACCGGAAGCACGTCCACTGCAGTCCGCCGGGAACATAGAAAAGACGGCAGGAAAGAGGAAACATGGTTCAGCCCAGCGGACTCGTGGCAGGAGACAGCGAACGGCGCGGAACCCCCGACGGAGAGCGGAAGGAAGGAGGAGATCGGAGAAGAGGACGAGGAAGAAGACCTGTGGACGGAGGATTGGTGGCGACCTCCGGAGGTGGCGGAAGAGCGGCCGCAACTCGGATGAGAGTTGCGGCGGGGCACGTGAGTACACTCTATCCTTCTCCGTGTCCCTTAGTGTAAATATTATAATTAACTGTATAGTCTTGTATATAGAGCCTCACGAGCACCTTGCACTAGCCTTAGTCCTTAAGAGAAGTATCACGAGCACTGTACGTACAAACCTCGCACTTATACCGGACACCTCCCTTCATACTACCCTCCTGCTTGCTGATTGGTCTTATCCCTACCTACCCTTCCCACCTTCCCCACGTTCATTACCTGGCCCTTCACTTCCCGGTGACGGTGGAAGTACTCAGTAGTCCTTACTGGACGGGACTAACCCCTGTACTCTCTCTTTTACATATCTCCGAGGAGACCCATCAACCGCCCGTACCCTGACGACAACAGCCCCGCAGAGGACCACAACCCGGATATCTACTCAACATCCACACCCTCCCGGCTGGGAGCTTCCCTGCGGAATTTCTTCCCTGTAAATTCTTTTGATCCAGACTTTGTGTACGCTGTCAACGAATAAATCCTTGACCATAGCTCACTACATTCGGCCTCCCCGCCTGTTATTCCGGTCCGCCCAGCCCACAGTTTCACAGGTGGTGTCAGAAGTGGGATCCGCCGGAAGCATGGAGGCCGCCGTCAAACACCTAGCAGAGAGCCAAGAGCAGCTTGGAAAAATGATGGAACGCTTCTTGAAAACCGCGGAAGACGATCGGGGTCAACTCCATGACGTCCTTAAGGGACAGGGGACCGCTCAGGATCAAGCCCTTGAAAAACTGACCACCGTCATGGGGCAACAAAGACCCACAACCTCCTTACCATCAGTAGTCCTCCAAAAATATGTCTCGGGTGAAGACCCAGATTATTTTTTCACTAATTTCGAGCGCCTGGCTCAGGCCGCAGCGTGGCCTGAGGATCGCTGGGGCCACTATCTGGGTCCGCTATTGACTGGTGAACTGCAGGCAGCGTATCAGCAGGCCAATATCCAGGGCCTGACTCCCTACCAAGACATAAAGACTTGTATTCTAGAGAGACTGGGAATTGATGACGAAACCTACAGGGTTCGTCTGAGACAGGCCAAAGAGGGACCCCAGGAAACGCCACGGGCTCTCTCATTCCGGATACAGGACCTGGCAAACAGATGGTTGAAACCTGCCACCGCCACTAAGGACGAGATTCTCTCAAAAATATATCTGGAGCAGTACCTGGCGTCTCTACATCCGGCCACCCAAAAATGGGTGAGACAACACGCCCGCCTGACCCTGGACAGTGCGGTGGAGATAGCCAGTGCCTATAGTAGAGCCCAAGAGTCACAACGGGTCAAAGATGAACCTCATCTACGGATTCCACATGGCAGCCACGCACGTCCACAAAGACCTCCTCCCGCGGCCAGAAGACCAGATCCTGCTCCCCTAATGCCCTACCCAGTCATGCCTCGACCTAGCCCACCTGGTCCTCAGTGTTATCACTGCGGAGGGTATGGCCACATAGCTCGTGTGTGTCCCCAAAAAGAGGAGCCCATGGACATAGGGATGGTCCGGAATTATGTATGTCTTACCAACGAAGTTACCCCTCCGCCGTTCCGATGTCCAGTGAGAATCGAGGGACACCGGATGATGGCATTGGCCGACACGGGATGTAGGCATAGCGTCCTACGACCCCAGGAACTACCCCATCCTGTCGGACCACTAACTGGAACGGTCGCTATCAAGTGCGTCCATGGAGACACCCGGAGTTATCCGACGGCCCAAGTACGGGTACAACAACAGTCAGATGGGGGTAGAATGTTAACAGTCGGTTTGGTTCCTAATCTCCCTGAACAAATCATATTAGGTAGCGACTACAGTGGTCTTCCCTACCTCCTGAAAGACACTACGGACTCCCTAAAGAGGTGGTGGGTGGAGGCCCCGTTTCCCCAGGGTTCTCCTTCAGCGGACTCTCCTTCAAAATCTGGAAAGACCAAGAAGCAAAAGAAAAGAGAGAAAAGGAGCTTTACTGGGGCTTATCCTGCTCAGATCGATGTTCACCCCTGGGAAACCGACCGCGAATTCCGAGCCACCCAGCAAGAGGACCCCGTGCTGCAGGAAGCATGGAATCGTGCCCTGGATAATGAGGATCCACTGCAAGTAGGTCCTTACTTCTTTCGAAAGAATGGTCTCCTCTACTGAAAAGGGGGGCCACAGCTCCCAGCCCAGTTAGTCATCCCAGGATTGTTTCGGGACAAAGTCCTATATCTGGCCCACAGTCACTTGCTGGGAGGGCACTTCAGTGATGAAGAAACGGGGCAAACAATCCTTGAAAAATTCTACTGGCCGGGTGTACACGGTCAAATAAAGCAATACTGCAGGGAGTGCCCGGTCTGCCAGAAAAATAGCCGGTATCGGCCCCCCCGAGTCCCGCTCCAGCCCCTTCCTCTTATTGATGTGCCTTTCTCCCAAGTAGGGATGGACCTGATAGGACCCCTGTTGCCCTCTAGGACGGGGTGTAGATACGCCCTGGTGTTGGTGGATTATGCTACCCGGTTCCCGGAGGCCGTCCCTTTGAAACAGCCCACTACCCAAAACATCGCCAAGGCCCTTATCTCCATCTTTAGTAGAGTAGGGTTCCCTCAGGAGATCTTAACAGATCAAGGTACGCCTTTTGTGTCCTCCCTCATGCGTCAAGTCTGTGCCCATCTGGGTATTAAACAGATAAGAACCTCGGCGTATCACCCCCAGACAGATGGGTTGGTAGAGCGCTATAACGCCACCCTAAAGACCACCCTCAAAAAGCTGCTAGGCCTTGAGAGTAAAAAGTGGGAGGAGATGCTTCCTCTTGCCCTCTTCGCGATCCGTTGCAAGGTGCAAAGTAGCACCGGGTATTCCCCATATGAATTGTTATATGGCCGAGCCCCTAGGACTCTGTTAGACATGGCCCGCGAGGCATGGGAAGCTGAGCCTGATCGAACCCGTCCCCTCCCTGAATATGTCGACATCTCCGAACCCACTTAACCCAAATCAGAGAAATAGTGAGACAGAATATGGTAGCCGCTCAGGTCTCCCAGAAACAACAGTATAACAAAGGAACCAAGGCCCGTTCGTTTAACCCTGGAGACCTGGTATTATTGATTCTACCCTCCTCCGACCATAAACTGTTGGGTCAATGGCAGGGCCCCTTCCCTATCTTAAGACAGGTGACTCCCGTCACCTATGAACTCGATATCGATACTACCCGAGGGGTCACCCAAATATACCATGTCAATCTATTGAAGAAATGGGTGGGGCCCCTCCCTGTTCTGACAACCACTCTCTCGCTTCCCTTTGAGGGCTGTATTGATACAGAACTCCCGGAAAGGAACAAACAGGACCTTAGACAGGTCTTATCCTCTGTGCAAGCAGTATTTTCATCCATGCCCGGGCACTCCACCATTGTGGAGCACGCCATTCACACCGAAGCAGGGAAAACAGTGCGACAGAGACCCTACCGAATCCCTGAAGCGCGAAGGGCGGTCATAAAAGAAGAGACAACCCAGATGTTGAGGATGGGTATAATCGAACCGTCCAGCAGCAGTTGGAGTTCTCCAATCGTTCTCGTACCCAAACCCGATGGCTCTACTCGTTTCTGTATCGACTTCAGGGAGGTGAATAAGATCTCTGCCTTTGATTCCTATCCCCTTCCTCGAGTAGACGAGATGGTAGAGCGTATAGGCAAAGCCAAATATATCAGTACCCTTGACTTGTGCAAAGGGTACTGGCAGATCCCTTTAAAACACGAAGACAGACCGAAAACGGCGTTTTCAACCCCTGAGGGTTTGTTCCAATTCAGAGTGATGCCCTTCGGGCTCCATGGGGCCCCGGCAACTTTCCAAAGGGCCATGAACCTGGTCTTACGACCCCATACCAGCTATGCCGGGGCATACCTAGATGACATAGTCATTTATAGTGACAGCTGGGAACAACACCTACACCATTTGCAGACCGTAGTACACTCTCTTGGTAAACACGGCTTTACCATCAACCCTGCCAAAACCACCTTGGCGGCCCAAAGTGTGAAATATCTGGGTTATCTGTTGGGGGAAGGGGTCATTCGCCCCCAAAACAATAAGATTCAGGCTATTCACTCCATACCCTTCCCTCATAACAAGAGGGAACTACGAGCCTTTCTCGGGTTGCTGGGGTATTACAGGAGGTTTATTCCCAACTTTTCCCAAATAGCCGCTCCCTTGACTGACCTGTTGAGAAAAACCTCCAGAACCGAAGAGAAGTTACAGCAACCCACTCCCCAGCTGCTGAAAGCCTTCGACCTCCTCAAGCAGTCCCTGTCGTCAGAACCCGTGTTAATTAGTCCTGACTATTCCCGACCTTTCATCCTGCAGACAGACGCCTCCAATCAGGGTTTGGGGGCCGTCCTGTCCCAGCAAGATGAAAAAGGGGTCGAAAAACCAATACTGTATCTTAGCCGAAAGCTCTTCCCACGAGAGCAGAACTATGCGGTCGTAGAAAAAGAGGCTCTAGCAATTAAATGGGCTGTGGACAGTCTCCGGTATTATCTGGAGGGCCGGGAGTTCCTCTTGTATACGGATCATGCCCCGCTGGAATGGATGGCCCGTAACCGGGGCCACAACGACCGGGTACTTAGGTGGTTCCTTTCTCTGCAGCCTTTTCGTTTCAGGACACTACACCGAAAGGGACTAGACCAGGGCAATGCAGATTACCTCTCACGTTTTCCAGCTACGACCATCCCTACTAGTAAGACAGCTAGGGAAAGGGGATGTGGAAGACCAGTGGTCCCTACCTTGACAAAAGGGCGGTGTAGTCGGGGGGCCACACCCCCACACCGGGAGGAACAGCGTCCCTTGGTCACCGGAATTCCGCTCTTCGCCCACAGGAGCCGCTAACCCACGAAGACCCGGAAACAGACCAACAGGATACCGGAAGCGGAACTCCTGCAGGCGACCCAGAACCCGACCCATCCGGAACCGGAAGCACGTCCACTGCAGTCCGCCGGGAACATAGAAAAGATGGCAGGAAAGAGGAAACATGGTTCAGCCCAGCGGACTCGTGGCAGGAGACAGCGAACGGCGCGGAACCCCCGACGGAGAGCGAAAGGAAGGAGGAGATCGGAGAAGAGGACGAGGAAGAAGACCTGTGGACGGAGGATTGGTGGCGACCTCCGGAGGTGGCGGAAGAGCGGCCGCAACTCGGATGAGAGTTGCGGCGGGGCACGTGAGTACACTCTATCCTTCTCCGTGTCCCTTAGTGTAAATATTGTAATTAACTGTATAGTCTTGTATATAGAGCCTCACGAGCACCTTGCACTAGCCTTAGTCCTTAAGAGAAGTATCACGAGCACTGTACGTACAAACCTCGCACTTATCCCGGACACCTCCCTTCATACTACCCTCCTGCTTGCTGATTGGTCTTATCCCTACCTACCCTTCCCACCTTCCTCACGTTCATTACCTGGCCCTTCACTTCCCGATGACGGTGGAAGTACTCAGTAGTCCTTACTGGACGGGACTAACCCCTGTACTCTCTCTTTTACATATCTCCGAGGAGACCCATCAACCGCCCGTACCCTGACGACAACAGCCCCGCAGAGGACCACAACCCGGATATCTACTCAACATCCACACCCTCCCGGCTGGGAGCTTCCCTGCGGAATTTCTTCCCTGTAAATTCTTTTGATCCAGACTTTGTGTACGCTGTCAACAAATAAATCCTTGACCATAGCTCACTACATTCGGCCTCCCCGCCTGTTATTCCGGTCCGCCCAGCCCACAGTTTCACAGGGACTCAACAACCCAAAGCAGTAGTGGCTGCCGTCGCCCGGGTGGAATGGGCGTGCAACCCTACTGGAGGCTCCTTTTTGCCAAGGAATAACAGATTTTGTTGCAAAGAACAACGCATCGAGCGATGGTTCGTTTTTTCACGGCCCTACCTTTCTTGGCGCCCACATAGCCAACAAAGAGCTGATCATCCACCCAGAATTGTTTTGTGTGAACCAGATAAAAAGATAGCACAAGTTTTGGTTCGAGACGGTGGAGCCTCTCCTCCTCTTTAGAAGGATGCGGGGGCTGGAAGAAGGTGGGCAAAGTGATGGTCTGTCCAATGTGGAAAGAGGTAACCACTTTGGGTAGAAAATAAGGCCTAGTTCGAAGGACAACTTGTCCAGATGAACAGCAAGAAAAGGAGACTTAGAAGACAGAGCCTGAAGCCCACTTACCCTGCGAGCAGAGGTGATGGCAACCAGAAAAGCAGTCTTTAACCCCTTGCACGCTGTATGAATTTTCGTGCTGTGCGGGATTTTTAAACAGCGGACGGGATTCGGACGGCCACCGCCGTCCTGCGCACATGCCCACCGTGATGCATGACGGCTCGGGCCGTCCCGAGCACCGAAGGGGTTAAGGTCAAGAGTCTGAGAGGACAATTATTTAGTTGCTCGAAAGGAGCACACATGAGATAGGTTAAGACCAGATTCAAGTCCCACTGGGGCATTTACGAAAAAAATAGGAGGAAAGAGGTGAGTAATGCCCTTAAGAAATCTATTTACAATAGGGGACTTGAAAAGAGAAGGCTGATCAGGAAGGCGAAGAAAGGCCAAAATATCCGATCGATAGACTTTAAGGGTGCCCAGAGCAGAGCCCTGCTGGGCCAAAGAAAGAAGTAAGAGGAGAACCTCTGAAAGAGGGACAGAAAGGTGATCCACAGCCTTTGCTGTGCACCATGCCACAATTTTGTTCCATCTACAGGCATATGCCGTTTTAGTGTAGGGATGCCTGGCTGCCAAGATGACATTATAATATAGAATGACAAAATATAGACTTACCAAAATATAGTCACCAAAATATAGAATGCCAAAATATCGAATTCCTATCTACAAACAGGTAAGTACAAAAATATTGAATCCAAAATATAGTCTGTAAAAAATATAGTCAGTCAAAATATCGATTTTTTTAAATGTCTGAAATAATAAATATAATTAACTAAAACAAACTTAAAAATAATCAAATAACCTTAAAATTAAGATATAATTAATTTAAGTTATTAATAAAAAATGTACAATATTTTACCGTAGGATAGCAGGAGGGTAACATTTAATATTACCACTCCAGTGAGTGCAACAGTAGGGAAAGCGTTGGATAGCGTAGGGGTAAAAAATACTATTCCCACTCCAGTGAGTGCAACAGTAGGGAAAGCATTGGATAGCGTAGGGGTAAAAAATAGTATTCCCACTCCAGAGAGTGCAACAGTAGGAAAAGCGTTGGATAGCGTAGGGATAAAAAATACTATTCCCACTCCAGAGAGCGCAACAGTAGGGAAAGCGTAGGATAGCTGGAGGGTGAAAATTACTATTCCCACTCCAGTGAGTTTAACAGTAGGGAAAGTCATGATTTAATATATTTCCCTAAAGTAATCTTTCCCTTTCGAGCTTATTATATTACTGTATCCATTTCCTGTTTCTTTTTCTCCTTTCCCTCTCCCTCCCTTGTTATTTTCTTCAATAAAATCAAACTTAAAAAAAAAATACATGAAATATCAATCCCAATAAAACATTAATTGGAATTAATAACCAATTTAATATTATGTAATAATTAATTAGAAATACAACTATATATTAGTTATTAAAATTTAATAACATATTCATAATTATTTAACAACTAATTAATTTTCAATAACAAAAACTAATTAATAATACAAATTAATACCAATTAAAAATTAAAAGTAAATTAATTATCAATACACAAAAAGTATTTTTAACATGTAATAGTTACAATTACATTACTTTCCACCCTGTTCCCCTATAAACCCACATCCCACTACAGAAAATACATTAATACAATTATCATAATTATCAAATATTTAATTAATACAAAATAATTACCAATTAATAAAAATTAATTGCCAATTAATAGAAATTCATTACTAATTAAAAATTAATTAACAATAAATTTAAAATCAATATCAATGAATGACAAAAATAATTTACTTAATTACAATTAAATTACTTCCCACCCTATTCCCCTATAAACCCACAACCCGCTACAGAAAATAAATTTAGAAAATTAACATAATTAACAATTAATCAATTAATACAAATTAATTGGCAATTAATAAAAATTACCAATTAAAAAATAACAATAAATTCAAAATGAATACCAATAAATAAATAAAAATATTTAATTAATTACAATTAAATTACTTCCCACCCTATTCCCCTTTAAGCCCACAACCCGCTACAGAACTAAAAAGCAAAATTTAATTAACAATTAATAATAATTGCTAAAAATTAATATTTAATTTAATATAATTAAATTACTTCACACCCTATTCCCCTATAATCCCACAACCCGCTACAGTATTAAATTACGCAAAAATTAAATAACATACAATTCATTACTTAAAAAACATTAAACATACATTACAAAAAATAATATACACTTTTCACACATATACTAACATACAAAACACTTTAAAAAAATGTATATTATTAAAAAATCGATATATTTAATGCCTATATTGTATACTTCGATATTTTGACTTCTATATTTTGACAATCGATATTACTTACCTTAAATTCGATATTTTTAACCACTATATTGTGTCCATTCGATATTTTGTCCATTCTATATTTTTACTTCGATATTATGTGCATTCTATATTTTGGAATCAATATTATGACTGTTTACCGAAATTCCAACGTGCAAAATTACTGACATTGTGCGTTGTCGTCGGTGGCGAACAGATCTAATCAAGGCTCTCCCCACTGCTGAAAGAGACCTTGCACCACCTTCAAGTGAAGACGCCATTTGTAATCCATCATGCACAGACAGCTGAATTTGTCGGCCCTGGCATTCAGGGAACCTGCCAGGTGTTGAACCACCAGCGACATGTACTGATGTTCCAGCCACGTCCAGAGGTGGAGAGCCTCTTGCTATAAGGTCCACGACCCCACTTCGCCCTGTTTGTTGCAGTACAACATGGAGGTGGTGGTGTCCCTGAACACATGCACTGCTCTCCCTTTGACAGAAGGAAGGAATGCTTTCAGTTCAAGATGGATCGCCCGGAGCTCCAGTAGGTTGATGTGGAGCCCATACTCCGCCGGAGACCAGAGGCCTCTGATCTCCGCCTCTCCCATGTGGCTGCCCCATCCCAGAAGTGACGCATCTGCCACCACTGTGAAGTCTGGTTGGGGAAGGGAGAGGGATCCGCTGTCGACACAATCCTGGTCAGTTAGCCACTACTGCAATTGATGTGCAGTGCCCTCCGAGATCTGGACGCAATCTGAAAGATTCCCCTGATGCTGCGCCCACTGGAACTTCGGGTCCCACTGCAGAGCCTGCATATGCCACCTGGCATGATCCACCAGCAGGATGCAGGAGGCCATGAGGACCAGCAGCCTCAGGGTCATTCTCACCAAAAGACGGGATAGAGGCTGAAACATCAGTATCATAGCCCGAATGTCCGGGACTCGCTGCTCGGGAGGATAGGCCGAAACTGCGCTGTATCCAGAACTGCTCCGAAGAAAATTAGCTTCTGAGAGGGAATCAGGTGGGACTTTGTCACCTTGATAGTGAACCCCAGCGAGTGCAGGAGGTCTACAGTAGTCTGGAGGTGGGAGACGACAGCCTGGGGCGAGCTCGCCTTGAGCAGCCAGTGATCGAGATAGGGGAAGACTGGAACCCCTGATCGGTGCAGATGAGCTGCGACCACCACCATCACTTTCGTGAACACCCGAGGGGCGCTGGTAAGGCCAAAGGGGAGCACAGTAAACTGAAAGTGCTCGTGGCCTACCGTGAACCGTAGGTAACACCTGTAGGTCGGCAGGATGGGGATGTGGAAATAAGCATCCTGCAAGTCCAACGCTACCATCCAGTCTCCAGGGTCGAGGGCAGACAAGACCTGAGCCAATGTCAACATTTTGAACTTCTCCTTCCGGAGGAAGCGGTTGACGTCCCTGAGATCCAAGATAGGACATCAGGCCTTTGTCCTTCTTGGGCACCAGGACGTAGTAGGAATAACAACCACGACCTACTTCTGGCACAGGGACTCGCTCGATGGCTCCCTTAGCCAAGAGAGCCGTAACTTCCTGACTGAGAAGGGCCAAGTGATCCTCCGACATGCAATGGCGTGTTGGTGGCATGGAGGGTGGGGTAGCCTTGAAGGGGAGGGAGTATCCCCTTCGGACTATCTGCAAAACCCACCTGTCCGACGTGATGTTGTGCCAGTGGGGGAGGTGATGGTGAATCCTGCCACCCACTGGCAATGGGTGCCCCGAAGGTCGGACTAGGAAGTCTTGGTGGCTGATGCGGAGGGGGCACTGGTGAACTGACCTGCCAACTGGCCCCCAGACCCCGGGCACTGGGTCCCACATCCCCGCCCGTGCAGAGGCTGAGTAGCTTTTGCCGGCCTGAGGCCCTGGGTGGAACGTGGTGGGGCACCCTTTATGTAGCAACAATAGGGGCGAAAGGCGGACTGAATGGGGCGAGAGGTTGCAGGGAAGCCCAAGGATCTGGCCATAGCCCAAGAGGCCTTGAAGCGCTTGAGCGCATTGTCCGCCTTGTCGCCAAACAGGCGAAGGCCATCAAAGGGCATGTCCAAAAGGGTCAATTGGACATGCCAGTGGACCTCAGCCAGGCGTAGCGTCTCAAGGCTGCTGACATAGAAATTGTTCTACCTAGCGAGTTGGCAGTATCCAGCCCAAATAGAATGCCAAACTTTGCTGAGTCTCTACCCTCTGCAACCGCACAGGAGAGTATAGTCCGGGCCTCCTCCGGGCACTTTGGCAATACTTGCACAACTGTGTACCACACAGAGTGGGTGTAGCGGCCCAAGAGACATGCAGTGCTCACCGACCACAGTCCTAAGCTGGTCCAGCTTCTTGGACTTACTATCTGGGGGAGCAGTAGGGAATTAGCCTTTGGATGTTGAAGCTTGGACCACCAAGCTCTCAGGGGTACGGTGTTGGGAGAGGAAAATTGCGTCACTCTGGCAAGGCGGTGGCGTCGGGCAATCATCCTATCCACAAGTGCTGGGCTTGGACAAAGTGCCCAGAAGGATGTCTGTGGGGGCCTCGTTGAATGGCAGCAGGGGATCCCAAGAGGCCGCTGCTGGCTGAAGTACCTCAGTCAGGAGGTTAGTCCTGACTGCCACCATAGTAAGCTCAAGCCCAAGGCCTCAGCCGCTCTACCCAACACCACAGTGTTGGACAGGCCTCATGAACGGCCCGCTCCCTCCCCGCATGATAAGGCCCGGACGCCGGCTCTCCCTGGGTCCCCAGAAAGAACCCTCCCGGCAACCCACCGAGGCAACCCGCAACCCGTCCCCAACGGGACGCCTGCTCCCGAACATCCCAGCATCGGCTGACCCGGGTCCCCGCCAGCATCATTGCCCGGCCCGGCCGCCATCTTTGGACACTGCATCACGAGGCCGCGTGGCCTCGGCGCGACCCCAACCCTGGACCTGGCCAGGCCCCGACATCGAGGCACCACCATCCACCCAGGAGGTGAAGAGACCACTTGGCAGGTCAATGGGAGAAAGGAGTGTCGATGGCTCTCCCCCGCCAGGTGCCGATCGCCCCCGGCCTCCCCGGGCGCTGGCTCCACCCCCCTGCTGGGTGTCTGGACTCCCTCATCCCGGACCTCCCGACCTCCAAGCGCGAGAGTCCGGACATCAAAGGAGACCAGACCTATAACTGGGGCAGCTCCAGAGCAGGAGGGCAGTTGTATCCTGGAGTTGAGAGACACCTTGAAGAACTCATCCTTGACGGACTGCTGGCGCTGCCACAGCCCTGCCTTGTGAACCATCCCTGGCCTGCTGGCGCTGCCGCGGCCCTCTGCATCGTGCATCTTCGTCGGGACCTGCTGGCGCTGCCGCGGCCCATCCTCGTGAATCATCGCCCTTGCCTGCTGGCGCTGCCGCGGCCTACTGCAACGTGAAGTCATCCTAGCCTGCTGGCGCTGCCGCGGCCCTCCTTGCCGAGAACTATCGTCCTAGCCCACTGGCGCTGCCGCGGCCTTCTGCAACGTGAAGTCATCCTAGCCTGCTGGCACAGCCGCGGCCCTCTTTGCCGAGAACTATCATCCTAAGCCTGCTGGCACTGCCGCGGCCCGACCTTGCAGATACCTGAGCTCGAGGATTGTGAGCTCCTTCTGGCCGCCCCTGTACCGCACCGGTACCAAGACTGTCCCGCTACCCCATACCCTACAGAGACTAGAATTGGGAGGATCCTCGTGTCCTGCCCCACTGTATCGTTGATAACCTTGCCTCAAGAATCCTATATAAAGTGTACAGATCGCATCCTTGTGTGGTGTCCATTTGTGGGGGGGAAGTTACTTGTCTGTACGATCGCCGGAGACGGTCCTCACCGGAGGCCTCTCCCCCTGTACTCGGCCGACCCTCCGGGTCCCCGTCTAACATTGGTGGCCAGCGGCGCGATCCGAACCAACGCGTAATCGTGCAGAGAGTAACTCACCCCACGACACAACCACAATGACAACAAAAGAGAGCGGAACCACAGAAAAATTCCAGATGGAGAAACTAGAAGAGTACAACCACAGAGAACTAAAGCAATTCTGCATAGAACTAGGCATTGCTACCACAGGACTGAGCACGAAAGAAGACTTCAAAAAGGCCCTGGAATCTTGGGCAGAGACGGGTACGGCCGTACCCCAAAACCAAAGCCTCGAGGCACCGGAAACGAACACCACTCCAACGGAAGAAAGAAGATCGGGTCTCTCCCCAGAGGAGATCCGAGAACGGGAAAAAAGCAGGCTCCATGAATTGGAGCTGGCTCGACTTCGTTTGGATGGAGAACTGAAATTGGCGGAACAAAAAATAACCTTGGAACACTTGCGGCTCCGAGAGGAGCGGGAAGAGAAACAGAGACAGAGAGAGTTAGAAGAGAAAAAACTAGCCTACGAACATGATCGCAACCTAAAAGAAATAGAGCTTCGGAAACAGAACAAAGATCTGGGGGTTCCCGAGCGTCCGAACACTCCTGTCACTACAGACCCTAAAGTCCACATCCCCAAGGATGTCGTCAGAGAGTATTACCGGAACGACGATATCCAGCAATGGTTCAAAGCCTATGAGGTAGCCATGACCTCCCACCGAATCCCCCGAAGCGACTGGGGAGCCGGGTTATGGGGGAGGTTCGTCAACGAAGGACGAGACGCCCTACTGCAACTCCCGGACCATCAGATGACCTCTTACGACCACATGAAAGCCGCCCTCCTCACTCGATACGGACTCACGCCCGAGATGTACCGCCAGCGGTTCCGCGACTGCAAACGGATCCCGGGTACAACTTGGGTAGAGTACGTGAACTTTTTCAGCCGAGCATTCGAGGGGTGGATCAAGGGCAGCAAGGTGTCAACTTACGAGCAACTTTTTGATCTTATTGTGTGGGAGCATCTTTCTAACAATTGCTTCGTCGAGCTCAGGCAGCACCTCCTCGACAGTAAACTAACTGAACCCCGGCAACTCGCCGCCGAATCTGACCGATGGGAAAGCACCCGAGTTGCCCGAAACGGGCCCAGCGAACCGAACAGAACCAACCAAGGACCCCATCGCCCCCGAGGGGGAGGAGGAGGCCAGGGTCGGGGCAGAGACGCCGTCCCGGTGGCTCCCGCCAGCAACGCCCCGCCCCCGGCCGGCAGGGGAAACCCCCCGATGCGTCCAGGGTTCCGAGCCAACGTTATTTGCCACCGATGCCAGCGACCCGGCCACTACGCCAACGACCCTAATTGCCCGAAGAACCAGAACCCTATGCCCCGCCAGGTCGCTGCCGCCGCCCGGGGGGAAGAGCAAACCCCAGAAGATCCTGAAGAGTACGAGGCCGACCAGCCCGAGTGGGAACCAGCCGCCATGTCCCTGGTCTGCCTAGGGGAAAGAGACATGATTCCGCGGGCCCCCCTACCCGCCAATACGCGGAAATACAGCCAGTGGGTCAACATTAATGGACGCCGAGCTGAAGCCCTACGTGACACCGGGGCCAGTGTGACGGCAGTCCGCTGTCATCTGGTGACCCCGGATCAGATCTTGCCGAACATCCTTTGCCCCGTCCGATCAGCCGACAACTCAGAAAGCCTGTGTCGGATGGCCTGCGTCTCCTTCGAGTGGGGAGGAGTGTCCGGAATGCTGAAGGTAACTGTCCGCGATGATGCACCAGTGGACTGCCTCCTGGGGAACGACCTCGAAAGTTCCCCCTGGGCAGCCGTCGAAAGAAGAGAGCACCTGGGGATGTTGGGCCTCCCTGAATGGGCCTGCATAACGACCCGGTCCATGGCCGCCCGTGCCATCCCCAGTCCCGAGGAACCCGAATGGCCAGAACCTCCTCCCCCGATCCTTACGGAGGGAGCCACCCTAAGAGCCAATCCCCCAGAGCAAAACGAAGAAGGGCCCGTTCAACTCCAGGACCTTCCTGAACTGGCCCAGTGGCGTCAAGAGGGTGGTCCCACCCAGGAACAATTCCGACAGGAACAGAAGACATGTCCCTCCCTCGAGGGACTCCGGCAGCAAGCCCTCGCCCAGAGCGCAGGCGACACCTCAGGGACCCACTGGGTTTATTGGGACAATGACCTGCCCTACAGTGAGCAAAGAATTGCTGAGCTGGGAGCCAGTCGGGTGCTGGTGGTGCCCCTCCGCTTCAGAGACTTCCTTTTGAACTTGGCGCACGATGTCCCCCTTGCTGGGCACCTGGGGCAAGACAAAACGTACAACCGCCTAGTAACTCACTTCTACTGGCCCAAGATGCGAAATGATGTCTCCAACCACTGCCGGGCCTGCCCCACCTGCCAGGCCAGCGGGAAGAGCGGCCGAAAGATCAAAGCACCCTTGCAACCCTTTCCCGTCGTCACCACCCTGTTCGAACGGGTGGGAATAGACATTGTGGGGCCCCTGGACCCCCGAACGGCACAGGGGCACTGGTTCATCCTAGTTCTGGTGGACCACGCCACCCGCTATCCCGAGGCCATTCCTCTTCGGACCGTGACAGCACCCGTGGTAGGCCGAGCCTTGATGGGGATCTTCTCTCGAGTGGGCTTCCCCCGGGAAGTCGTCAGCGACAGGGGCACGAACTTTATCTCGAAGTACATGAGATCTCTCTGGCAACAGTGCGGGGTCACCTACAGATTCACGACCCCTTATCACCCGCAAGGAAATGGACTGGTCAAGCGGTTTAACCGCACCCTCAAGGGAATGATCATGGGTCTAGAAGAACCCCTACGTCGCCAATGGGACGTGCTGCTCCCATGCCTCCTCTTCGCCTATCGAGAAGTTCCCCAGAAATCCCTCGGCTTCAGCCCCTTTGAGCTCCTGTACGGACACCCCGTCCGGGGCCCCCTCAGCCTGATCAAGGAAGGCTGGGAGATGGCCCCCCAGAAGACTCCTCCAGATGTATATAAGTATCTCCTGACCCTCCGCAACCAGACCCGGCGATTCAGGGAACTCGCCAAAGCCAACCTGGAGGCTAGTCAGGAGGACATGAAGAAATGGTACGATCAGCATGCCTCCTCCATCGAGTGCGAACCAGGCCAACAAGTCTGGGTGATGTCTCCAGTCGAGCCCTGTGCCCTGCAGGACAAATGGACAGGACCCTTCAAGGTGATCGAGCGCAAGGGCCCTGTCATCTACCTAATAGACATGGAGTCCTCCCGGAACCCCCTACGAGTCCTCCACGCCAACAGACTCAAACCCCACTTCGTATGCTCGGAACTCAGCCTACTGATGGCAACAGATAGTGGGATGGAAGAAGACTCCGAGCCCCTCCCTGACCTACTAAGGACCCGTGAAAAAGATGGCTCAGTGGAAGGGGTCAGACTCTCCGATGCCTTGTCCCCGGAGCAACGCCAAGACTGTCGAGCTCTCCTGCTACAATTCGCAAACCTGTTCTCCCTCACCCCCGGGGTCACCCCCTGGTGCCTTCACGACGTGGACACCGGGGATAGTCCACCCATTCGACACAGGGCGTACCGAGTGCCAGATCGGGTGCGCGCCTGCATCCAGAACGAAGTCACCAAAATGCTGGCTCTAGGAGTAATCGAGCCCTCAGACAGCCCCTGGGCCAGCCCAGTCGTACAAGGCTGCCGCCCCGGGCGTTGCCCCCGAGCTCCGGTTCTGTGTGGACTATCGGGGCCTGAACGCCATTACCAGAACCGACGCTCACCCTATCCCCCGGGCGGATGAGCTGGTTGACCGCATGGGGGCTGCCCGCTACCTGAGCATCTTCGATCTAACAGCGGGCTACTGGCAAATCGGCCTCACCCCCAGGGCCCAAGAACGATCCGCCTTCTCTACCCATGGCCACTACCACTTCAAAGTGATGCCATTCGGCATGAAAAACGCTCCAGCTACCTTCCAACGACTCGTGAACCAGGTTTTGGCGGGCCTCGAAGAATTCAGCGCCGCCTACCTGGACGATATCGCTGTGTACAGTCGCCACTGGGCAGACCACCTTCACCACCTCCAAGAAGTCCTGCACGCCCTCCATCAGGCCGGCCTCACCATCAAAGCCAGCAAATGCCAGATTGGCCAGGGGTCCGTGACCTACCTCGGACACCAAGTGGGGAGCGGCCTGGTGGCCCCCCTTCAGCTCAAGATCGCTGCCATCCAGTCCTGGCAGCCACCTGTCACCCAAACCGAGGTCCGAGCCTTCCTGGGGCTCACCGGATACTACCGGCGGTTTGTAAAGGACTATGGCAGCATTGTGGGGCCCCTCACAGAACTCACATCCAAGAAAAACCCCAAAACAGTCAACTGGACTCCGGACTGTCAAGCCGCCTTCGAGAGGTTGAAGACCGCCATGTGCACCGCCCCCGTGCTCCAGGCCCCCGACTACAGTCGGGAATTCATAGTCCAGACGGACGCCTCAGATCATGGCGTTGGGGCAGTCCTCTCTCAACTCAACGCCGAGGGAGTCGATCAGCCAGTGGCCTTCATCAGCCGACGCCTGATGGCTCGAGAACAGCGCTGGAGCACCATCGAGCGGGAGGCCTTCGCAGTGGTGTGGGCCCTCAAGAAACTCCGGCCCTACCTCTTCGGTACCCATTTCAGGGTGCAGACAGACCACAGACCCCTACAATGGCTAATGCAGATGCGGGGGGAGAAACCAAAACTGTTGCGATGGTCCATCTCCTTGCAGGGGATGGACTTCACTGTGGAGCATCGTCCTGGCCAGGACCACGCCAACGCGGACGGCCTGTCACGCTTTTTCCGCCTCGGCGAGGAGAGTACCCAAGAGGATGGGTGACTCTCCCTGCCTTCAGCTGGGGGGTCGCATGTTGGACAGGCCTCATGAACGACCCGCTCCCTCCCCGCATGATAAGGCCCGGACGCCGGCTCTCCCTGGGTCCCCAGAAAGAACCCTCCCGGCAACCCACCGAGGCAACCCGCAACCCGTCCTCAACGGGACGCCTGCTCCCGAACATCCCGGCATCGGCTGACCCGGGTCCCCGCCAGCACCATTGCCCGGCCCGGCCGCCATCTTTGGACACTGCATCACGAGGCCGCGTGGCCTCGGCCCGACCCCAACCCTGGACCTGGCCAGGCCCCGACATCGAGGCACCACCATCCACCCAGGAGGTGAAGAGACCACTTGGCAGGTCAATGGGAGAAAGGAGTGTTGATGGCTCTCCCCCGCCAGGTGCCGATTTCCCCCGGCCTCCCCGGGCGCTGGCTCCACCCCCCTGCTGGGTGTCTGGACTCCCTCATCCCGGACCTCCCAACCTCCAAGCGCGAGGGTCCGGACATCAAAGGAGACCAGACCTATAACTGGGGCAGCTCCAGAGCAGGAGGGCAGTTGTTTCCTGGAGTCGAAAGACTCCTTGAAGAACTCATCCTTGACGGACTGCTGGCGCTGCCACAGCCCTGCCTTGTGAACCATCCCTGGCCTGCTGGCGCTGCCGCGGCCCTCTGCATCGTGCATCTTCGTCGGGACCTGCTGGCGCTGCCGCGGCCCATCCTCGTGAATCATCGCCCTTGCCTGCTGGCGCTGCCGCGGCCTGCTGCAGCGTGAAGTCATCCTAGCCTGCTGGCGCTGCCGCGGCCCTCCTTGCCGAGAACTATCGTCCTAGCCCACTGGCGCTGCCGCGGCCTTCTGCAACGTGAAGTCATCCTAGCCTGCTGGCGCAGCCGCTGCCCTCTTTGCCGAGAACTATCATCCTAAGCCTGCTGGCACTGCCGCGGCCCGACCTTGCAGACACCTGAGCTCGAGGATTGTGAGCTCCTTCTGGCCGCCCCTGTACCGCACCGGTACCAAGACTGTCCCTCTACCCCATACCCTACAGAGACTAGAATAGGGAAAATCCTTGTGTCCTGCCCCCACTGTATTGTTGATAACCTTGCCTCAAGAATCCTATATAAAGTGTACAGATCGCATCCTTGTGTGGTGTCCTTTTGTGGGGGGGAAGTTACTTGTCTGTACGATCGCCGGAGACGGTCCTCACCGGAGGCCTCTCCCCCTGTACTAGGCCGACCCTCCGGGTCCCCGTCTAACACACGGCGTGGGGGATACCTCCTCCAAGGCCACGGTAGGGCGAAAAAGCATACCAAGGTCTGGGGAGATGTCCAGACCGCTGGCATCCCCCAACTCCTCTATCCAGTCCGACTCTTCTAGCTGGTCTGCCAGACGGTCCACAGAGCCCTCCCAGTCCTCCTCACCCTCCTCTGGCTGCCACTCAGGGCGATAGGGATTGCCAGGATAGGACAGTGGACAAAAGTACTGGCCAGTGTCTGTACCGGGGTCGGTTGACACCGGTCCGGCTCCATGTCCAAGTCCAGGGGGAGGCGGGGTTCATGCCGGCCAGGGACACAACCGGTGCCGGAGGCGTCATCAGAGGAATCGGCTCCAGGGGAGGTGTCGTGAGGTAAACCGGCGCTGATCTGGATCCAGGCCAGGATCCCTGGGGGCCCTGCAGTGCCGAGGCCGGAGCTGAGAACAGCGAAGGCCTAGAACCCCCAGCCGAGTCCGCAGGGTGGAGTCAGACTGCCCAAACATGGAGTGGAGGGTTTCATAAAATGCACAAAGCTGGGCAGGGGACGATCTGGCTCCCGGGAAGGGAGGGTAGCTCAGAGCCGTCCCAGCTGGCTCCGCGGGCGGACCTGAAGGACGACGGCCTTCCGCATCGCGTGTCGCCTCAGCAGACAGAAGGGGAGTAGGCGAAGAGCCATGGTCCTTCTTCGCCTTCTTCTTGTGCATCGACTTACCCGATGACAAAAACTTTGCAGAGGAATGATGGTGGTGACTCCGCGACCGGTCCCGCGATCTCACTCTCGACCGGGACCTCAAGCGGCGCGAAGCTGACTGCCGGGTCTCCAGAATTTTTCCAGATTGCTCCCGGAAAGACTCAGGTTCATGGACCGACAGTCGGAGCACAACTTTGGGTTGTGGTCGCGCTCCTGACACAAGAGGCTCACAAGGTGTGGGTTTGTGACCCATATCAATGTGTGACATTAATCACATGGTTTGAAGCTGGTATGCCGATGGGACATCCCTACGTGCACCAGGAGTCAAACAACTCAAAAAAGATGTTAACAAAAGTCGAAAAAGAACTGGTAAAAAAAGAGAAAGGGTACCGCTCTCTCCGGATTTGCGCTGGCTGGCGCAGAAAAAGAAAGAACTGAAGTCAGCGCCCAGAGGACGGCGTCTAAGTGGATACCGCAACGTCTTTCTGGCGATCACAACGCCAACGACGAACGTGGAGTTGACCGACGCCACCTACTGACAAGGGGGGTACTGCTGAGAAAAAATTCTTCGGATCCAGTCTGACGCCTGGGGGTAATTTTAAGGTAAGGAATCTATAACTAATAGTCTCTTTAGGATATAGGGGCCCATTGTCAGTTCTCAACTCCACGATGATTCCAATGATGTCCATTACTTTTTCCAGTTTGGGGGCCAGCTCCTTTGCTGGTTTAGCGATAACAATCTCAATTTTAGGGTATTTAGAGAAATTATCAATAATTTCAAACAGTGACCATCTTGTAAAGATAAAAAATCTGCACTTGGGGTCATCCATGGATCTAGTGGGATCTCTTAGCTGATTATTGGAGCCTGGGGATCACGTGGTCCTGATGCTGGACAGTAAGAACATGCAACTACAATGGCTTTCACATTATTATCAAGCCAGGGAAACCATGCTTTACACAGAAGCCACTCTTAATTTTGACCTTTAATTGGTTCCTGGCATGGGCTATAGGGACCATATTCAGTGCAAAGGTTTTTGGTAGGTCTAGATAGGTCCCACTCAAAAGGGACTGTTCTGACATCCCTTCAGATTAATTTCTTACATTATGCAACAATTTGAGAATCTGAATGGCCTCAGGAGGGCAGGTGGACGGGTTTGAAATCAGTGAGCTCCATGTTTCATTATGGCTAGTTTGGATCAGATGATGCAAACTGTAATTTTTTTCAGTAGCAACTTGAATGTCTTCTAGAGACATGGCCCTCGAGTAGGATCGTTCCATGATCAGGCTGATATAATCTTCAGTCTAAATGGTTTTTCCATTTGTTTACCTGTAGCAGGCTAGGGGTTTCTGGATAAGTAGTCCTGGGATTCTGGGATAAAGAGAGATAAGCTACTGAGAATGAGTACTCCTCCAGTTGAAGAATGCACGTCTCAAGCTGTGTCAAGGGCTTCGACGATGACCCTATAAATAAAAGAACTGAATGTTTGTGGTCCAAACTGGCAGTAAATGAATGCCCATAAAATTAAAAAGGGGGGTAACAACACCTCCAGTGTATTGCTATTGCCTCTTTCTTGATGTGTGAGTATTATTGTTTGGTAGGCATCAAGGCCCAGCTAGTGTTGGGGTGCCCACTCCCAAAATGGATGCCTCTGTGATAACCCAGAGGGGCTAGTATCCACTGACAGCTCAGAATCTCTTAGCAGATAAAAATACTGAAGTGCAGTTTCTGCCGGCAGTGTGTCCTTTGGATGAAATGTTGCCTGATGCACCTCCATCCAGCTTTAAGTGGTAGTAGATTTGGTCAGCTCTGACAGTTTCTGTCAAGGAGATGAGATTCCTTATGAGCCTTCCACGATCAGTCGTAATATCACAGGGACTCCTGACTTGTAACACAGACGTGGGACTAGGTGCTGGTTTTATGTCTACAACTTTGGATGAGTCAGAAGTTATACCCCGACTGAGAATTAGTTTCCATAAAAACTGAGGGTAGGTTTAAAAAATTCATGTTTGATGCAGTTGAGTGTGAAGCCTCGTTCCCATAATCGATGGAGGACACTTTGAAGTCTGGGGTGATGTTTTTCTATGGTTCTGATATGTACTAGAAAGTCATTGCTGAGGGTTACAATACACGTGAGTCAATCCAGGACTTCTCAATTTACATTCTGAAATACATTTATTGCACTAAAAATGCCAAAATTAAGTATTTTGTATCAGCATTAACCTAGAGGAGTGGAGAAGGTGGTGATGTACCTGGATTTTGGGTTCGATAGAAGTTGGTGATAGCCTGAGATGAGGTATAACTTCAAAAATCAACATGCCTAAAGATGCCTGCTCCAGCAAGGTGTAACAGCATGCGTCTCTAGATTTCTTCTGCAATGTCTGTGGCAGTAAAGTACATCTCAAGTCATTCAACGCAGAGTTTCCATATGGGGCCTAGCAAAAGGGCGTGCCGGATATTTCCAATGGTGTCGTAGCCAGGATAGTTTACATTGCCATGTGAGCATCAGGTGGTATACAAAGCAAGATTCACGCTCCTTTTTGTTATGTAGTTGGAGCTTGAACTATATTCTGTATAAGTTTAGCCAAATAGAGCCACTGTGCAATAATACTGATGGTCATGTATTTCTCTCCTTTTCTGTTTTTTTTTTAAAGAATAGAATACTTGTCAAGCTACCTGGCGAACAGAATGACTTGGACCATTGACTCTTTGTCCTTGATTGCGAACTTACAGCACCTATTCTTGCTGCCTGGTCTTTTATGCAGGTACACTTTACCTTATTGATGACTGCAGTACTAGCTCTTACATTTTGAGATTTAGCTGTGCGGATGGTTACCGAAGGCACTCGAAACCGAGCCGGGGAGGGGAGGAAGACCTGAAAAATGTGACCTTGATGTTCTAGTCGCCACTCGGATGAACTGAGATGCTTAAAAAACACTGATGTGAGTGATGAGGATTATGGGTGCAGGATGCTGATGGACAATAGCCAACTAATGAGTTGGTGAATCCTCCAGCTGCAGATTCCAACAGTGCTGTTGGGGGTAATTTTAAGAGTTTTGCACTCAAGTGAGGTGGGAAATGCAGTGGCGTGTCGAATGCTTATATTTGAGAAATAACAACCTAGGCAATTAAACACAGTGAATTACTTTACGGTCAAAGGATATATACAAATGGACTACAGCTGCTAAAAAACACGGTTTTATTAGTTAGTTAACACAGGTAAAAAGGGTTCATTATATGACACAAAATAGCAATAAAAATCTCATAGTACAGTTAACAATCACAATTTAACACTTAACAGACATAAAAATATAAATTGGCTAGGTGGCATGAAGATTCAATCTCTACGCGCGTTTCGGCGGCCAGCGCCTTCTTCCTGGAGCAGCCACACAATATTAAATGGAAATGTCAGCGGAGGATAGTTGGTTAAAATTAAATGTTCAATTTCTCTTTTATCGGTGTCGATTATGATATAGCTGATTATATAGATGTGTAAAGGATCTAAGCCCGCCAACCGGAACCCTTTAGTGTAGATGAGTCCTGATAGGGAACGGTCTTGAAGATCTAGATTCCGGATCTATTGCACTCTAGTTATTTCTTTTCAGATGTTAGGTTGAACTTGCTCTTTTTTTGATCTATATTCTTCTTTGATACAGTCTTAAACCTAAAAATGTTGGGTATTTCTCTTTTCTATTTTCCAAAATATAGGGGATTTCTTGATCATCTATGATGTGGTGTTCAAGAGATTAAAAGATCTCCCTGCCTAATGATAATTGGCAGGGCTCTCTATGTCCGGTGGCGGGCGGTACGTCTCGTCGGGTGATGAGCGCGGCAACAACACCTTATTGATGACTGCAGTACTAGCTCTTACATTTTGAGATTTAGCTGTGCGGATGGTTACCGAAGGCACTCGAAACCGAGCCGGGGAGGGGAGGAAGACCTGAAAAATGTGACCTTGATGTTCTAGTCGCCACTCGGATGAACTGAGATGCTTAAAAAACACTGATGTGAGTGATGAGGATTATGGGTGCAGGATGCTGATGGACAATAGCCAACTAATGAGTTGGTGAATCCTCCAGCTGCAGATTCCAACAGTGCTGTTGGGGGTAATTTTAAGAGTTTTGCACTCAAGTGAGGTGGGAAATGCAGTGGCGTGTCGAATGCTTATCCCTGTCCCCATTGATCTATTTGAGGCTAGCAGTGAAATGCAGCACTGCAAGTGTAGAAAAACTGGCACAACTGTGTTGTGGTTTGTGGGCCCAGTCAGTGCCGAGGCACAGGCAAACCACCTTTTAATTACTTGCCTTCTACCACTAGGGCAAGTCCCAAAAATCCAACATACATAGGGAGACTCATTAGCTCAACGGGCCACCTTGTCTCCATTCCTGAACTCAGCTTTTGCATATCATTGTTATTAGGTGTGTCGGTCCAATTGGCGCAACTAAACCAAAATTACAACCCCCAGAATGCACTATGGTAAATCAAAACCTATTAATGTAAAAGCTGTGTCCTAATGACATAGAATCAACCGGACAGAAGAGGTGGGGGGGAGGATGTGGTGCAGTGGCCAGAGTTGCCGACTCTGGAGCTGGGGATCCATCCGAGTAAGAGTCTTCTTGTCAGCGCAACATCCTGTGATTCTGGGCAAATCATGAACCCTCTTGTGCCCATGGTAGGGCCTGGATACTCTTATGAGGGATAAGCTGCTCTGCACAAGTTACTTACCTTTGATAACGATATATCTGTAAGAAACAGTAGTTAGTGTTAGATTCCTTACCTTAAAATATCCCCAGGCATCAGACTGGATCCAGAAAGTTTTGCGTAGCAGTACCCCTGCGCGTCGTAGGCGTCGTCTGTGGCTCCACGTCCGTCGTCGGCGTCGTTGTCGTCGGGATGACATGGCCAGAGTACTTAGACGCCGCCCTCGAGCGCTGGCGTCAGTTCTTATACACAGCTTTTCCGTGCCAGGAACGCAGAGCCATGATAAAAACGGACACTGGTGCCATAAAACTTGGGCCCTCAAAGGGATGTACCTTAACCCTAGATATCGGTTCGTAGAACGGGGAGGATGGGTGGGGCGGTAAGGAATCTAACACTAACTACTGTTTCTTACAGATATATCGTTACCAAAGGTAAGTAACTTGTTCACACGAAAGAAACAGGTTAGTGTTAGATTCCTTACCTTAGAATAGATACCCCAGCAATACCAACCCCAGTGGTGGGTCTGCGAACCAATAATCACACAAGAAAGTCCTGGAGAACAGAACGGCAGAAAAAGCTGTCTCTCCAGACTTGACTGTCCAGGCAGTAGTGTCTAGCAAACGTGTGCAGCGAGGCCCACGTAGCTGCCTGACAGATGTCCTGCAAGGGGACTCCCCGACCCAGGACAGTAGTAGCCGCTGTTGCCCGAGTAGCATGGGCCCTCGCCCATTAGGGGGCTCCATTTTAGCCAAAGAGTAGCATACCTTGATGCACAACACAACTCACCGAGAGACTGTCCGTTTGTGCACCGCCGTCCCTTCTTAGTGCCCACGTAACCAACAAAGAGCTGGTCGTCCACCCGGAACTGGTGTGGGCGGTCCAGATAGAAGGAGAGCGCACGTTTTGGGTCCAGACGGTGGAGCCTCTCTTCCTCTTTCGAGGGATGCGGAAGTGGAAAGAAGGTGGGCAAGGTGATGGACTGCCCGATGTGAAAGGCTGTGAATACCTTGGGCAGGAAAGAGGGACGCGTTCTCAAGACAACTTTGTCCGATGGACAGAAAGGAAAGGAGGTTTGAAATAAAGAGCCTGGAGCTCACTCACTCTCCTGGCAGAGGTGATGGCAGTCAGGAAGGCAGTCTTAAGAGTGAGAAGACGAAGAGGGCAATTGTGAAGTGGCACGAAAGGAGCGCACATCAAATAAGTAAGAACAAGGTTCAAGTACTCTGAGGCATCACGAAAGGAACAGGAAGAAACCTGTCAGTGTTGCAATTCAAGAATCTATTTACAACAGGGGACTTGAAAAGAGAAGGCTGATCAGGTAGCCTTAAAAAGGCTGAAATGGCAGAGAGGTAGCCCTAGATAGTGCCCAGAGCAGAGCCCTGCTGGGCAAGAGAAATAAGAAAGAGGAGAACCTCTGAAAGGGGGGCAGAAAGAAAATCCACAGCCTTTGCTGTGCACGGTGCCACAAATTTATTCCACCTGCAGGCGTATACCGATTTTGTGGAGGGACGCCTGGCTGCCAGAATCACATCACAGACTTCAGGTGGCAAGTCAAATGGCCTCAACTTTCACCGCTCAATCTCCACGCATGGAGGTGGAGACTGGACAGGTTCGGGTGGAGGACCATCCCCTGCTGACGAATCGGGGGATCGACTGACATGCTGAGTAGCTCGGGATACCAGTATGTTCGGGCCCAGTTCAGAGCCACAAGGATGACTTGGGCCCGGTCGCGCCTGATCTTCTTCAGCACTGTGGGCAGAAGTGGTATAGGCGGAAAGGAGTACAACAGACCGCAGCTCCACTCGCGACGAAAAGCGTCTCCGAGCGAGTGCCGCTTTGGAAATTCCAACACGCAGAACTGATGACATTGTGCCCGCTCTTCTGTGGCGAATAGATCTAACCAAGGCTCTGCCCACTGCTGAAAGAGACCTTGCGCCATGTCCGAGTTCAGACGCCTTTCGTTAGCCATCATGCACCGACAGCTGAGTTCATCCGCCCTGGCGTTCTGGGAACCTGCCAGGTGTTGAACCACCAGGGTCACGCCCTGATGTTCCAGTCATTGCCAGAGGCGCAGAGCCTCCTGACACAGGGTCCAAGACCCCACCCCGCCCTGTTTGTTGGAGTACCACATAGCAGTGATGTTGTCCGTGAACACCTGCACTACACTCCCCCCGGATAGAGGGGAGGAATGCTTTCAGTGCAAGTCGGATCGCCCGTAGTTTCAGAAGGTTGATGTGGAACCGGGACTCCGCAGGAGACCAGAGGCCTCTGATCTCCACCCCTCCCATGTGGCCCCCCCAGCCCAGGAGGGACGCATCTGTCACAACTACGTGCTCCGGTTGGGGTAGGGAGAGGGATCTGCTGCTGACCCAATCGCGGTCCGTGAGCCACAACTGCAACTGTCTTGCAGTGCCCTCCGAGATCAGGACATGGTCGGACAGGTTGCCTTGATGCTGGGCCCACTGAAACTTCAGGTCCCACTGCAGAACCCGCATCCGCCACCTGGAGTGATGCACCAGAAGGATGCAGGAGGCCATCAGTCCCAGAAGCGGCAGCGTCAACCTGACCGAGACTCGAGATAAAGGCTGAAAGATCGGAATCAGAGCCTGAATATCCCGAACCCGCTGTTCGGGAGGATAAACCCGAAACCGCGCCGAGTCCAGAACCGCTCCGATGAAGAGGAGCTTCCGAGAGGGACACAGGTGTGATTTCTGCACATTGATGGAGAACCCCAGCAGGTGCAGGAGGTCAGCCGTAGTCTGGAGGTGGCTGACGACTGTCTGGGGCGAGCCCGCCTTCAACAACCAGTCATCGAGATAAAGGAAGAATGGAACCGCAGATTGCTGCGACCACCGCCATCACTTTCGTGAACACCCGAGGGGTGCTGGTAAGGCCGAAGAGGAGCACAGTAAACTGAAAGTGCTCGTGGCCTACCGTGAACCGCAGGTAGCGCCGGTGGGCCGGCAGGATGGGGATGTGAAAATAAGCGTCCTGCAAGTCCAACCCCACCATCCAGTCTCCAGGGTCTATCAAAAAAAAAACACATCAGTGCACATCATAAATAGTCTCTTTTATCCATGTGCATTTAGCACGCACAGACACGACTTCTTAATCCAAAGGAATCACGTAGTGTAGACAAATTCCAGATTTTATTCCTTTTAAAGCAAGGTTCTTCACAGCCAACGCGCGTTTCGCCACCTATGGGCTTTCTCAAGGCTGCAAGTCATAAATAAAAGAATAAATTACAGTCTATTTTCCAATAATATTATTTCTAGTACATATTTGTTTATGATTATTCCATCCATCTTATTAGATGTTATAATCACCTCATGCAATTTTGTGTAAAACCATCTGTGACACACCCATCAATGGTTGCTTTATACACACCATGACGCTTATTATTATGCCTCACGCGTCGCAGCCAATATTTGTGCTGAAACACATGACGCATGAGAGTGCAGAAAGAACAGCCACCACGCAAGACCACCAACATAGGAACCATGCAAGTGACCTGGCTCTACCAAAACATAACCAAAACTGTCCCAAAAACAGAAAGAAGATGAAAAATGGGAATATAGGCCCTGAATTGAAAACTAACCATAGCTCCAAAAGTCATGTGCAAGTGCTCAATATCCAACTCTGTGCACTGTGAAGCACATCTCTAAGAAATGCTCACCTAAATCCAAATTATACAATTCTCTATCTACCGACGCCTATGACGTTCAAAACTCCCTATAAAGATAAATAACAATGTTGTATAGAATAGACAGTTATTTTTACATTTATTTAAAACCATTCGTATCATTTCCAACGCATACGTGGACTATCACCTTACCTTAGATAATGATCCTCCCAATGTAATGCTCAATCTACTTTCCCACTATTATAGATGACAGTCGTCCTCATTCATTGCAGTTGTGGAGCCATGATAAGTTCCAACTGCGATAAAAACAAAGTCAATGTGTCAGCCCGGACCTCAGTATAAGACACGTAACATGAGAACGCTCAAAACGCCCAGTTTACTATGACTTCCCTTATGTATTCGATATTCAGCATTCTCACCCCCTCATATGTCTAGATATTTATTGAGGGTTCCCAATAATATGTATACATCCAGTACACAGACATCAGCAATTAAAGCTATTATACCAAATTATCACATACGTTCCCTCTATGTCCACAATGCACTTTCCCACTGAGTCTACACCCAAACTAATTATGGTTATACACCGGAATTTATATTAAAACTCCTTATAGCATATTCTTTGTATTTCATTTAATGCCAGAGTATGCATTCCTGTTTGGCCTTCTTATGTTTCACATTTCTCGTATGTGAATCTTATTTCATCTAATTAATCGCTCCCGATACTTGCTTGGGTACTCTCTACTGTCCTCGGGGTCTATGCATTGGACTAAGACTTTTGAAGTTAGACCAATACATATTTGTATTAGTACGCACACTATGTTGTTTAACGCTAGAGAACACATGGTTCATCCATTGCCCCACAATACACGCTTCACAGTCTCCAGGGTCTAGGGCAGCTAAGACCTGAGTCAAAGTCAGCTTCTTGAACTTCTCCTTCCAGAGGAAGCCGTTGACGTTCCGCAGGTCCAAGATACGAAGCAGGCCCCCTTTGTCCTTCTTGGGAACCAGAAAGTGGGAGTAACAACCACACCCTACTGCTGGCTTAGGAACGCGTTTGATGGCCCCCTTGGCCAAGAGGGCCGTAACTTCCTCTTGCAGAAGTTGCAAGTGATCCCCCGACACGCAGTGGTATTGCGGTGGCATGGCTGGATGGGTCTCCTCGAAGGGGAGGGAGTAGCTCCTTCGTTCGATTTGCAGCACCCACCTGTCAATGTGATGGTGCACCAGTGGAGGAGGTGATGGCGAACCTCGCCCCCCACTGGCATCGAATGGGCCTGAAAGCTCGGACTAGGAAGGCTTTGAGGCGGATGCTGCGGGTGGATGTGGACTGGCCTGGCTGCTGTCCCCTACCACGTCCGCTGCCGCGCTGGATGTTAGTCTGCGGTCCGTGGCTGGCAGGATGTGAGGGTGCGCCTCTTCCTTGGCCACAAAAGGAGCGAAAGGCAGAAGTTTGCTGACGCTGGCCTGACAGGCCCAAGGACTTGGCCGTAGCCGTGGAGTCCTTGAAACGCTCAAGCACACTGTCTACCTTGTCGCCAAAGAGGCGACGGCCATTAAACGGCATGTCCATGAGGGAATTCTGGATATCAGCCGAAAAGTTGGCGGAACTTAGCCAGGCGTGGCGCGAACCGCCACTGTTGTGGAAATCGCCCTGCCCAGCGAGTCCGTGGTATCCAGCCCACATCGGCTAGAATACCGTGCTGCATCTCGCCCTTCCGCAAGGGCTTGAGCGAGTTTGACCCGGGCCTCCTCTGGGCAACCTGGCAGCACGTCCGCGACCGTGTCCCACAGAGAGTGGGTATAACGGCCCAAAAGGCAAGCGGTGTTGACCGACCGCAACCCCAAACTGAGTGAGGAGAACAGCTTCTTACCGAACTGCTCATACATTTCGGATTCACGATCAGGTGGAGCCGTAGGGGATGCGGTCTGGGAGTTAGAGGCCTGGATAACCAGGCTCTCGGGGTGGGGTGGGTGGACAGGAAGCTAGGGTCGCCCAGGGCCGGGCGGTGGCGCCTGGCCACGTTCCGATCAACAGGGGGACCTGTAACAGGCCTGGACCAAGTGCCCAACAGAACGTCAGTAAGGGCCTAATTAAAGGCAGTAGAGGCTCCGAAGAGCTTACCTGCGGTTTAAGGACCTTGGTGAGGAGGTTAGTCCTCACGGCCGCAAAGGGGAGTTCAAGAGCCAAGGCCTTGGCCGCCCTCGTCAACACCACACTGTAAGCAGCCCCCTCCTCCGTAGCCACGGTAGGAGGTGAGACAAAGCCAGTGTCGGGTGAAGTGTCCAAACCACTGCCCTCCCCTAGATCCACTACCCAGTCCTGATACGACTGGCACTCCCGTGCCTGAGGGTCCTCAGACCCCTCCTAATCCCCCTCACCACCCATCTCCTGATAGTCAGGTTCAAAGGATGGGGCTGGATCATAGAAGAATTGCTCTTTTCTCGTCGCCGAATGTGGCGTCGAGTGACGCCGGTCCGACGCCGGATCCGGACCGAGGGAAGGACCGGGTACGATGTCGTCCGGGGACGGTGTCGGGGGAGACACCCTGGGGGTCGGCGCCGGCGGCGGGGTCCTAAGGGCGACCAGCGGCGACCCGGATCCAGATCCATATCCGATGGGGCCCTGCGGCGTCGGGACCGTAGTCGTCGACGGCGCCGGGGCCGAAGCACCCGGACCGCTTGGGCTCCCAGTCGGGGCTGCGGGGCCCGAAGGCGCCACAGCGGGACCCGACGGAGGAGAGAGCGACCTCATGGCCATGAGGAAGGCATCGATCTCCTCTGGCGTTGCGTTCAGCCCAGGGACCGGCGGGTATAGAGCTGGCAGCTGCGCCTGCGGCTCCGGCGGAGCCGCGTGGGCGGTGTCACCCGAAACCCCGGCCGCATCGCTCGAGCGTCGGGAGGAGTCGGAAGAGCGATGTCGTCTCTTCGACTTCTTGTGCCTCTTACCTGAGGACTTTGAGCCCGACGAATGGTGTCGACTCACGAGCTTCGATGACTGTGGCCCCGCGACCGGTCCTTCGACCTCCACCTGGACCGTGAATGGCGCGGGCCCGACTGCCGGAGCTCGAGGCGCTTACAGGACCGCTCCCGCCTAGCCTTCGACGTCAAGGCCCGGCAGTCGGGGCACGACTTGTCATCATGGTCGGCCCCAAGGCAATACAGGCACCGGTGGTGGGGGTCGGTAATCAACATCATTCGGTTGCAATCGACACAGTCTGACGCCTGGGGATATTCTAAATTAAGGAATCTAACACTAATCTGTTTCTTTCAGATATATAAATCTACAAACAAGGCCTAAATGTGGCGAGATAAACCATTATCCATAGTATTGTACATGTGGAACAGTAAAAAAAGACCTCCAAACAAATGCGGGAGTGGCTTTAGTTTGATGATCACTCATTTAACTCTATGCAATTTTCATTAACCATATGCAGAGCCACTGGAATTATGCGATTGTGCGGCAACTGCGATTTTTGGATAATTTTCATTTGACACATAATCCATCATCTGCTACATAATCTGCAGATTTTAAAAAACCCAAAAATATTTCTATCTCAAACGGTTCAAATGTTGCTAAAAATGCAGCAACAGGTGTGCCGCATGGTGGAAGGCCCTTTGTAAAGCTGGAATGGTCAACTTTCTGTTGATTTGTGCTAAATTTGGGTATTAAATGTATTCTAATGGAGTCCAATCAATGCCCAAACAGTGTTGCCAAGTTTTAAAATGAAGTTATGCGGTCGCAAAACGTAGCGCATTATGCTGCATAATGTGCCTTTTCTTGCAGCATGATTCCAATGGCCCTGACCATATGTGACAGAGTGAAAACTGTAACCGAGGTCCTACGAGTCCCCTTCTTCACAAGCACTGTTCCTTTAAATATGCAAATGAACTATCCAAAAATAACCCAACATAACATCCCGGCTCTCTTCAAATGAAAAAGCTCGTAGCGTCACCCTTCTATCTTTCCCACTCGTCAATCAGAGAGAAGGACCAATACCATACCAGGGACCTCCTGTCCGCCCTTCTCTTGCTCACATTTAAACCAATCCGGTTCAGCCACAGGGGGTGTGTCCAGGATGATCTCTCCGCCCATGTTTTCCTGTTCTTTCGCGTCCACGGAGTGCAGAGAAACCAAAACAGGACTTAAATAGAAGGACTCATGATGGGCCCGGTTACTTGAAAGTAATTAGGAGGCACCCATTTCTGAAAGGAGTTATTTTCCCCTTAGCATGGCACAAGTAACTTATAGAAATCCAATATACAATAGTTCTTCAAGATAAATTGAACTTAACTTTATTAATAATACATAAATCAAACAACATTGTAGGAAAATACCTAAAATATATCTACGCATATTGTTATGAAATATAGTTCCATAAAATAATATTTGTATACCTATGTCTCCCCCCACATTAGGAGACCTGCACATTCGTTAAAGATGGCCGCCTAGTGCGCGAATCTTACAGGGGCTTGCGGGCGGGCGTTGGTGACGTCTGTCAGTGCGGGGGCGCGGCCTGAGGTGCGCTGCAGCCCAATGGGCGGTACGGTGGGCGTGGCCTGAGGCGCGAGCCGTCGGGAATCTAAGGATTGGGCTCCCCATCCGTACAGAGGCTGCCGCCGCCGCCAGCGCGAGCTCCGGGCCCGGGAGAGGTAGGGCGCGCGCGCGGCTCCATACTATATTACAGCCCATGGGGTGCGATGGGGACAATGCATGGGCCTTGCTTGAGCCGAAGGTGCGAGCAAGGTCAGTGCATGCACTGGGATATGCAGACAGCTGTCGCCGGTCCGAATGCAGAACGGGGGGGGGGGGGGGTGTTTCAGGGCTCCCTTGGGTTGTGGGGTGCCGGGATCACGGCTGCAGTTGCCTGCATCAGGGGTTCTGCATGTGCCTCGCTTGAGGCTTTCAGAGTGTGCCGTGCATCCGGGCCTCCTTCACCCACCTACAACCCCCCCACAATTACACCTCTGTCATTCCGCCTTCATCACTTTCCATTTCCCTCCTCCCCGTGTTCACCACCCACGGCCCCCACTTTGAATCTCACGGTCCCCAGGTTCAGATCCCTCCTCTCTTCCGTTATGTGTCTTCTCAGCATCCCTGGCTTGTTCTTGCTTTTACCCGGCCATACACACCTCCCCTTCACCTTCCACGAATTAACCTCCCCTCACAATACCCATCCTTTCCTCCTCTCCCCACTGCCCCCATTCACAAACACCCGCCCCCCCCCCTCTTAAAATCCGGCTGGCAAATGTACATTCATGATCCATGCAGACCTCTTCCCTGTGTCTCCTACACCCCCTCGGGGTCCGGCGTGTACCCTTCAGGGGCCTCACGCACCTTCAATGGACCCTCACGCACCTCCAATGGACCCTCATTCAGCCCAAGGCCAACGGATGTCTGAACTGTGGGAGACTTGACCCCCCCCCCCCCCCCAATCATCTCCCGTTATGCACTGCCTGTGCTTTCCATCACATGTATTTGCCACCTACTTTGACAATCCACCCCCCCCCCCCTACGGATCCACTATCTCTCACGCCTCCACTAACATTCTCAAATCACGTCCATCGACTCCCTCTCTCCTCCTCGCAGCCCTCTCTTTTCCCGATTAGTTGGATCTGTCTTTTATTCCCCCTGTACATAGCCTATTCCTCGTGCCCTCCTTTGCTGTTCTGGTCTTATGTACCCCCCCCAGTTTAAAACCCTATATGCTTTCCTATCTTACATCACCATGAACTGGGCATATAAAAAAATGATGCACAAAAAGGAGCATAAGAGGGAAATAATAATCAGGCTGCCCCCCCTCACTGACTTGTAAATCCACCAAACCTGATTATTCATGAGCACTAATGAATGAATGAATGTCAGGAGCAGTTCAAACGCTATCGCTGCTCGCGGGCTGGCTTTTACAATTATTGCCCTTAACCTCAAGATCCAAGTGTTCAATTTCTACTATTTGTCAATACATCAGACGGCATTTCATTTGAGATCCCAAGACGAAATGCCATCTGGTGTATTGACAAATAGTAAACATTGAGCACTCGGACCTGGAGATATATTAAAAAATGTCTCTGGTACATAAATACAGTAGAAAATGGGGAAAGTAGAACTTCGCAGATACATGACAAATGTAAGGTGAAGAAGTAAAGGATGCAAAATTTGGGGAAAATAGCAAAGGAGGCAGCAACCAAATAAAAGGAACAAAAGTTGGATTGAGACAGGGTGGCGACAAGGCGTTTGAGTGACAGAGCAAAGGTTGAGAGTAAAGGCTCTGAACGCTTGTGAATAGTCTAGAGCAGTGTTTACCAAACTTTTGACTCCTGAGGACCCCCATTGAGTCACCACTGGAAGCCGGCGACCCCCAAGCAATCCGTATGAGTTACATTTCAAATATTAAAACAGTAATTTAAAAAAAAACACACGTGCACACAAATCAAATACTAAAAGTACTAAGGATTTTGGGGCCAGATGTATGACCATTTTATTTAGTGCCCCGCAATTGGCGGCCCATTGCGAGTGGCAAATTTTGAGTCGCTAAATGAAATGTACAACAGTGTGTTTAACACGGTTTGGGATTCCCAATGGGTCGCAAATTGAGAGGCTCATTAATATTAATGAGCCTCTCGCAATTTGCGAGGCCCTTGGGAATGCCAGCCCTCCCAGGGATGGTGGCCTAGTGGGCTCAGCAGACCACCATGTCTGGGACAGCTTTTAAATAAAGCAGTTTAAAAAAAAATGTTGCCCGTTTTCCATGCATTTAAAAAAAAAAAATGAAACGTTTTTGTTTCATTTTTTAAGGGCAGGCAGTGGTCCCTGGGACCACAGCCTGCCCTTAAAAAATAATTTTGCATGCATATGCAAAGGGGAAGGGGTCCCCTGGGGACCACTTCCCATTTGCGAATACATTACTATCTCATTGAAGTAGGTGATAATTGCGAGTGTTTTGCGACCGCAATTGCAGTCGCAAAACATTTGTACATGGTTTTGAGACTCGCTATTTGGAAGGGAATGCCCCTTCCAAATAGCAAGTTGCAAAACCTATTTAGCAACGCGGAAAAAAAATTGCGACTCGCGAAATAGGCTATGTACGTGGCCCGATAGGTTTTTGCATGTGCAAACGGGTTCGCGAACCCGTTTGCTCATATAAAAATGGGTCGCACATCTGGCCCTTAGTATTTTATATTAAAGGAATGTCACATGTATTTCCATTGTTTTATAGCATCTCTCATGCCATTGTAGCATTTTGCATCACACACATATAGAGACAATGAATCATACATGTAAATCAGTGTATAGAAATTGTTACAGAAGGTAAAGGGGACTACAAAGTGTAGTGTTCACATGTCATTCATACTGGTAGGCATTTTTAAAGAGTGGTTGGTCTGGAAAAGCACACACTCAGGATTCAGAACATGACACAGTGGCTAGTAATGACTTTAACATGAAAAATGTATTTCGTCCCAAAGAAATCTTTTTAGCAGCATCAGGATAATGAATGACTGGGAAAAACATAAGCTACTACTGGTACCATGCAGTTTGCAAGCAGCTCTTTGATGACAGTTTATAGGTCCTACTGCTTGATTACGATTGTCACTTATAAAGTGCACAGTAACAAAAGAATCTCTGTGACAAAAGCAGTAACCAAGGACCTATGCACATAAAATCTGCTTTTTAAAATGCATGTTACACGTTCTTTGCAGTAGGCACATTAACCCTCTGCGCTACATTAGTTCAATCAAAGCTGCCACTGAACAAAACTCTCCTCTCTCTCCAGCAGGTACATTAATCACTGGCATTATCTTGACACTTTTATTGTTGCTCGAACTCTACTAATTATACAAGAAAGATTGCTGTGCTTTTAAAACTGCTGCCTACGGACCCCTGGAAATGTGTCACGGACCCCTGCGGGTCCGGGTACCACAGTTTGGGAAACACTGGTCTAGAGAATATAAAAGGGGACAATAAGGAAAGGGATAGAGCTGGATGAGGAAGAGAATTATAGTCAGTTGGAGGGAGTTAATTAAATACAAGACGGATAGGAACATTGAGTGTCAATAATAATAGACTGAGAAATATCGAAGAGTTGGCGATAAGGAGTTGAGGCTCTTTTGCATCAACATATTCCCTGTAGACACTTAGGGCCATATGCATGAACACATTTTCCCGTAGACACAGAATGGGCAAAACCCTTTGAAACATCAGGCCCTTAGCGTCAAGAAAGGCGAACAAAATGTTGAACAGACCATATTATTCCAAAAAAGTATAAGGTTTCGGAACAATGCGGTTAAAGAACTAGAAAGGTGTATCGAAAAAGATGCCAAGGATGGGAGTTGAGGAAGAGAAATAAAATGAATGTCGGGAGTTGGTTAGAAGGCCGGCATGGGGACACGCATGCAGGAAAAAATCAACTTTGTCTTCAAAGGATTACTATTAAGAGAGTGGGAGACATCAGGGCTGCATGGAAGGTAAGTCATTAGAAAGAAGATCTCGGCTGTTATCCTCTTAAATCGCCACCTCCCCTCCCTCTAACTCTTGATACTTATGCCCACTTGTTTCCTCCAGCCGTCCTTCCTTGCTTGCAGGGTGTATCTTTCCCTCACTCACACAACTCTCCCCTTCCATTCTAATCCCCCAACCTTTGAATTCTGTTCACACATTTCCACACCTATGCTTCTGATTCATTACCTCTGCCTACCTCGTGTTCCAAAATCCTGCCCACGTCGCCACTGCTTACTCCGTAAAGCTATGCCCTGCCAACTGGGTACCATGTACTGCTTACATTGTTTTTCACCTGCTTCTCCAGCACGTGTTTGTCCGTTGCCACTGCGTAAAAGCCATCACAAAGTTTTCCCACTCACAGTTTGATGCACCTTGTCTGCGCTCTTACACACTCCTCTATGTACATCTTTACCCCTATTTTACACACAGTCTTGTGTGCATCATAAAAGGCATAATACAAGATGGTGCAGACATGACACTCCTCGCCCTAAGCATCTACACCAACCTAATCTCTGTTCACGAGACACGGCCCGTCCTAAGCTTCCTTTTCCAATTGCTTACTCCTTCCACCGTGGCTGGTTTTACTTCATATATTAAAGCGGATAGTCCCAGAGCACAGACAAGGGGAGCCTGACATATGCAGGAGCCTGCCTCGAGAAGATGGTGCACTCCTGTGGCTGCCTGATCTAAAAAAGGGTCTTTATGCTGAAATATTCATTCATTTATTTGGAGAGTTTTATATAGCGCTGGATAGACCCAGGTGTATCAGAGCGCTTTACATGAGTATCAGTGAGTTCCAGGTTACAAATTACATCAGTTACAGGGGCATAGTGAAACATAGGGAAACAAACCGTGTCACACAGTAAAGGTGTGTTACTAGAGCATAGAATGACAACGACACATAAAAATACAATTTTACATGGCCAAATGAGTAAATAAAGCATAGAATAACAAAGACGCGTGTCCTATGCGGCATAGAAGGTAAGGGGGTAAGAAAAGGGACAAGTAATATCCATTCCATGAATTTGTAGCTGCAAAGAAAGCAAGGGTTGCATTAAACAATTACCCAGAATTCATAGTTAATAACATCTTTTTTTATTATTTCCCAGTGAGAATTTCAGGTTGTTCCTTTCTAAGAAAACCGGTTATTCTCCTCTTTCAAAAATAGATAATGAAATGATTCGTCTTGAAAACTTTATCTAGAGTATTTTTTTTTAATGTTATGTTGCAGCTGACAATGTCACCTATTACGTCATTTTAAGCTCTATTTTATCAGTGTATATGTATGTATATATGTATGTATGTGTATTTGTATGTATGTATATATATATATAAGAACCATTTAGATACAGGTTTTAGGGTGATAAGAAGATGATGAGCAGGTCCTGGTACCTGGGGTGGGCAGAGGTCAATAATAAAGTGCCGCATGTCCCCCTTCCGTGGACAGCGCTGTGTGCGGATGGCGGTGCTTGAAGCGCTTGGCGGGACCCCTCCAGCAGCGGCGAGGGGTCATTATTAAGCCCGATAGTCGTGAGCCATGGGCATCCGCTCTCGGGTGACGTCCTGGTGCCAGCTCTTGTGATGTGTCTACACTGTGACAAGTGCCGGGTTTGTAACACTGATCACAGCCCGTGCCTGGGCGGGAACAGTGTTTCTCTTGCAGTCGCGTGCCTGGGGTGCTGGTCTTTGGAAAGAACCCACTTTGCGTTGTTGTAGCTGCTGCTTGCTACATGTTGGAATGTGTGTTCCAGCAGGGCGGGTGCGAGCTGTGGGGCCCCTCGGTGTCTACCAGCCTCGGGGTGGAGCCCTCAGGGACGGGTGAAGACCCCTCCTTCCGGTGCCAGCACTCCCTTCCGGGGGCAGGCGTGCGGCATGTAAACAAAACATCAAGACAGGGAAAAACACGATACATGTAAACCCTCAGTACAGGCCCCACCAGGGAGCCCGAGGTGGGGACGGTTTACGCCCCGAGCTGATACTTTCCTGGATTTGGGGGAGCCCCCACCCTCCGATTTATAATAACACCTCTGTGGACTCCTGCAGTGTCCCTCGAGGTCTTGCCATAGTGTTTTCTCAGACCCTCACTGAAGGTGTGGGGCCAGGTTGGCATGTCCACATGAAAGCGCCACATGTCTGCTCATCAGCTCGTGCCCAGGTGCGTGCCACCCAATAGTGCCTTGCGAGGCTGGTGTGCTTATTGGCGCTTGCCACACACTCTTCATGTGTAGACTCCGGAAGGCTGAAGGAGTGAGTGGGCCCTGCAGTTCCGCCTGTGCAGCACGGCTGGGCTCTGCTGTGCAAGAAGACGGTGTTTGCTCTGATATGTACACATCTCACCCCACACCATAGAAGTGCCCAGGCACTGCTGCGGGTGTGAACGGCCGCACAATCGTGTTCTGTATGCAGCCCCGGGCCACACTTTGCGCTCCGTGGCCTCAGGCGCGTTGTAATCCCGCAGCGCTTCACGAGCCGAGCTGGAGTGAACTCACCCGTGCCAGGAATGCGCTGCTCGGGCTTCCGTCGGGGCGGTGCCTGCAGAGTATAGCGCCTCGGGTTACAGCTCTCTGCGGTCCTCATGCTGGTCGTGTCTTTATGACTCCCGCCCGTCAGCGTGTGCTCTCTGCCGTCCCAGACTCTGGGGTGTCTCTGCAGTGACAGAGCTGCGTGTAGGGTCATTCTCGATAGTGCCTCGAGACAGCCTTCCTCCCAGAGTAATAGCGCCTCGGGTTACAGCTCTCTGCGGCCCTCCTGCTGGTGGTGTCTTTATGAACCTCCCGCCCGTCAGAGTGTGCTCTCTGCTGTCCCTTCCCCGTCTCAGACTCTGGGGTGTCTCTGCAGTGACAGAGCTGCGTGTATGGTCATTCTCGATAGTGCCTCGAAGACAGCCTTCCTCCCAGAGTATAGCGCCTCGGGTTACAGCTCTCTGCGGTCCTCATGCTGGTGGTGTCTTTATGAACCTCCCCGCCCTTAAGCGTGTGCTCTCTGCCGTCCCGTCCCCGACTCTGGGGTGTCTCTGCAGTGACAGAGCTGCGTGTAGGGTCATTCTGGATAGTGCCTCGAAGACAGCCTTCCTCCCAGAGTATAGCGCCTCGGGTTACAGCTCTCTGCGGTCCTCATGCTGGTGGTGTCTTTATGAACCTCCCGCCCGTCAGAGTGTGCTCTCTGCTGTCCCTTCCCCGTCTCAGACTCTGGGGTGTCTCTGCAGTGACAGAGCTGCGTGTATGGTCATTCTCGATAGTGCCTCGAAGACAGCCTTCCTCCCAGAGTATAGCGCCTCGGGTTACAGCTCTCTGCGGTCCTCATGCTGGTGGTGTCTTTATGAACCTCCCCGCCCTTAAGCGTGTGCTCTCTGCCGTCCCGTCCCCGACTCTGGGGTGTCTCTGCAGTGACAGAGCTGCGTGTAGGGTCATTCTCGATAGTGCCTCGAAGACAGCCTTCCTCCCAAAGTATAGCGCCTCGGGTTGCAGCTCTCTGTGACCCTCATGCTGGTCGTGTCTTTATGACAGCCTTCCTTCCAGGGTTCGAGGCGCTGAGCTGATGTTTACTGGTGCTTAAAACAGAGAAGTGAAAGCGGAGAGGGGCGGCCGGGCTCTTTACTCGGATACCCGCCTGGTCTCAGCTGCTTCCAGTGCCCTCGTCACCTATGACACCCCCCCCCCTGCTGCTCCTGGGGGGTGCATCCTCTGACTGTCCTTTTCTGGGACAGAATGTTCTAGAATGTCCCCCTCTGCTCACCTCCCGTCTGGGCAGACACGAGGGGAGCTTGTGAGTTGGCAATCCCTGGTTTCTGCGCTCCTTCACCCCCCTTCTTCTTTAGGTAACTTGCTTTAATGGAAGCTGTGGGCACCAACCCGCCCATCCGGGTGCCTAGAGCCTGGGCGTCCGCAGACATTTTTCCAGGGGGGGCAAAATGTTAACGCCATCACCATCCTCCGACATGATGTGTGCCAGGTGGGGCACACGAAACACTGGGGCGCAAAACTAGGATAGACTCAATTAAATGCCAGGAATCCAGGTCATGTGACTGACCCTGCCACAGGCCAACAAACACCACCTGTAGGGAAAACGATAAACTTTCTGACAAGGTGCTTTATCTCTGTCTGCTAGGTGTGCAGACTTCCGGGTCCTCGATCCAACACCAATCAAGGCGGTCTTCAGCACGATTCAATTTTTATCAGAATACTTTAAAACAGCCTATGATTAAAGCACCAGATTAAATATACTGTATGCACAGTGTATGTTGGGGATTATTTGTAGCACACATATTTACCAATATTAGTTTCTTGGTGCTAGAATTCATGATAACTTTTATCCAAAGTTAAAGCACAACGTCAAAGTTAGTAATAAATAATGCAGCAATCACACACGCTAGTGATTCGCCAATTGGTGCTCACTTTACTAGAATTCCCCGGGCATTGCTAAATTTTACACAAAATCAATTAGTTTATACAAAATAAAATGCATAGGTCCAAATTTTAGCTATATTTTTGAAAAGAAACTTAGAGTCCCTCTACGTGTAGTCAATGTCAAACTGACAACGTGCCCACGTTTAGGGATACAATAATGGCCAGCTCCCTTATGCAGAAGCCCAGCACCGTAAATGTGTGGCACATGCGGCGCCCGCAGCGGCGGCACATCACAGGTCCAGGGATGCTGAGTCTAACACAGTGGTCGAAGTGGGGGAAAAAAGTAGGTTAACAGTGGGCGGGGTATCAAGGGCGGGAATAACCCAAGGATTGGATCTATGGGTGGAGCCAGAGGTGTGGCCAGAATGCGCAGACATACCAATTTTTAGTATTTGTTTGGCATTTCACTGCCCACTTTAATCAATCAATGGATACACATGATTATTTAAGGTTATAATGAGTTATTGACATTAAAATATATTCACAAAGTGGGATATGCTTCTAATCACAGAATGTACCAAATACGATAACATGTGGAAACACAAGCCATTTGTCTCTGAGCCATGGATTTTCTGTCATCAGCACTACTCCCTTTTTCCACAACAGCATTTCAAACATGAATGGCAAAATATCCTCGTTTGCAAATGTTTTCTCTAAAATTATGGCTCTGCCATATTTGCCTCATAATGCAAGATCTGCTGCATGATCTGACCATTTAAACTAATAAATAATTTGTAGCTCAAACATATCAAAAGTTAATATAAAATTTGACTTGTGTTGCTGTGGAGTGGATGGCCTATTGTAAAGGTTGACTGGTCACCTTTCTCACTGCTGCGTTTGTATATTACACTGGTACTAATAAGGCAAAATCTTTCCAGAGCCTGTTAGCATGTGTACACACGTCAAAATAATAAAATATCTGAAAATATACTGCATTACGCTGCCGCCTTTTTATTAATGCATAATTTAGTCAACACTACAGCATAATGTTGTAATCCTTTGCTGCATAATTAATTCCAGTGGCCCCACAGCAGGCAGCCATGTTAAAAGTGCTTGTGAATGAAGCCGGGTGACTGTAAATGTGCGAACTTAGTTTGGTGTGCGTGCAAATCCTGCATTGCCAATCCCTGGTGAGTTGCAGCTACTACTGCTGAAACAAGGCCAATGAAGGTACCTATGGGTGAAGCAGACTGGCCTCAAGGGCAGGGCCAGCCATAGCACTGGTGGTGTCCTGTGCATTAATGTTTGTTAGTGCCCCCCAATGACCACCTCTGCCATGGATTCCCTCACTACCACCCTTTAACTGATCCCCCTCCAAGTTTCCATACCCACTCTCTCTCAGATGCATTTCATTTGATTTACAGCACCACCCATACCATTGTAGGGTGTCAGAGCACTTTACATCACACACATTACACAGAGACAATCAATATGTGTGTAAATCACTGTATAGAAAATGTTACATAAGACTAAGGACTACAAGGTGTAGGAGTCACATGACAACCATACTAGTAGCCCATATAGTTTTATAGTGATTGGTCTGGAGAAACCCAATACCCGGAATTTAAAATGTAATACCATGGTTGGGGGTTCTCCTTAATAATCAGAATTGATTTCTGTCCAAAAGAACACTTTTTGGGACATTAGGATAATCAAAGAGTGGGGGGACATAACTCTCTCATTTATACCTTGCAGTGTGTATGCAGCTCTTCGATGACAGTTAATAGCTGGTGTGAAGACACCACGACTTCTAAGGTGTTGAGAAGCCTTCTAAGGTCTAGCATGTGATTGTGCTCTCGCAGGAGAGTGGTCTGGTGGACTGGTTATTGAGGCTGAACCTGGTTCCCAGTTCCAAATTCAGCAGCTCTGACCATAGTGCCACATGCTCTCCCTCACTGAACACCGTACTACCCCAATGAGAAAAACTCCCACTGTCTTCAACTACAACCCAATTGTTGCCCGCTATAAAGACCTGGATGCGGCTCAATTTAAATTACGCACTAGACAAGAGAAATATGCGGCCTACAAAAAAAAAGTAACAACATCCGGGAAAAAGCAAACACTTATAGGGAATGCAAAATGTAGCCAACCATGGGAAATGTAAGCAGAAACAAAATGGTTACCTTAATGTTTTTGCACTTACTATTCAGAAATCAGTGAGTGCTTTTGCCTGAAAAGTCAAGGACACGACCATAGGGCCCTGAATGGACCCATTTCAATGGCCATTGCTTATATCCTTACAAAATGTTAGCAGTATGGTAAAAAGACCACATCCCTGGACGCAGAGCCACAGCACACATTTTGTTTTCCGATCCACACATTGCAGTTCCTCCAGGATTGGTGCACTAGTTCCAAGTCCAGGCAAAACAAAGACAAGAAAAAATAAATAGCGCTTCACTGGCAAACTCTGTAAAAGTGGCGCTAATGTGTTTCAGTGTGAATAAAATCAGTTTGGCCAGGTTGCTATCACTCTGTCTTACTTTATTTAATTATTTATCTATTTTTCATATTTTTAGCCTTTTATTCCCAATGCTGCACTTTGGAATTAAAATGTCAGAAAAATATGACCTTTCCAGCAAAAGCATCTTTCTTTTTTGGATCCATTTCACAGGGAAGCAAATAAAAGAAAGGAGAGGAAAGAGAGTGAGAACCCCGTCTTGAAGTCATGGTTTTCATGGGCGTCCGCAGGGGGGGCAAGGAGGGTCGCTCCAGGGGGTGGGGGGGTCAAGCGCCCCTCCTTACCCACCCACCCCCGCGGACGCCCATGGCCTAGAGTCACAGTAAGTGCTTTCCCTCACACCGGGCTGCACTTTATAGTAGTGACTGTCGAGCTCAGTCGGGCAGGTAGAGGTATTCAGAGGAGTTTTGTGGGGCGGGGGTCCCTGTGCCCCCAACTTCCTGGGTGTACCCTTTATCTCCTGTCTTTTGAGGGGTGCACTCTAGTTTTGGGAGCTGCTTATGTTGGGCTACACTAACCGCACCACTTTAGCTTTCTCCAACAAGACTGGTAATGGCCCCCAACATGTTTTCCTGAATTAGTTCACCCTGCCGTTGAGCCGGGATTAGACTGATCCAATTGAAGCGATGAGTCAGCCACTTACACTAATTGCATTAATTAAATGGTTTACTCTGGTGGGGTCAGGGCTGGCCTTGGTCTTTAAGCCCTGGCTTCGCCGGTGTACGTAGGTACCTTGGCTTCGGCGATGTATACTGATAGGGTCACGGCTGGCTTTGGTCTTCTAGTTGTGGCTTTGCCAGTGTATGCCGGTAGGGTCGCGGCTGGCTTTGGTCTTCTAGTTGTGGCTTTGCCAGTGTATGCCGGTAGGGTCACAGCTGGCTTTGGTCTTCAAACCTTGTCTTCGCCGCTGTATGCTATTCGTGTCACGGATGACTTTGCTATTGTAGTTGTGGCTTTGCTGGTGTATGCCGGTAGGGTCACAGCTGGCTTTGGTCTTCTAGTTGTGGCTTTGCCAGTGAATGCCGGTAGGGTCGCGGCTGGCTTTGGTCTTCTAGTTGTGGCTTTGCCGGTGTATGCCGGTAGGATCACAGCTGGCTTTGACCTTCTATTTTAGGGTTTGCTGGTGTATTCCGGTAGGGTCACAGCTGGCTTTAGTCTTCTAGTCTAGGCTATGCCGGTAGGGTCACAGCTGGCTTTGGTTTTCTAGTTGTGGCTTTGCCAGTGTATCCCGGTAGGGTCACAGCTGGCTTTGGTCTTCTAGTTGTGGCTTTACCAGTGTATGCCGGTACGGTCACAGCTGGCTTTGGTCTTCTACTTGTGGCTTTGCCGGTGTATGCCGGTAGGGTCGCAGCTGGCTTTGGTCTTCTAGTTGTGGCTTTGCCGGTGTATGCCGGTAGGGTCGCGGCTGGCTTTGGTCTTCTAGTTGTGGCTTTGCCAGTGTATGCCGGTAGGGTCACAGCTGGCTTTGATCTTCTATTTTAGGGTTTGCTGGTGTATTCCAGTAGGGTCACAGCTGGCTTTAGTCTTCTAGTCTAGGCTATGCCGGTAGGGTAACAGCTGGCTTTGGTCTTCTAGTTGAGGCTTTGCTGGTGTATGCCGGTAGGGTCACAGCTGGCTTTGATCTTCTATTTTAGGGTTTTCTAATGAATTCCGGTAGGGTCACAGCTGGCTTTAGTCTTCTAGTCTAGGCTATGCCGGTAGGGTCACAGCTGGCTTTGGTCTTCTAGTTGTGGCTTTGCTGGTGTATGCCAGTAGGGTCACAGCTGGCTTTAGTCTTCTAGGCTAGGCTATGCCGGTAGGTCACAACTGGCTTTAGTCTTCTAGTCTGGGCTATGCCGGTAGGGTCACAGCTGGCTTTGGTCTACTAGTTGTGGCTTTGCTGGTGTATTCCGGTAGGGTCAGCGCTGGCTTTAGTCTTCTAGTCTAGGCTATGCCGGTAGGGTCACAGCTGGCTTTGGTTTTCTAGTTGTGGCTTTGCCAGTGTATCCCGGTAGGGTCACAGCTGGCTTTGGTCTACTAGTTGTGGCTTTGCCAGTGTATGCCGGTAGGGTCACAGCTGGCTTTGGTCTTCAAACCTTGTCTTTGCCGTTGTATGCTATTCGGGTCACGGATGACTTTGCTGTTGTAGTTGTGGCTTTGCTGGTGTATGCCGGTAGGGTCACAGCGGGCTTTGGTCTACTAGTCTAGGCTATGCCGGTAGGGTCACAACTGGCTTTGGTCCTCTAGTTGTGGCTTTGCCGGTGTATGCCGGTAGGGTCACAGCTGGCTTTGGTCTTCTAGTTGTGGCTTTACCAGTGTATGCCGGTAGGGTCACAGCTGGCTTTGGTCTTCTAGTTGTGGCTTTGCCGGTGTATGCCGGTAGGGTCGCGGCTGGCTTTGGTTTTCTAGTTGTGGCTTTGCCAGTGTATGCCGGTAAATTCACAGCTGGTTTTGATCTTCTATTTTAGCGTTTGCTGCTGTATTCCGGTAGGGTCATAGCTGGCTTTAGTCTTCTAGTCTAGGCTATGCCGGTAGGGTCACTGCCGGCTTTAGTCTTCTAGTCTAAGCTATGCCGGTAGGGTCACAGCTGGCTTTGGTCTACTAGTTGTGGCTTTGCTGATGTATGCCGGTAGGGTCACATCTGGCTTTGGTCTCCTAGTTGTGGCTTTGCCAGTGTATGCCGGTAGGGTCACAGCTGGCTTTGGTCTTCAAACCTTGTCTTCGCCGTTGTATGCTATTCGGGTCACGGATGACTTTGCTATTGTAGTTGTGGCTTTGCTGGTGTATGCCGGTAGGGTCGCGGCTGGCTTTGGTCTTCTAGTTGTGGCTTTGCCAGTGTATGCCGGTAGGGTCGCGGCTGGCTTTGGTCTTCTAGTTGTGGCTTTGCCAGTGGATGCTGGTAGGGTCACAGCTGGCTTTGATCTTTTATTTTAGGGTTTGCTGGTGTATTCCGGTAGGGTCAAAGCTGGCTTTAGTCTTCTAGTCTAGGCTATGCCGGTAGGGTAACAGCTGGCTTTGGTCTTCTAGTTGAGGCTTTGCTGGTGTATGCCGGTAGGGTCACAGCTGGCTTTGATCTTCTATTTTAGGGTTTGCCAGTGTATTACGGTAGGGTCACAGCTGGCTTTAGTCTTCTAGTCTAGGCTATGCCGGTAGGGTCACAGCTGGCTTTGGTCTTCTAGTTGTGGCTTTGCTGGTGTATGCCAGTAGGGTCACAGCTGGCTTTAGTCTTCTAGGCTAGGCTATGCCGGTAGGTCACAACTGGCTTTAGTCTTCTAGTCTGGGCTATGCCGGTAGGGTCACAGCTGGCTTTGGTCTCCTAGTTGTGGCTTTGCCAATGTATGCCGGTAGGGTGACAGCTGGCTTTGGTCTTCAAACCTTGTCTTCGCCGTTGTATGCTCTTCGGGTCACGGTTGACTTTGCTGTTGTAGTTGTGGCTTTGCTGGTGTATGCCGGTAGCGTCACAGCGGGCTTTGGTCTACTAGTCTAGGCTATCCCGGTAAGGTCACAGCTGGCTTTGGTCTTCTAGTTGTGGCGTTGCCAGTGTATGCCGGTAGGGTCGCGGCTGGCTTTGGTCTTCTAGTTGTGGCTTTGCCAGTGTTTGCCGGTAGGGTCAAAGCTGGCTTTGATCTTCTATTTTAGGGTTTGCCGGTGTATTCCGGTAGGGTCACAGCTGGTTTTAGTCTTCTAGTTGTGGCTTTACCAGTGTATTCCGGTAGGGTCACAGGTAGCTTTAGTCTTCTAGTCTAGGCTACGCCGGTAGTGTCACAGCTGGCTTTGGTCTTCTAGTTGTGGCTTTACCAGTGTATTCCGGTAGGGTCACAGGTAGCTTTAGTCTTCTAGTCTAGGCTACGCCGGTAGGGTCACAGCTGGCTTAGGTCTACTAGTTGTGACTTTGCTGGTGTATGCCGGTAGGGTCGCGGCTGGCTTTGGTCTTCTAGTTGTGGCTTTGCCAGTCTATGCCGGTATGGTCACAGCTGGCATTGGTCTTCAAGCCTTGTCTTTGCCGTTGTATGCTATTCGGGTCACGGATGACTTTGCTGTTGTAGTTGTGGCTTTGCTGGTGTATGCCGGTAGGGCCACAGCGGGCTTTGGTCTTCTAGTGTGGCTTTGCCAGTGTATGCCGGTAGGGTCGCGGCTGGCTTTGGTCTTCTAGTTGTGGCTTTGCCGGTGTATGCCGGTAGGGTCACGGCTGGCTTTGGTCTTCTAGATGTGGCTTTGCCGGTGTATGCCGGTAGGGTCTGGGCTGGCTTTGGTCTTCTAGTCTAGGCTATGCCGGTAGGTCACAGCTGGCTTTGGTCTTCTAGTTGTGGCCTTGCTGGTGTATGCCGGTAGGGTCGCGGCTGGCTTTGGTCTTCTAGTCTAGGCTATGCCGGTAGGTCACAGCTGGCTTTGGTCTTCTAGTTGTGGCTTTGCTGGTGTATGCCAGTAGGCTCACAGCTGGCTTTGGTCTTCTAGTTGTGGCTTTGCTGGTGTATGCCGGTAGGGTCACAGCTGGCTTTGGTCTTCTAGTTGGGGCTTTGCCAGTGTATGTCGGTAGGGTCACTGCTGACTTTCGTCTTCTAGTCTAGGCTATGCCGGTAGGGTCACGGCTGGCTTTGGTCTTCTAGTCTAGGCTATGACGGTAGGGTCACAACTGGGTTTGGTCTTCTAATCTTGTCTAGGCTATGCTGGTAGGGCCACGGCTGAGTTTGGTCTTCTATTCTTGTCTAGGCTATGCTGGTAGGGTCACAGCTAGCTTTGGTCTTCTAGTCTTGTCTAGGCTATACCAATAGCGTCACAGCTGGCTTTGATCTTCTATTCTAGGGTTTGCTGGTGTATGCCGGTAGGGTCACAGCTGGCTTGAGTCTTCTAGTCTAGGCAATGCCGGTAGGGTCACGGCTGGCTTTGGTCTTCTAGTTGTGGCTTTGTTGGTGTATGCCGGTAGGGTCTCGGCTGGCTTTAGTCTTCTAGTTGTGGCTTTGCCTGTGTATGCCGATAGGGTCACAGCTGGGTTTGGTCGTCTAGTTGTGGCTTTGCCGGTGTATGCCGGTAGGGTCACGGCTGGCTTTGGTGTTCTAGTTGTGGCTTTGCCAGTGTATGCCGGTAGGGTCGTGGCTGGCTTTGGTCTTCGTTGTGGCTTTGCCGGTGTATGCCGGTAGGGTCACGGCTGGCTTTAGTCTTTTAGTTGTGGCTTTGCCGGTGTATGCCGGTAGGGTCGCGGCTGGCTTAGGTCTTCTAGTTGTGGCTTTGCCAGTGTATGCCGGTAGGGTTACAGCTGGCTTTGATCTTCTATTTTAGGGTTTGCTGGTGTATTTCGGTAGGGTCACAGCTGGCTTTAGTCTTCTAGTCTAGGCTATGCCGGTAGGGTCACAGCTGGCTTTGGTCTTCGAGTTGTGGCTTTACCAGTGTATGCCGGTAGGGTCACAGCTGGCTTTAGTCTTCTAGTCTAGGCTATGCCGGTAGGGTCACAGCTGGCTTTGGTCTACTAGTTGTGGCTTTGCTGGTGTATGCCGGTAGGGTCGCGCCTGGCTTTGGTCTTCTAGTTGTGGCTTTGCCAGTGTATGCCGGTATGGTCACAGCTGGCTTTGGTCTTCAAGCCTTGTCTTCGCCGTTGTATGCTATTCGGGTCACGGATGACTTTGCTGTTGTAGTTGTGGCTTTGCTGGTGTATGCCGGTAGGGTCACAGCGGGCTTTGGTCTTCTAGTTGTGACTTTGCCAGTGTATGCCGGTAGGGTCGCGGCTGGCTTTGGTCTTCTAGTTGTGGCTTTGCCGTTGTATGCCGGTAGGGTCACGGCTGGCTTTGGTCTTCTAGTTGCGGCCTTGCTGGTGTATGCCGGTAGGGTCGCGGCTGGCTTTGGTCTTCTAGTCTAGGCTATGCCGGTAGGTCACAGCTGGCTTTGGTGTTCTAGTTGTGGCTTTTCTGGTGTATGTCGGTAGGGCCACGACTGGCTTTGGTCTTCTAGTCTAGACTATGCCGGTAGGTCACCGCTGGGTTTGGTCTTCTAATCTTGTCTAGGCTATGCTGGTAGGGCCACGGCTGAGTTTGGTCTTCTAATCTTGTCTAGGCTTTGCTGTTAGGGTCACAGCTGGCTTTGGTCTTCTATTCTTGTATAGGCTATGCTGGTAGGGTCACAGCTAGCTTTGATCTTCTATTCTAGGGGTTGCTGGTGTATGCCGGTAGGGTCACAGCTGGCTTTAGTCTTCTAGTCTAGGCAATGCCGGTAGGGTCACGGCTGGCTTTGGTCTTCTAGTTGTGGCTTTGCTGGTGTATGCCGGTAGGGTCACGGCTGGCTTTGGTCTTCTAGTTGTGGCTTTGCCTGTGTATGCCTATAGGGTCACAGCTGGCTTTGGTCTTTTAGTTGTGGCTTTGCCGGTGTATGCCGGTAGGGTCACGGCTGGCTTTGGTGTTCTAGTTGTGGCTTTGCCAGTGTGTGCCGATAGGGTCACGGCTGGCTTTGGTCTTCTAGTTGTGAATTTGCCGGTGTATGCCGGTAGGGTCACAGCTGGCTTTGGTCTTCTAGTTGTGGCTTTGCTGGTGTATGCCGGTAGGGTCACAGCTGGCTTTGGTCTTCTAGTTGTGGCTTTGCTGGTGTATGCCAGTAGGGTCACAGCTGGCTTTGGTCTTCTAGTTGTGGCTTTGCTGGTGTATGCCGGTAGGGGCACAGCTGGCTTTGGTCTTCTAGTTGTGGCTTTGCTGGTGTATGCCGGTAGGGTCACAGCTGGCTTTGGTCTTCTAGTTGTGGCTTTGCTGGTGTATGCCGGTAGGGTCACGGCTTACTTTGGTGTTCTAGTTGTGGCTTTGCCAGTGTATGCCGGTAGGGTCACAGCTGGATTTGGTGTTCTAGTTGTGGCTTTGCCAGTGTATGCCGGTGGGGTCACAGCGGGCTTTGGTCTTCTTGTTGCGGCTTTGCCGGTGTATGCCGGTAGGGTCACAGCTGGCTTTGGTCTTCAAGCCTTGTCTTCGCCGTTGTATGCTATTCGGGTCACGAATGACTCTGCTGTTGTAGTTGTGGCTTGACCAGTGTATGCCGGTAGGGTCACAGCTGGCTTTGGTGTTCTAGTTGTGGCTTTGCCAGTGTATGCCGGTAGGGTCACAGCTGGCTTTGGTCCTCTAGTTGTGGCTTTACCAGTGTATGCCGGTAGGGTCACAGCTGGCTTTAGTCTTCTAGTCTTGTCTAGGCTATGACGGTAGGGTCACTGCTAAGTTTGGTCTTCTAATCTTGTCTAGGCTATGCTGGAAAGGTCACGGCTGGCTTTGGTCTTCTAGTCTTGTCTAGGCTATACCAGTAGGGTCACAGCTGGCTTTGATCTTCTATTTTAGGGTTTGCTGGTGTATGCCGGTAGGGTCACAGCTGGCTTTGGTCTTCTAGTTGTGGCTTTGCTGGTGTATGCCAGTAGGATCACAGCTGGTTTTGGTCTTCTAGTTGTGGCTTTGCCTGTGTATGCTGGTAGGTTCGTGGCTGGCTTTGGTGTTCTAGTTGTGGCTTTGCCAGTGTATGCCGGTAGGGTCACAGCTGGCTTTGGTCTTCTAGTTGTGGCTTTGCCAGGGTATGCCGGTAGGGTCACAGCTGGCTTTGGTCTTCTACTTGTGGCTTCGCCGGTGTATGCCGGTAGGGTCACAGCTGGCTTTAGTCTTCTACTCTTGTCTAGGCTATGACGGTAGGGTCACGGCTGGGTTTGGTCTTCTAATCTTGTCTAGGCTATGCTGGTAGGGTCACGGCTGGCTTTGGTCTTCTAGTCTTGTCTAGGCTATACCAGTAGGGTCACAGCTGGCTTTGATCTTCTATTTTAGGTTTTGCTGGTGTATGCCGGTAGGGTCACAGCTGGCTCTAGTCTTCTAGTCTAGGCTATGCCGGTAGAGTCACGGCTGGCTTTGGTCTTCTAGTTGTGGCTTTGCTGGTGTATGCCGGTAGGATCACAGCTGGCTTTGGTCTTCAAGCCTTGTCTTTGCCGTTGTATGCTATTTGGGTCACGGATGACTTTGCTGTTGTAGTTGTGGCTTTGCCTTTGTATGCCGGTAGGGTCGCGGCTGGCTTTGGTGTTCTAGTTGTGGCTTTGCCAGTGTATGCCGGTAGGGTCGCGGCTGGCTTTGGACTTTCTAGTTGTGGCTTGACCAGTGTATGCCGGTAGGGTCACAGCTGGCTTTGGTGTTCTAGTTGTGGCTTTACCAGTGTATGCCGGTAGGGTCACAGCTGGCTTTAGTCTTCTACTCTTGTCTAGGCTATGACGGTAGGGTCACGGCTGGGTTTGGTCTTCTAATCTTGTCTAGGCTATGGTGGTAGGGTCACGGCTGGCTTTGGTCTTCTAGTCTTGTCTAGGCTATACCAGTAGGGTCACAGCTGGCTTTGATCTTCTATTTTAGGTTTTGCTGGTGTATGCCGGTAGGGTCACAGCTGGCTCTAGTCTTCTAGTCTAGGCTATGCCGGTAGGGTCACGGCTGGCTTTGGTCTTCTAGTTGTGGCTTTGCTGGTGTATGCCGGTAGGATCACAGCTGGCTTTGGTCTTCTAGTTGTGGATTTGCCTGTGTATGCCAGTAGGGTCGCGGCTGGCTTTAGTGTTCTAGTTGTGGCTTTGCCAGTGTATTTCGGTAGGGTCGCGGCTGGCTTTGGTCTTCTAGTTGTGGCTTTGCCAGTGTATTTCGGTAGGGTCACAGCTGGCTTTGGTCTTCAAGCCTTGTCTTCGCCGTTGTATGCTATTCGGGTCAACGATGACTTTGCTGTTGTAATTGTGGCTTTGCCTGTGTATGCCGGTAGGGTCGCGGCTGGCTTTGGTTTTCTAGTTGTGGCTTTGCCAGTGTATGCCGGTAGGGTCGCGGCTGGCTTTCGACTTTCTAGTTGTGGCTTTGCCAGTGTATGCCGGTAGGGTCACGGCTGTCTTTAGTCTTCTAGTCTAGGCAATGCCGGTAGGGTCACGGCTGGCTTTGGTCTTCTAGTTGTGGCTTTGCTGGTGTATGCCGGTAGGGTCACGGCTGGCTTTGGTCTTCTAGTTGTGGCTTTGCTGGCATATGCCGGTAGGATCACAGCTGGCTTTGGTCTTCTAGTTGTTGCTTTGCCAGTGTATGCTGGTAGGGTCACGGCTGTCTTTGGTCTTCTAGTCTAGGCTATGCCTGTAGGGTCACAGCTGGCTTTGGTCTTCTAGTCTAGGCTATGCCGGTAGGGTCACAGCTGGCTTTGGTCTTATAGTCTTGTCTAGCCTATGCCAGTAGGGTCACAGCTGGCTTTAGTCTTTAAGTCTTGTCTAGACTGTGCTGGTAGGGTCACAGCTGGCTTTGGTCTTCTAGTCTAGACTATGCCGGGAGGTCACAGCTGGCTTTAGTCTTCTAGTTGTGGCTTTGCCAGTGTATGCCGGTAGGGTCACAGCTGGATTTGGTCTTCTAGTTGTGGCTTTGCCAGTGTGTCCCGGTAGGGTCACATCTGGCTTTGGTCTTCTAGTTGTGGCTTTGCTGGTGTATGCCAGTAGGGTCACAGCTGGCTTTAGTCTTCTAGTCTTGTCTAGGCTATGACGGTAGGATAACAGCTGGGTTTGGTCTTCTAATCTTGTCTAGGCTATGCTGGTAGGGCCACAGCTGGCTTTAGTCTTATAGTCTAGGCTATGCCGGTAGATCACAGCTGGCTTTAGTCTTCTAGTTGTGGCTTTGCCAGTGTATGCCGGTAGGGTCACAGCTGGCTTTAGTTTTCTAGTTGTGGATTTGCCAGTGTATGCCGGTAGGGTCACAGTTGGCTTTGACCTTATATTCTAGGGTTTGCTGGTGTATGCCGGTAGGGTCACAGCTGGCCTTAGTGTTCTAGCCTTGTCTAGGCTATGCCTGTAGGGTCACAGCTGGCTTTGGTTCTCTAGTCTAGGCTATGCCGGAAGGGTCACGGCTGGCTTTGGTCTTATAGTCTAGGCTATGCCGGTAGATCACAGCTGGCTTTAGTTTTCTAGTTGTGGCTTTGCTGGTGTATGCCGGTAGGGTCACAGCTGGCCTTAGTTTTCTAGCCTTGTCTAGGCTATGCCGGTAGGGTCACGGCTGGGTTTGGTCTTCTAATCTTGTCTAGGCTATGCTGGTAGGGTCACGGCTGGCTTTGGTCTTCTAGTCTTGTCTAGTCTATGCTGGTAGGGTTACAGCTGGCTTTAGTCTTCTAGTCTTGTCTAGGCTATACCAGTAGGGTCACAGCTGGCTTTGATGTTCTATTTTAGGGTTTGCTGGTGTATGCCGGTAGGGTCACAACTGGCTTAATTCTTCTAGTCCAGGCTATGCCGGAAGGGTCACGGCTGGCTTTGGTCTTCTAGTTGTGGCTTTGCCAGTGTATGCCGGAGAAGTGTGGCTCACTGGTTAGAGCAGGCAGACCCTGTAGCAGAGGTCAGACCCGGGACCAGGGTTCGATTCCCGACGCAGCAGGTTGTTGAGCTCATATGTCCACGGACTCGATAATTCTCGCTTCGGTGCCTGACCTAATCATGGGTTCACACTCTGCAACTCTGGGCATTAAGCTTGCTTAATCTCCACAACGGCCCCCCTGCGGCGGGATGCCTGGCTTTCACCCTGGGGATGCCCTGTAGGGGCTATCTCACAGGGAAAAAACCAGGATGGGTTCCCAAGGCAAGCGCGGAGATACCCCTTCGGGGGTCGATTCTGGCGCTATATAAGAAATATAATAATAATAATAATGCCGGTAGGGTCACGGCTGGCTTTGGGGTTCTAGTCTAGGCTGGTAGTGTCACAGTTGGCTTTGATCTTCTATTCTAGGGTTTGTTGGTGTATGCCAGTAGTGTCACAGCTTGTCTTAGTGTTCTAGTCTAGTCTAGGCTATGCTGGTAGAGTCACAGATGGCTTTTGCCTTCTAGTCTTGTCTAGGCTATGCCGGTAGGCCACAGCTGGCTTTGATCTTCTATTCTAGGCTTTGCGGGTGTATGCCAGTAGTGTCACAGCTGGCCTTAGTGTTCTAGCCATGGCTTCACCGATGTGTGACAGTAGAGTCACGGCTGGCTTTGGTCTTCTAGATGATGCTTCGCTGCTGTGTGCCAGGGCTCCCGCAGTACTTGATCCTTAAGGTAAACACGCACAATGTATTTTATGCTATCTTATCTGCTGCTTATTGTCAACAATTTTTGTAATGCATATTATATTTAGTTTGATATTTTTAATTAGTTTGATATTTTTAATTATTAATAGAAGTAATGGAATTTCATTGTTGAACTGTATTTCTGAAGATTACCTGATCTAGTGCGGAACCCAAAATGCTGCGAGGGCTTTGACTGTGGACATATTAGGGTGAAAGCAATTTAATGTGACTGCCTTAAATTTTGATAACATTTCGGCATTCAAATAAAAAAAAACGTTTTTAGATGAAGACATTGACGCGTGGTAGTAATGGCAAACCACATTGTTCTTTTTTTTCTTGCTCCATTTTATGTGCTTTTATTATTTACCTAGTATGTTTTTGTTCGTCCTACCTGTCTGGAAGTGTGTACGCAACATCACCGAAGGAGCCCAAAAGTAGGCGATCCATCCATTACTTTTGAAGGGCTTCGATTTAGAAAAAAAAGTCTCTTGGCAGACAGCCATTTGAGAAGTAACTTTTTTGTAGCTTTTACCTGAAGTTCTTGAAATTAAAAGGCAGGTTTTACAATTGTGTTTCCACCAAGAGCCCTTCTGCGGCTTGTGCTCAAGGCCTGATAGTGAAGAGAAATCTACCAGTCGGGGATGGCAGCGGCGGGGCTGATCACCCGGTTCCTTTCCTCTTATTCTCACGTTAAGGGTTTTCCTTTCCTTTTTAGGTCTCGCCTAGACGAAGCAAAAGCGAAGCTTTTGCGTCTAGGGCTCGACAACTTATGCAATCACTTTTGGGGGAATGTGGACAGCAGACTGTCACGAGCTTCTCCTGCCGGAGATTTTAGCTCGTGAGCGCGCACGTCGCCGTGCCTCATATTCCCATGCAAAGAAAGGCTCACGCACGCATGCGCACATACACACACTGCATACACACACACACGCACCCCCCCTTAAAGAAAGGCTCACGCACGCATGCGCACATACACACACTGCATACACACACACACACGCACCCCCCCTTAAACAGACACACGTGCAGACAGACGCACGCACAGACACACTCCAACAGACACACGCGCGTACAACCCACCCCCACTCACCCCTCCTCTCCCTCAACACACTCACCTGTTCTGGCGGTGCTCGGCGGCGGTTCTGCCTCTCGGGCGGCGGTAGCGCTTTGCGGGGCTCTCTCACCACATGAGAGCCCCGCCTTCCCCATGCGCCCCGCCGCTCTTCACCCGGTCCCCCATTTCGGGACCGGGACTCGATCAGGAGCCCTCGGGGCTCCTCGGACAGTGGATTCCCTCTCGCGCCGCGATGGGGGCGGGACTTCCGGTTGGAGCCGCGATTGGCCGGCTGCCCAACCGCTTCCGGGTCGTCGCAGGCAGCGCGGCGGCCCGGCGGGGACTCTACAAACTCCTGGTTTTTTAACCTGGTACAGAAACGTATTAGACAGTGAAGAATCTTCCGTTTTCTTCCTGGGAGATTGGTTTGCGAGAGCTGAGCTGCATACATCCATAGTGAAGGCCACTGGCTCCTTGGGAATGTCACAATAAGACAGAGAAGAACCATCTCAAAGAAGGTTTGTTTTCCTGCTGACAGAGGCTTGAAGCTACCTCAAGAAACTCAGAGGCATGTTTCGAGTGAAGATAGTTTAGCTAGGGGCTAGAACAGAGGAAGTGATTAACAATGCAAAGTATATCTGAAACACTATTGCACTGCTGCAGTTCTTTAACATTTTGCTTATTAATTGCTTTCATTGTCACTCTAGTGTCTGTTTTTATAGTTACAGCTATCTGCACTAGATTAAGCCGTTGATTTTAAAAAAGCATTACAAGTCTATAGATTAGATTCTTGTATATGTTCACCAATGAAAAAAGAATGTTCAGAACTCACTATCGAATAAATAATCCAATAGTCTCACAGGACAGATTGTTGCCCAGAATGCACCAGTCCATTGCAGTGCACAGGTGTTTTGAGTGTTACAGTCCACCAGGTTCCGTGTCCACCAGGATCCGTGTCCCAAGCCTCAACGTAGTCAGAGGGTCTAGGGTATGCAAAAATTGGCCTTATTTTGCATAAAAGTGCAAAAAACGCACCACTTTGGCATATAAAATTTTAAAAATCCAAAATTAGGGCCAGAAGTGGTACTCTATGTACTGGAGTGTTGCAGTTTACTTTCCAAAGTACTTATTACTAGATTTCTCTTTATTCCTAGCTATTTGATGGCAATTTTTGAGAAAACGTTTTCTATATTAAGGAGTTCACCCTTGCCTTGAGGAATTATAATTAGGGAATTTTTTGTAAGCTTTAAAATATTGGAACTTATGAATAAAACATTTTTCATCTCATGTCAGTTTTTCTAATATTTTGTAATATATTAGTTTGTTCCGTTGTAGAGATTTCATTTTATTAATAACAAGCATACCAAGCATTCCAGAAAGAAATACACACATATGCATACACATACATGTCAGACATAACCAAAATATAACATAAGACATAAGCTTGCACCGAAACAAACACAAACAACATTTGTGATGGGAGTTTAACACTTCAAAAGGCACTTTCTATGTAAATAGCTGAAATGATACACAAGCAATTCTTCCAAACAATTCGGCAAGCACTGAACACATTTTAATGCTTGGGTTCACAGTCCCAATACAAACCTATTCATGTCTAGTATCTACTCTGAAGAAGCAAAGGGGAACATACATCTAAACTCCCTTTTCCCTACAGACATGCTACGTCTTGTTTCCACTCCTCCCTTTCACCGACACACATCGATCCTCTTCGTCATTTGACCCGCCCCGTGGCAGTCTCAGAACTTAAACGTTTTTTCCCCTCACGGGGTAGCGCGTGGAATTCGGTTAAAATTACCGACACTCCCAACACCCGTCGCCCCTCTAGTGACAATGTAAATAAGCCAACCAAGTAACAGTTGCTAGCCATCCGAACCATCCTATATGCAGCCTTTCCACATCCTCTTTATTGGCACTCTGCACAATGACACTTTTGTGTTACTGTCAATTCACCAGTAAAGTAAAAATAATGAAATATTGCGTAAGCCGACGTCACGATGTTTAATGGAATTGTTTTGGGCACCTGAAATAAAACTGAGTAATGATGCCACTTGTGCAATGGTATGCTGTATGTTTGTCGGCGTGTCCACCTTTACCTTTCCCCATCACATGATGGCTCCAGGGTACTTTAACACCCTAAAACATGCACATACTGTAAAACCTGTCCAGAATGCTTTAATACCTGACGTCAAGATGCATTTAATACTGGGGTGTAATTAAAAATAGTTTAGGCACATGTTAAACACCACGAACGGGTGCCATGGAAATTATGGGCATTCCTAAAACCAATTTGAAGTTACAGTGTTGCCATCAAGATATATCACTGAAGAGTACTAGGTCTAGAGTCAATGCCCTTGAGTTTTTCCCCTTTGTCTCTTCCGGAACTCCGTTGCATGCAATGAAAATGAAGCAGGGATATAAGTTATGACTCATTCTGACCACCAAATAACCCTATGAAATGATCCCTGGCCTAAATGTGTCCCCAAATTAGCTTTCATCAATATGTGATTCCACATTAACTCTGTTAAACATTCAACTTTGAAAAAAACGGCTTTGTCTGCAGTCCTTTAGTTAATCCCACCAAATGCAAAGGACACCAAAACGTGTACAACCTCATGATCAAAAGAAATGCTTTTAAACTGGGTCTGTCAAATAAATAAGATAGGCATGTTTGTGATTTGGATTTGACTAGGCTTTTTGAGAATACACAAAAAGAAACTGTGGGTTTGTGTGTGGCATTTGCGAGAGATTAAGCTATTGGCATTGTAAATGACAATGCCATTTATTTATCTGTTTTCACAACCAACACATAAATAAAAATGGTGTCATTTACAATGCCAATAGCTCTAACTTGTGCAAAGGCGAGACCGTTGCATTGTAAATGCTTGTTTTTGTTTTGTTCTTTCATAGCTTGGTTGATGTTGTTTGAAAGATTCCTCTTTGCTCGTTCCTGCTCCACCTGGCTGGGCTTGGTTAAATCTGTTTTCCATCTTTATTAATCCGTTTGAAAACCATTTGTTGGTGCCTTGTGTTCTCATGGGAGCCTAAAGTTCCATAGATTTTTTTATTACCTCTCAACAGTATGGAAATGTAGTCCAGTTGGTTCGGTTGAGGTGAGCCTGACTGAGGACTACCGCTCCCAGAATCCACTGCGTCCAGGTGGCAAGGAGCCACCTCTTTACTCATCGCAGATGTCCTTGCCCAAGTCGTTCTTGCTGCCTCTGCTTTGGCGCCCACTGATGTACGAGTGGTTCCAGCAGAGCCCTCCCAGGTCTTCCTGCAGATGTCATATTTTGTCCTTGTGGGCCGCCGTAGCCGCCTCTTTTGGAAGCTTCCTCCTCATGGCACGTTGGTACCTGGGGCTTTGGATGCGGCTGGCAGCACGGGGCGTGTGAGACTGGCACGGGCAGGGTGGTGACCTGGGGGGCAGGTGCAGGCTCCACAGATATGGATTCTCGGTGTCCCTTCCTGCTTCTCCTGTCTCCTTGGAGCGGAAGGGCTTTCTTGGGAGCTGGCACCGAGCCCTGGCCCTCTGCCATCTTCACCCTGGTGCGGTGACAGAGCTGCAGGGCACAGCTGCGGCTGTGCACAGACCCCTCCCCCCCCCCCTCCCATCCCCAAATGTCGTACATTAACAGTGTTTCACCACATTGGTACCCCCTGGCAGCTTCAGCGGCTCTCTGCACCTGGCCGCCTCTGTGACCCTTTAGTTAAGAGCTGCCGAGGCTGTAAGCTGTATTCTATTCCATGTGGGTGCATGTGCAAGGCTGTTGAGGGGCGGGGGGGGGGGGGGGGGGGCTGCTGCCATGCATTGTTATGCACCACCAACCCTTAATGGCTGGGGTGGGGGTAGTGATGCCACCCTTCTGCTAGTGATGTGAATCAGTGATGCCACCCTTCTGCTAGTGATGTGAATCAGTGATGCCACCCTTCTGCTAGTGATGTGAATCAGTGATGCCACCCTTCTGCTAGTGATGTGAATCAGTGATGCCACCCTTCTGCTAGTGATGTGAATCAGTGATGCCACCCTTCTGCTAGTGATGTGAATCAGTGATGCCACCCTTCTGCTAGTGATGTGAATCAGTGATGCCACCCTTCTGCTAGTGATGTGAATCAGTGATGCCACCCTTCTGCTAGTGATGTGAATCAGTGATGCCACCCTTCTGCTAGTGATGTGAATCAGTGATGCCACCCTTCTGCTAGTGATGTGAATCAGTGATGCCACCCTTCTGCTAGTGATGTGAATCAGTGATGCCACCCTTCTGCTAGTGATGTGAATCAGTGATGCCACCCTTCTGCTAGTGATGTGAATCAGTGATGCCACCCTTCTGCTAGTGATGTAAATCAGTGATGCCACCCTTCTGCTAGTGATGTGAATCAGTGATGCCACCCTTCTGCTAGTGATGTAAATCAGTAATGCCACCCTTCTGCTAGTGATGTGAATCAGTGATGCCACCCTTCTGCTAGTGATGTGAATCAGTGATGCCACCCTTCTGCTAGTGATGTGAATCAGTGATGCCACCCTTCTGCTAGTGATGTGAATCAGTGATGCCACCCTTCTGCTAGTGATGTGAATCAGTGATGCCACCCTTCTGCTAGTGATGTGAATCAGTGATGCCACCCTTCTGCTAGTGATGTGAATCTTGTTGTGCATGCAAAGTTTCGGGGTGATCTGTCAAGGGGGGTGGGGGGAATTGGTGTAAAAAAAAGTGTTTCCCATGTTAATTCCCATAGACTCTTTGGACACGCCTGCAGCCCGAACAGCTAAACAAAATTACACCAAATTTGTCAGAAAGCTAGCTTTTGGTCCGCAGATTGTGCGTTTGGTAATTTGGTGTATATCCGTTCAGTAGTTTTAGAGAAATTAAAGGAAATCTAAAGTTGGATATCTGTGGCCGTGAAGTATTCGCAACGATTTCACGACAAGTGCGCGCAACAACAGGAATGCTGTGAATGTTGCTGCAGCATTTTACTTCAACAGAACTGTCCCCGGGCTCAAATGAAATGGGAGAAAGTTGCATGAGGCATCAGGTTGGATGTGACCTAATCTCAAAGCTGCAATACAGGGGTCATTAAGGGACCCCTCGTGTATAATATGTCACAAAATAGTTTTTTTTCCACGACCCAATATTTGCGCATTTGTCGCGACTGTCAGCGTGGCACCTGTGTAATGTTGCTACGAATTTACAAATAACATCGAAAAAAAATTCCCAGACTCTCATGCACCCACTCACACACCTACTCACTCATGCACCCACTCACATAGCCACTCAGAGACTCATGCACCCACTGAGATCCACTCACACACTTATGTACCCACTCGCAGACCCACTCAGATTCATGCACCCACTCACACAACCTCAGAGACTCATGGACCCACTCGCAAACCGACTTGGATACTCACGCATCCACTCACACAGCCACTCAGACTAATGTACCCCTCACAAACCCACTCATAGACTCTTGCACCCTCTCCCACCCACATAAACTCCCTCACACAGCCACTCAGACTCATGCATCTAAAGACCCACTCACTCAGCCATCCTTTGAGCCGTTCACTAACACATTTATGCACACACTCAGACACTTATGCACCCACTCATGCCACCACTGACACCCACGCAAGAGTCACAGTCGCTTACAGACCCACTTAGAGACTCATGCACCCATTCGGACACTCACACATAAACCCACTCAGTCATGCACCCACTCAAAGACATGTGCACCCACTCACCCACTCTGAGACTCATGCACTCACTGACATACCCACTCAAATACACTTTCACACACAGACCCACTTGGAGTCATGCACCCAGTGAGACAACCCACTCAGACACTCATGGACCCACTCGCACTCATGCATCCATTCATAGACCCACTCGGACACTAACACACCCACTGTCACACCCGCTCAGACTCTCACACTCACTGACAGACTCACTCATGCATTCACTCACACACCCATTTACCCACACAACCACTCACACACCCATTTACACACCCATACAGCCACACGTACACCCACTCAAGAACCTACACAACCACTCGCATACCTATACAGCAAAGGACACACCCACTCACAAAACCATACAGCCATTCACACACCGATACAGCCACTCACACACCACTCAGAGACCCACACAGCCACTTACCCACTTATACACCCACCCATCACACACACACACACACAACCACTCACACGTCCATACACCCACTCATTCACCCATACAATCACTCACACACCCTCTCATACAGCCATACAGTCACTGTTAAATCCAATTAAGAGACCCAAAGAACCACTCACAAATCCACACATTGACTGACATTGGCACTCAGACACATACTCACACAGCCATGTTTACAACCGTACAGCCTCTTAAACAACCACTCATACACCTATACAGCAAAACCCCTGACAAACCAACTCACACAGCCAGTCACACATGCACTCACACACCCACACCCTTACAGTAACCCCCACTCCCACTTTAAGACCAACACAGCCACTCATACACCCTGTGTACAGGAAAGTTATAGGTAGGAAATAGTATTAAAAAGCAGTATAAATTCATTAAAGAAAACAAAGGTTATAGGGTCGTTATAGTTAGGTTCAGATTTTACACACATAAAACCATAGAATTTCAGCATTTATAGTAATCTCAAGAAACTATAACTGGTGCCCTAAGGTAACTATAACTCTCGTCATGCACTACTAATTACCCCACATATTGCACCAGTCACATCTCCTATGACATCACTGACAATATCACTGCAACATTTGCAGTAAAATTATTGATGAGAAAACTGTGTAGGGGCTCGAGTTATAGTTGCCTTGGGGTTCGAGTTATAGTTTCTTACCTTGGCACATGTCACTGGGGTGGACTGTTTTCTAAATTGGGCCCTTGGCATGGAGGTGGACTGTCCTCTTACAAGGGCCCTTGGCATGGAGGTGGACTGTCCTCTTACAAGGGCCCTTGGCATGGAGGTGGACTGTCCTCTTACAAGGGCACTAGGAATGGAGGTGGACTGCCCTCTTACCAGGGAACTTGGCACGGAGGCGTACTGTCCTCTTGTTTGGGTACAAGTCAGAGAAGTGGAATGTCCTCTTGCCAGGGCACCAGGCATGGAGGGGGTTATACTCTTACCAGGGCTCTAAAGACTTGCCTCGCAGTTCCGAGCAGAGGTATATGGGTCTGTGTCAGTTGTAAGATGGTAGCTGTGGGTGTGCCTCTCCTCAAGCTGGTACCCTCCCCTCTTATCTGCCTGCACAGACGTTTGGTGCAGGGCCTCCAGGCAGATATTTTTTCAACTAAAGCTTGTGCTGCCCTTATGAGTTCAAAGGGATCGTGCTGCATCCACGGGAGAGAAACCTCTGCCCTTCCCAAAGTTGGCCAGGCTACTAATACTGAAGTGTGTGACACCTGGCAAGAGGTTGGTCACAGATTAGTCTGGGGTTGCTTGGTTCCAGGTTAAGGGGTGGGGATAGTTTGTTCTCCTTCTTGAGTACATTGTTGTAGCTGTTATGACCGTGAAAGACAGAGTTGGTGTACCCTTCTTGTTTTGCACTGGGCCTGCTTGGTTTATACTGCTAGAATTGACACAGGGTCTGGTTGATTTATTATGCTGGCTTGACATAGGGTTGGATTGGAATATAATGCAGGCTGGCACATGGTTGGGCAAGCTTGGCAAAGAGTCTGGTTGGGTTGTAATGCTGGCTTGGCACAGGGTCAGGCTGGGTTGTAATACTGGCGTGAGCAGGGCTGGTTGGCTTATAATGCTGGCTGGCACTGGGTTGGGCTTGCTTATAATGCTGGCCTGCACAGGGTCGGGCTGGTTTATAATGCTGTCTTGGCATGGGGTCAGGTTGTTTTATAATGCTGTCTTGGCACAGGGTCGGGTTGTTTTATAATGCTAGCTGGCACATGGTCGGGTTGATTTATTCTGACTCGACATAGGATTAGGAAGGATTTCTGCTGCAGAATTGTTTTAGCTCCCGGCCGTACACAGAATTGGTGCAGTTTTGAGCTCCTTGATGGGCATGGGTCAAGCCTGGTTTTCTTTTTACAAGCGGCACAGGATATGTGAAGGTTCATATGATGTGGCCCGCTCAGTTGTATGGTAAAATATTCCTATTGACTGCTCATTGGTCATGATGGCGTTTGCCTGCTGGCTGATCAGGGTTCGAGCAGAACGTTTTCCACCACCTCCTGGTTGGTCATGGTTGGGTCTGCTTCCCGGTTGGTCATGGTGGGTTTTCTTGCCAGTTGGTCATGGTGGGTTTTCTTGCCAGTTGGTCATGGTGGGTTTTCTTGCCTTTTTGGTCATGGTGGGTTTTCTTGCCTTTTTGGTCATGGTGAGTTTTCTTGCCTTTTTGGTCATGGTGGGTTTTCTTGCCTTTTTGGTCATGGTGGGTTTTCTTGCCTTTTTGGTCATGGTGGGTCTGCTTGCTGGTTGCCCATGGTGGGTCTGCTTGCCGCTTGGCCATTGTGGGTGTGCTTGCCGGTTCGCCATGGTGGGTCTGCTTCCCGGGTGGCCATGGTGGATCTGCTTGCCGCTTGGCCATTGTGGGTGTGCTTGCTGGTTGGCCATGGTGGGTCTGCTTCCTGATTGGCCATGGTGGATCTGCTTGCCGGTTGCCCATGGTGGATCTGCTTCCCGGTTGGCCATGGTGGGTCTGCTTGCCGGTTGGCCATGGTGGGTCTGCTTGCCGGTTGGCCATGGTGGGTCTGCTTGCCGGTTGGCCATGGTGGGTCTGCTTGCCGGTTGGCCATGGTGGGTCTGGTTGCCGATTGGCCATGGTGGGTGTTTTTGCCGGTTGGTCATGGTGGGCTTGCACACAGGCTGGTTGGGAATAAGGTTTGCCTGCTGGCTGATTACATCTGTCAAGCCCACTGGCTGGTGGGAGTTCTGGGAGAAGCCTTTTTGGGTGTCCCTGGGAAAAGACCAGTTGATTCTGATCAATGGTGACTTGTCGGATTGGAAAGATGTTTCTTCAGAATTGGCCACCTTCCTTGATGATGGATATTTCAAATTCCTCTAGCCTCTGGGTGGTAGGAAAAGATTTGACGCCTTGCTTAAAAATTCCAGGGTCTTCATCAGCTTGGCTTGCTCTAGGTATCCCCATGTCGATGTTCACCTCCGAAGGCTTGAGCCTGGAGAAGTAGTCTCTTTTTGGGTTGTGACATGGCTGGCCTCTATGGTCCACTTTTCAGTGCCACTTCTTGTTTTGTGATCCTCCAGCCTCACAATTAAAGGGATTCCTCTGCATCTTGGTGGCCTTTCTTGAGCCGCCAAGATGAGCTAATGCCGAGAGGAGCAAATCGTTGCGGTCCTGATTATCCACTGCCCTTGGGTTTCCAGCATGGGAGAGAACAAATAGGTTTGAATTTTAATCGGGAAATTGTTTGAGTTGGACAGATGGAAGCTTTTTGTCCAACTTTACACCCACTGAGATAGTCCTCATTCTGAAGTGGATAGAATAAGAGTAACACTTAATTTCAGTGTTTTAGTTTTATTATTCAGTGTTGAAGAGCCAGGTGGAGGTAATTGGCTGCTCCCTCATAGCTGACAAACATTGTTATGAAAGGATCTGTGTGTTGGCTTGGGGTTGTTACTTTTGTGTGTTTGGTGTTTTGTAATGGTTGTTGGGACCTCCTAAACAATGTGACATGATTGTGAGCTTGGGTCTAAAGTGGTTGTCTCCACTAAGGGATGCCTCCTCTCGGCTGTGTTGCATCCTTTCCATGAGCAAAAGTGCTTCTCTTCAGTGACGTAAAACCAACTTGTGTCATTTCCGGTCTTCTGGGGGTCAGTCTAGAAGGAACAGATACAGGGAGGGTATTAATGATTGTGATTTACACCGTACCCATTACTTTTATAATGAAACCTGCCAACCCCAAGGGAGCATTGCCATATGTGACAGAGGCTGTAATAAGAAAAATGTAACCAGCATTGGCAAAGCCAACAGAACTTGCATTAGCTGCTAGCCTTATGCCTTTATAAATGCTTTGTGGTGGTTTTTGGAAACATTTTAGTGTTGGGGGAGGTGCTGGACCCTTGTTGGACCAAAAACATTTGGCTAAAAGCTAAAATATATTTTTGGTTTTGAAAAGCACTCATTGCCATGGTAGTCCCCGGTACTAAAGGGAACTTATATTTAATCAGTGGGTGGGCAGAATGCCGTCACTCACAGTGAAGGTAACCAATGACTGAAGTGGGCTGACCTACGGCCCCACTCTGCATGATGTAAAGGTTTGAAGAAAAATTTGAGTGACAGAATAACAGACCACTGGATGAAGATGTTTGACCGAAATCACTTATAAGCAAGTATAATATACATTTAATTATGGCAAAATGAAAAGGTTTAGGCTCATATTCGACCTAACAATTTGGCGAAAAAGAGTTCTACTCCTGTGTCTTGTGACAGGCTGACCTGGGGTGTCCCGGACTGTGGGAGAGGGTTCTCTACCTCTGACAGTGTGCTGGATAAGGTGTGATGACCTAGTGTCTGGAGGGCTTTTCTTCTTTGTATTCCTGTGTGAGGGTCTCTGTCTTTATGTACAGGCTCTCCTGAGTACGGGCGGGGTCTTACAATCCAGAGATATAAGCACGGGGCTCATCTGCTCAAGCAGGAGACTCCTCGGCACTGGAGCTGCTACATTCAGCACTAACTGGGGCCCTCTGGCTGGCTCAAGAAAAGGTTCTCATATAGGTTCTTGTCGCAACAAAAGCTTGTCTGCAAACCCAGTGATTCTAGCCAACCTGTGTTCGAGTACCCACTAACACAACTGTGAGCGACAGTTGGGCCTTCGATTGCCACCCAACAGGATTGATTCTGTCTGACTCCGATGGCATTTCAGAGGCACCGACCGGTCTGATATTCATGCTTTTTATGTCTGACCTTCTGTTTACATTATACATAAAGTGGGCTTTGGGTCCACCCCTTTTATCCATTGGCTTTGTTCGACCTGCCTCTTTCCGATATTGGCTTGAGACTGTCGGCCACGTTTTAGCTCCGCGTGTCCAATGGGAGTATTCATCTCACCCAATGCTATTGGCTGGTTAGGTGTATCCTTCCACTTTCACTCAAGTGCTCGCAGTGAACTTTACCACTGTAACCCTTGCTGACTGCTCCTGCTGGGTCCCTTTCATATGTCTCACTCTGTTGTGCGATCACCGCAGACCCTTTGTCTTTGCCAGTGCTTGTTCCCCGTAGGCATGTGCATCTCGAATCTATGCCTGCCTGTCATAGACTGCGAGCGACCGTCGTGACTTCTGCTGCTGACCCCTCCCTCCTTACAGGGCCTTATGGGATTAAACTCTAAGTCTCCGTCGCCTCCGGCCCGGAGGGCGATGATAGGCTGAGCCCCGCAGTGGCGGGAGCCAGGCACGGGGCTGGGAGCAGCCGGCTGCTTTCGGCCTGAATCTTTTTTAATGATTCCTTTAAAGCAGATTAAACCTTGTAAGTGGCTCAGCGGAGGTGGGATAAAGCCAAATGTGTTGATTCGTGCGCGTGCTTGTAGTGTGCGGGCCCCAGAAACTGCCAGGCATAGTCCAGCATTGGTAGCTCGCTGCTTAATCCAGCCACATTTCGAAGAAATGCGGAAAACAATCTTTGCATACTGTGCTGTGCAATGGAATCTTTGTGCAGCCAGTGGTTACCATGAAAATCTCACAGACGGGCCCTAACCCCCGGAGGGCTCTCACGGGGCACCACTCCTACCCCAGTAGGCTCCCCCCTGGTGCTCCAGTTCCACCCCAGGGGTGCTGTGCCTGGCGGGCCCCTGGCTGGGTGCTGTGCTCAGAGGGGGCCCCTGGCTGGGTGCTGCGTCCAGAGGGGGCCCCTGGCTGGGTGTTGCGTCCAGAGGGGGCCCCTGGCTGAGTGCTGCGTCCAGAGGGGGCCCCTGGCTGAGTGCTGCGTCCAGAGGGGGCCCCTGGCTGAGTGCTGCGTCCAGAGGGGGCCCCTGGCTGGGCGCTGCGTCCAGAAGGGGCCCCTGGCTGGGCGCTGCGTCCAGAGGGGACCCTGGCTGGGCGCTGCGTCCAGAAGGGGCCCTTGGCTGGGCGCTGCACCCAGAGCGGGCCCCTGGCTGGGCCCTTCACCCAGAGGGGGCCCCTGGCTGGGCGCTGCCCCCAGAGGGGGCCCCTGGCTGGGCTCTGCCCCCAGAGGGGGCCCCTGGCTGGGCGCTGCCCCCAGAGGGGGCCCCTGGCTGGGCGCTGCCCCCAAAGGGGGCCCCTGGCTGGGCGCTGCGCCCAGAAGGGGCCCCTGGCTGGGCTTGGCGCTGCGCCCAGAAGGGGCCCCTGGCTGGGCGCTGCGCCCAGAGGGGGCCCCTGGCTGGGCGCTGCCCCCCAGAGGGGGCCCCTGGCTGGGCGCTGCCCCCCAGAAGGGGCCCCTGGCTGGGCGCTGCCCCCCAGAAGGGGCCCCTGGCTGGGCGCTGCCCCCCAGAGGGAGCCCCTGGCTGGGCGCTGCCCCCCAGAGGGAGCCCCTGGCTGGGCGCTGCGCCTTTTTTGTGGGCCCCTGGCTGGGCTTGGCGCTGCGCCCAGAAGGGGCCCCTGGCTGGGCGCTGCGCCCAGAGGGGGCCCCTGGCTGGGCGCTGCCCCCCAGAAGGGGCCCCTGGCTGGGCGCTGCCCCCCAGAAGGGGCCCCTGGCTGGGCGCTGCCCCCCAGAAGGGGCCCCTGGCTGGGCGCTGCCCCCCAGAGGGGGCCCCTGGCTGGGCGCTGCCCCCCAGAGGGAGCCCCTGGCTGGGCGCTGCGCCTTTTTTGTGGGCCCCTGGCTGGGCGCTGCGCCCAGAGGGGGCCCCTGGCTGGGCGCTGCGCCTTTTTTGTGGTCCCCTGGCTGGGCGCTGCGCCTTTTTTGTGGTCCCCTGGCTGGGCGCTGCGCCCAGAGGGGGCCCCTGGCTGGGCGCTGCGCCCAGAGGGGGCCCCTGGCTGGGCGCTGCACCCAGAGGGGGCTCCTGGCTGGGCGCTGCACCCAGAGGGGGCTCCTGGCTGGGCGCTGCGCCCAGAGGGGGCCCCTGGCTGGGCGCTGCGCCCAGAGGGGGCCCCTGGCTGGGCGCTGCGCCCAGAGGGGGCCCCTGGCTGGGCGCTGCGCCCAGAGGGGGCCCCTGGCTGGGCGCTGCGCCCAGAGGGGGCCCCTGGCTGGGCGCTGCGCCCAGAGGGGGCCCCTGGCTGGGCGCTGCGCCCAGAGGGGGCCCCTGGCTGGGCGCTGCGCCCAGAGGGGGCCCCTGGCTGGGCGCTGCGCCCAGAGGGGGCCCCTGGCTGGGCGCTGCGCCTTTTTTGTGGGCCCCTGGCTGGGCGCTGCGCCCAGAGGGGGCCCCTGGCTGGGCGCTGCGCCCAGAGGGGGCCCCTGGCTGGGCGCTGCGCCCAGAGGGGGCCCCTGGCTGGGCGCTGCGCCCAGAGGGGGCCCCTGGCTGGGCGCTGCGCCCAGAGGGGGCCCCTGGCTGGGCGCTGCGCCCAGAGGGGGCCCCTGGCTGGGCGCTGCGCCCAGAGGGGGCCCCTGGCTGGGCGCTGCGCCCAGAGGGGGCCCCTGGCTAGGCGCTGCACCCAGAGGACCACTTGCCAGAGGCCGCGCCTGGCGATGCCCTTGTTGGGTGCTCTGCCTAGCGGGCCCTTGTTGGGTGCTCTCCCTCACCAGGTGCGTCCCTTGCTGGGTGTTCTCCCTCACCAGGTGCGTCCCTTGCTGGGTGTTCTCCCTCACCAGGTGCGTCCCTTGCTGGGTGTTCTCCCTCACCAGGTGCGTCCCTTGCTGGGTGTTCTCCCTCTCTGGGTGCTCCGCCTGGCAACCCATGCTAGATGCTACGTCTGGAGGGCCCTCGCCAGATGCTCCGCCTGGCGGGCCCTCGCCAGATGCTCCGCCTGGAGGGCCCTCGCCAGATGCTCCGCATGGAGGGCCCTCTCCAGATGCTCCGCCTGGAGGGCCCTCGCCAGATGCTGCGCCTGGAGGGCCCTCGCCAGATGCTCTGCCTGGTGGGCCCTCGCCAGATGCTCTGCCTGGTGGGCCCTCGCCAGATGCTCCGCCTGATGGGCCACCGCTGGATGTGAGCAGCACCCAGAGGATTCCGGTGTGTTTGCGGAGTAATCACCATGGCTGTGCTGTGAGATTTTCTGTCCCACTCCTGGAATCCTGGATTACCTCAGCGCTTGCCTTTTGCTTGATTTTTGCTTGATTTTGTGTTTCAGGGTAGCTCCTTTGGCAACGAGGATGGCACCAGAGGGGGGTGGGTGGTACTTGCCAGCATGCTTGTAGCGTAGAGAAGCCAGAACCGGAGGGCGCATCTACACATGCACGTGTCTTGGGAGCGTTTCTTTTTTTGTCCTGATAATTCTTCTTCCATCTGGCAGTGGGCTGAGATCTGTGCCACACTCTCTGGGGACGGATGATGTCATCGTAGTAAGCTCTGCCGCGCGCTCCTGCCTGGTTCCATGCACTGGGTAGCGGTGAGTCTGGTGGTTACTGTGTGGGATCTCAGCTCTACTAGTGATTCCAGGTCTGTTTATGGTTCATATGAAGATTAAAGCTCAGGTTGCTAGCCTCTGCCAGCACCCGCACCTCTCTCTGCCCTGCGCCCCTTCATGTACACAAAGGGTGCCCACCCTACTGCCTTTCTGATGATGTGCAGGCTGGAAAGACTAGCAGACAAAGAGGGGGCTGTGCAGGTAACTGGGAAAGGTGTATCAACCTATAGACTGGCAATACCAGGGACTTCAGGTGTGAGAGGGGGCTGTGCAGGTAACAGAGACAGGTGCATCAACCTATAGACTGACCTTACGAGGGACATCAGGTGTGAGAGGGTGTGTGCAGGTAAGACACACCGGTGCATCAATCTATAGACTGACATTACCAGGGACATCAGGTGTGAGAGGGGGCTGTGCAATTAACAGGGACAGGTGCATCAATCTATAGACTGACATTACAGGACATCAGGTGTGAGAGGGGGCTGTGCAGGCAACAGAGACAGGTGCGTCAACCTATAGACTGACATTACCAGGACATCAGGTGTGAGAGGGGGCTGTGCAGGTAACAGGCACAGGTGCATCAACCTATAGACTGACATTACCAGGGACATCAGGTGTGAGAGGGGGCTGTGCAGGTAACAGGCACAGGTGCATCAACCTATAGCCTGACATTACCAGGGACATCAGGTGTGAGAGGGGGCTGTGCAGGCAACAGAGACAGGTGCATCAACCTATAGACTGACATTACCAGGACATCAGGTGTGAGAGGGACATCAGGTGTGAGAGGGGGCTGTGCAGGTAACAGGCACAGGTGCATCAACCTATAGACTGACATTACAGGACGTCAAGTGTGAGAGGGGGCTGTGCGTGTAACAGGCACAGGTGCATCAACCTATAGCCTGACATTACCAGGGACATCAGGTGTGAGAGGGGGCTGTGCAGGCAACAGAGACAGGTGCATCAACCTATAGACTGACATTACCAGGACATCAGGTGTGAGAGGGACATCAGGTGTGAGAGGGGGCTGTGCAGGTAACAGGCACAGGTGCATCAACCTATAGACTGACATTACCAGGGACATCAGGTGTGAGAGGGGGCTGTGCAGGCAACAGAGACAGGTGCATCAACCTATAGACTGACATTACCAGGACATCAGGTGTGAAAGGGGGCTGTGCGTGTTACAGGTGCATCAACCTATAGCCTGACATTACCAGGGACATCAGGTGTGAGAGGGGGCTGTGCAGGCAACAGAGACAGGTGCATCAACCTATAGACTGACATTACCAGGACATCAGGTGTGAGAGAGGGGGCTGTGCAGGTAACAGGGACAGGTGCATTAATCTATAGACTGACATTACCAGGGACATCAGGTGTGCGAGGGGGCTGTGCACGTTACAGGGACAGGCGCATCAATCCATAGACTGACATTACAGGACATCAGGAGTGAGAGAGGGGGCTGTGCAGGTAACAGGGACAGGTGCATCAATCTATAGACTGACATTACCAGGGACATCAGGTGTGAGAGAGGGGGCTGTGCTGGTAACAGGGAGAGGTGCCTCAATCTATCGACTGACATTACCAGGAACATCAAGTGTGAGGGGGATGAGCAGGTAACGGGTACAGGAGCATCAGTTGGCTATGCAGGTAGCTAAGGTAAGCAGTGAAGGGGGATATCCAGCCATACATGAACGGTCAGCTGCGAGAGGGGACTGTGTCCTAAATGTATGAGTGACTTGTGAAGCTGCTTCTGGTGCTCGCTCTCTGCGTGTGAAGGAAGCTTGCACCCCTGCGGCTCCCTGTACGCGCATGCATTGAACTGGGGACAAGGGAGGCTTCCAGGCAGTATGTATTTGATAACTGTGGGCTCTCTGCAGCTGTTTGCTCTGCCTGCACCTCTTATCTGCCCCCTTCTTTGGGGGTGTATTGGGATTGGTGGGGGGTGCCCTCTCAGTTTGTTTTCATTGTGTGGGGTCCCACTTTTCGTAGACCCCATAAGCTGCCTCACAGGGGGACCCCGAATGCAATGACCTGCTGGTCCCCAGGCTTGACTCTCAGGTTCTCAGCGCTGACTCTTTATCCCTGAAGATGGCACGTGGGACTGCTGAAATGTAAAACTTCCACAGTGTTGACACCTTAAAAGCTGCCATTGTGGCTTCTCAGACAGGGCTACAAAAATGCCCAATTTAAGAATAGAAAATGTGCATGTACGGCCGAAGTGCACTGGTGAAGTGGCCTTGTGCAGCGTGTATGGTAAGTCAGTAGTCGCTAGTGATGGCGTCTCTCTCTGTGGAGTGAGAGATGTATGTGTGTGTAGTATGGGGGGGGGGGTGGTATGACCCCAGACTAGCGGTCCCCCAGTGCATGTGTGGACCGAAGAGGGTGGTGGTTCATGTTGCATCTGTCCCCTCTACGCCCTGCTCAGACCATAGTAAATTTAAATGTAAATGTACAGGAATTTATATAGCGCAAATCACCAACCGGTCTCTAAGCGCTTGCTTAGGGAACCCGTCTTGGTATTCCCCTGTGAGATAACCCCGGCAGGGTATCCGCAAGGTGAAAGCCAGGCATCCCGCCGCGAGGGGCCGTTGTGGAGATTAAGCAAGCTATTGCCCAGAGTTGCAGAGTGTGCACCCGTGAATCGAGTAGGCACCGGGGCGAGAATTGTCGAGTCCATGGACATTTTAGGACTCAAGACCCCGCCGAGCCGGCAATTGAACCCTGGTCCAGGGCTGACCTCTGCTTCCAGGTCTGCCTCCTCTAACCAGTGCGCCAAACTTCTCCATAGTAACCAATGAAGTCTGTGGAACAGGGAACAAAGAGTGTTTGGGATGTCAGACTCGTTCTGCACTTGAAAGGGGGTTGAAGTACAAGTTATTTACCTTCGGTAACGATGTATCTGCTAGAGACGATTCTAGCCGCAGATTCCTTAACGTAGAATTATCCCCAGGCATGAGACTGTGTATCCGAAATTTTTTTGCCACAGCATCTCTGCGCCCCTGGGGGCGACACCATGTGACTCCGCCCTGACGTCGTCCGCAGACGTGACGTCAGCGAGGTCATATAAGACCCACCATGGCGCGCTGACGTTAGTTTTCTTCTGAGAACTTTTCTGCGCCACAAGGCTGAGCCATCACAAACAAAACTGTGAGAATATGGGAACAGTGTGTGAATAACACAGGTAAACAGAAAGGAAAGGTGAGGAACAGCACCATTTAGAAAAGTGCGTGGCACTGTGGTACTGAAAGTCATAGAAGGGAAAGAGCAGAGCACCACACTCAGAAGCAACCTTTCAAGCAAAGGCAACATCCTCCCAGGAAGCAGAAAAACATGTGAAAAATGCCATAGCAGACGACAAAGTCTGCAACCACAATCCATAACAGTGAAGGACAACCAGTCCGGAACAGATGAGTAACGACAAATTACCCCAAGACAACACTATCGAGGAGGCCACTACCAAAGAGCCATGGGCTGAGCGCAGCCAAGAGACCCCAACTCAGATGACTGCAGAGGAGTCAGAAGCCCCAAGCAATGAAAAGGGGGTTTTAGGGATGCAGAAGCACATATGAACCTACCGTCCATTACCAGAAAGGAAGGAATGAAGCAAATAAACAGAACAAAGCATCCCGCCAGGGAGGAAGTGAAAGAGGGCACTCGCAGAAGACAAGACCACCCGGAGGGAGGCCAGTGCAGAAGACCAAGCTGAAGGACTTCGCAGAACGGGGAGGAAGGGCGGGCCGTGAAGGAATCTGCGGCTAGAATAGTCTCTACCAGATACATCGTTACCGAAGGTAAGTAACTTGTACATCTGATAGAGACTCCTAGCCGCAGATTCCTTAACGTAGAATAGATACACTAGCCATACCCAGAGGGGAGGAGGGCCTGCGAGAGAACCTCACCAGCTTGGAAGAAACACAGAACCCCAACAGAGGATGTGTCATGGGGACAGGAAGGACGGCCCAGCCCCCATCAAGCAGAAGTAAGCCAGAACAAGGTGGAGGAAGGCCAGGATACTCCAAGCCTACCCGAGGTACAAATGACATCTGCCAGAAAATCCTGGAGGGACAGACAGTGCCAAAGGAGCACCAAGGAAGAAAAGAACCACTCTAAACTCCAAAGAGAAGAGGTGGAAACTGAGGCAGAGCCCGCCGCAGGAGAACACACTCACAGCGAAGGGGACAGCTGAAAGGGCATCAGCCTCGAGGCAGAGGACAAGGCAGGAACGGCTCCACAGCCAAGAAGCGCAGGCGTGATAAGAAAGACACAGTCGCGCAAAGCTCCATCAAAACAAGGGGCAGGAGCACGAGGGTGCACGCCAAGGCCCACTGAGGCGGACCATAATGAACAGGCGTGCGCAGCCATCAGCTGGCAATACCATGAAGCAGTGCGCCCAGAACAAGCTAAGCACAAGACGAATGCAGGGGCAAGGGAACCCCAGAAAAAGCCCCAGAGAAGGACCGTTCCAGAGACACAACCGACCCACGAAAAGAAGTGGGACCAGCCAGAAGAGAAAGAGGAGAAATACATAGGATTGACTTAAGCCGTCAACCAGAATACTGGAGAATACTAGGAGTATCCTAGCCCCCCTGGAACACAAGGCAGAGGACCAGGCCGAAACGCCGGACCACAAGGTTGGAAACACCATGACACAACGCCATAGGCAGCATGCCAAAGTCGGTCTGGCGATATAGCTGATACTGAGAGGACAGAACCTGTAGCAGCGCAAGCTGCGCTAAGACAGAAGAAAAAAGAGACCGCACCAAGCAGCATACAGTGATGCCAGGAAAGGCGAGGAACCCGAAACGGTGTCCATACCCTCCCAGCTTAGGACAGAGCTACACAATAGCTACAAGTACCCCTCCTAGGGTATAATATGTCCCAAACAAAACATGGGGAACACCTCTTAAGGAAAAACCCCGCAGCAGAGGACAAGAACATAAGGGACCTGCGGTTAGTACCACAGACTGCTTACCAATCAGCCAAAAAATACACAGATGGCCCAATCTGAGGACCTATACAGCTTCACTAACAGCCCAAAAAAACACACCAAAAAAGCCAACGGGCTGTACCAGCAGGCAACAGTACAGAGGGGCCAACTTAAGGACCCAGAAGGCATTTCAAGCCACACAGAACACACAGACGGGCCAACCTAAACACCAAGCCCAAAGATAAAGGTGGATAACTCCTCCCAGAAAGCACCTGAGGACCAACAAGTCAAAGCTTACAGAGGGGGACGGAGCCTTGCAAGGAGCCGTTGAATGGCGGAGTCCGCGTGGGTGTTAAACAAAAGAACCCCATCAAAAGGCAGGTCAACAAGATGTCCCTAATATTCTCCAGAAAAATGCCATCCTGCAACCAAGCATGGCGGCGGAGAGCCACAGAATTTGCCATAGTGCTGCCGAGAGAATCAGAAACATTCAAGGCCGAACAGAGAATAATTGCAGCTAACTCTCGACCATCCAGCACATGGTGCTGCAGATCAGCGAAGACACCTTCATGTAAGGAGCGAGACAGAAAAGACCCAGTGGAATCCCATAGGCTGGAGGTAGCCCTGGCCAACACATTGAGTGCTTGCAAAGCAGCACTAGTGGAAGCGGTGATGTCACGCCCCCAGGAATCCAACCACCGGGCCTCTCGTGATGGAGGGATCAACACTGAAGGCAAGGAAGGAAAAGCGGTCTGCAGGAGAGGGCCCTGGGTAGCAGGGTGGAAAGCAAGGCAGACTGGATCGTGCTGAGCAGGACAGTGGCAGTGGAGGAGCAGCTGAGGCACTGGATCTCCCGTGGCAGGGCGCCCCTAGAAGAGAGTTGTGGAGCGAAGCTTCAAATGGAAGAAACGGCTTCTTTCCAACAGAGCCCTGGTGGAGAACTTCCAACAAATGGTCTCCAACAAATGGTCCGTTGGGAATAGGGTGACCGGGTTGCCCACTTGCAAAATGCCAGCGGCCATGGAAATGGGCCGGACAAAGGCTACACTTGCCTCCATATGGCGTAGTGGGGGAGAGAGTAATTTCTCTGTGGGCGACGGCTGTAAACACAGCCGTCCATCCCCGAGTCCAGCTGGAGTGAGAAACGGCCAGCCTCTGTAAGATGGAAGATACACAGACGAGTGGGGGGCCCGAGGGGCCTCCGGAAAAGGCGGAGAAGCCTGCGGGTCAACCAACAGCGAGTTGTGGAAGAGAGGGTCCGGGGGTTGTGGCTGCGGAGACTGCGAAGAGCCATCCCTGGAAGATGCCGGGGAAAAAGCAACGACGCGGCGTCCAGTCTCCGGTGAAGAGGATACAACCCAACGCCAGGACGGCGCTGTGGAGTCCACCATAGGCACCAGTGCGCCTCGATCTGCGCCGGAGTGGCCATCCGGGGCGCCGAGTCGACCTCCACCACCACGTGCATCCTAGGAGAATGGGGCGGAGCCGGAGCGGCTAATGAATGGCGTCGAAAAGGCGCCGACTCGACCTCTGGCATGGCAGCCGCCTGCGTAGAGGTCCTAGAGGGACTCTGGGTGGCGCCCGACCACCACCCGCAGGGCCACCAGGGACGGGAAGGAAAGCCGCTGCGCCGGAAAGACTGCTCGGCCTCCGGTAGGGTAGCTGCCTGCCCAGAGGACCGAGGGGGATTCGGGACAAACCCTGAGAGCCGCGCCCTGCTGTAACACCCCAAGGACCGCCGCTGGGATTTGCGGCGAGGCAGAAACGTCGTGGGTTCGAAGAGGGGAACCCCGTAGGGCCGCACCTCAACAACACCACATCTCCAAAACCTGAAGCTGAACTCGTCGACGCCGGGGTCGAATCCGCAGGTGAATCAGCGAAGGCCTCGGGCATGGCAAGGGATCCGCAGATGTCTCAGGAAGAGGAGGGGTGCCCAAAGAAGCCTGCAGAGCCATAGCGTAGGCCTTCATTGGGGCCCTAGTCGCCCTGATGCCAGGAAACAGGATAGGGTGGCAACGGGCGAGGGTGCACGTCCCGAGGGGAACCCGCGCCCTCTGCCGAACGAGGACAGGGCCTTGGTGATAAGCTGTAAGACTTACTGGCGGGCGAGCGACGCCCCTGGGGCCTTGGTGAAGGACAATGCTGCAGTCGGAACCTGCGGTTTCTGGAAACTTCGAAGGTAGGGGACGGACACAGTGACGAGACCGATCTGGACAAGCGGGCCGAAAGAAATTTCATCCGGCGCTCCCGCCGGGACTTCGGCTTGAGATGCTGACAAACGTTGTAGTCCGTAGAATCATGGTGCTTGCCCAAACACCACAAACAGATAGGGTGAGGGTCCGTCGCCGACATCCGACGTGTACAAGAAGTACACATCTTGAAATGCGAAGGCATTCGCACACTGTTCCTCAACGCAAAAGCATTAAAAAAAAGCCTGAAAACAGGTCAAAGGAACACAAACCGGATCCGCATTGCACGTGGAAAAGAAGTGAACTGACATCAGCGCACCTGGGTGGGGCTTATGTGACCTCGTTGCCGTTACGTCCGTGGAAGTCGTCAGGGCGGAGTCACGTGGTGCCGCCCCCGGCACGCAGAGATGCTGTGGCAAAAAATTTCCGGATCCAGTCTCGCGCCTGGGCATAATTCTATGTTAAGGAATCTGCGGCTAGTATTCTCTCAGATATGTATCTTACTGTAAAGCTACATGCAGTTTTACCACACAGATGAATAGAACAGAGTGCATGTCCTCAAACGGACAGCCGCTCGGCATCATGGGATATTCCTACTTTGGAAGTGGACTGTATCGGAGTGCATGTCCTCAAACGGACAGCCCCTCGGCATCATGGGATATTCCTACTTTGGAAGTGGACTGTATCAGAGTGCATGTCCTCAAACGGACAGGCGCTCGGCATCATGGGATATTCCTACTTTGGAAGTGGACTGTATCCCAAGGACGGTTTACTTCCTCTTTGCCCCCTGACTGCTGCTGCCCTTGGCACCTCTACCCCGGGTGAGGCTGAAACAGGCCATTGACCAGACTTTTCTCGACTGTTCTGGGAGATCCCAACACTGACTCTGTCACGTGGACTACTGAACATACTCCTGTTCCCTGCATCACATATGTACATCCTGCTGAGTACTTGTGACGTCAGATCATATGACCGCTCAGATGGATGGAAGGCGTTACATGTAACTGCTTCTCCAGCACCGGCGTATTTTATAGATTCACATGCTCGAACCAGTCCCCGTCGCCGGCCTGGCAGCCCCAGGTAATGATGCTGGGGCCACAGAGTATATTTACACCCGATACCAGTGAGCTTAACTCTGACCCTCTGCATCCCATCAACATCATTGTAAAGTTAGAACTTTCTATGGAAAGCCGAGCAGTTGTGTCGCAAAACTTAAGTCCCCCAGCAGGAGCAAGACTTCACCGCTGGGGAGTCGAGGCCTAGAGAGGAGGGACTTGGCAGCAGTCTGCAGCTCCTGAAGTCCCCCGGTCGGCGGCATCGCTTGTTCAAGTATTCCCTCGTTAACCTGAGTCCTCAGGTCCCGGGACGAGGGCTGGAGACTGCGTCTGACCAGGCACCAGAGCCACTGGACATATGCGATTTAGCATAGTTATAGATTTGCCGCATTTGCCACATAATCCATCATCTGCTGCATTATCTGCAGATTTTAACACCAAAAAAATTCTAGCTCAAACGGTCAAAAGCTACTAAAAATGCAGCAATGCGCTTTGCTGCGCAATGGAGGGCCTTCGGAGACCTAATCAGGTGCACCCAAGGCCCAGACAGAGTAAAAAGTTCAAAGTAATGAAGCTATAATATTAGAAAATGTGTTGCGTAATTTGCAATTTCTTGCCACCGAAGGTACTCAACCCTGCCGCATACTTTGGCCCTCCCTGCCGCATAATTCCGGTGGCCCTGCCCCGCAGCGGCGAGGGGGTGCCCGGCGGGCACAGACGGGTGCCTGGGGGGCTGCAGCCTGGCCAGCGGCCAGCCCTGGAATGTCTCGGGCGGCTCTGAAAGTGGAGTGTGTTTGAGAGGGCGTCTCTTGAACTCTGGGACAGATGCGAGCGCCGCTGGAGATGAGCGCGCAGAGCTGGAGGGCACAGATAGAGCAGGGCGCGGCCCCTTTCGAGACATTTCACACTTGGACGGCGGTCTCGCCAGCTCTCGCACGCGCTGGGACCCAGGGGAGCCTCGGACACGTGTGCCCTCCAGGGGGCGCCGCACTCCTCTCTTACGAAGAAAAGGGCATCGGGGTGAACCGGGGTGAGCAGCGGGGGGCCCGGCCCTCTCCGTGACAGTCTGAGCGGGCAGAGCACGCTACATTCACACAAGGATCACGTGCTGCAGGCACAGGAGAGGTGCAGCTCTAGCAGAGCAGGCACACAAGCAGAGCAGGCACAGAAAACATGCAGCACAAACAGTGCAGGCGCTAAAGCGATGCAGCACAAGCAGTGCAGGCACAGATCACGCGCATCCCAAGGACTGCAGGCACAGACCATGTGCAGCACAAGCAGTGCAGGCGTGCCTTAAACACTCACGTGCTGCTGAGGCAGCGCAAGCTTCCCTCACACGCAGGGCAGGTTCAGCAGTACCAGCGCAGGCGTGCCTTAAACACTCACATGCTGCTGAGGCAGCGCAAGCTTCCCTCACACGCAGGGCAGGGTCAGCAGTACCAGCGCAGGCGTGCCTTAAACACTCACGTGCTGCTGAGGCAGCGCAAGCTTCCCTCACACGCAGGGCAGGTTCAGCAGTACCAGCGCAGGCGTGCCTTAAACACTCACGTGCTGCTGAGGCAGCGCAAGCTTCCCTCACACGCAGGGTAGGTTCAGCAGTACCAGCGCAGGCGTGCCTTAAACACTCACATGCTGCTGAGGCAGCGCAAGCTTCCCTCACACGCAGGGCAGGGTCAGCAGTACCAGCGCAGGCGTGCCTTAAACACTCACGTGCTGCTGAGGCAGCGCAAGCTTCCCTCACACGCAGGGCAGGTTCAGCAGTACCAGCGCAGGCGTGCCTTAAACACTCACATGCTGCTGAGGCAGCGCAAGCTTCCCTCACACGCAGGGCAGGTTCAGCAGTACCAGCGCAGGCGTGCCTTAAACACTCAAGCGCAAGCTTCCCTCACATGCACGGCAGGTTCAGCAGTACCAGTGCAGGCGTGCCTTAAACACTCACATGCTGCTGAGGCAGCGCAAGCTTCCCTCACATGCACAGCAGGTTCAGCAGTACCAGTGCAGGCGTGCCTTAAACACTCACATGCTGCTGAGGCAGCGCAAGCTTCCCTCACACGCAGGGCAGGTTCAGCAGTACCAGCGCAGGCGTGCCTTAAACACTCACATGCTGCTGAGGCAGCGCAAGCTTCCCTCACACGCAGGGCAGGTTCAGCAGTACCAGCGCAGGCGTGCCTTAAACACTCAAGCTTCCCTCACATGCACGGCAGGTTCAGCAGTACCAGTGCAGGCGTGCCTTAAACACTCACATGCTGCTGAGGCAGCGCAAGCTTCCCTCACACGCAGGGCAGGTTCAGCAGTACCAGCGCAGGCGTGCCTTAAACACTCATGTGCTGCTGAGGCAGCGCAAGCTTCCCTCACACGCAGGGCAGGTTCAGCAGTACCAGCGCAGGCGTGCCTTAAACACTCATGTGCTGCTGAGGCAGCGCAAGCTTCCCTCACACGCAGGGCAGGTTCAGCAGTACCAGCGCAGGCGTGCCTTAAACACTCAAGCGCAAGCTTCCCTCACATGCACGGCAGGTTCAGCAGTACCAGTGCAGGCGTGCCTTAAACACTCATGTGCTGCTGAGGCAGCGCAAGCTTCCCTCACACGCAGGGCAGGTTCAGCAGTACCAGCGCAGGCGTGCCTTAAACACTCATGTGCTGCTGAGGCAGCGCAAGCTTCCCTCACACGCAGGGCAGGGTCAGCAGTACCAGCGCAGGCGTGCCTTAAACACTCCCATGCTGCCGAGGCAGCGCAAGCTTCCCTCACACGCACAGCAGGTTCAGCAGTACCAGCGCAGGCGAGCCTTAAACACTCATGTGCTGCTGAGGCAGCGCAAGCTTCCCTCACACGCAGGGCAGGTTCAGCAGTACCAGCGCAGGCGTGCCTTAAACACTCAAGCGCAAGCTTCCCTCACACGCAGGGCAGGTTCAGCAGTACCAGCGCAGGCGTGCCTTAAACACTCCCATGCTGCCGAGGCAGCGCAAGCTTCCCTCACACGCACAGCAGGTTCAGCAGTACCAGCGCAGGCGAGCCTTAAACACTCATGTGCTGCTGAGGCAGCGCAAGCTTCCCTCACACACAGGGCAGGTTCAGCAGTACCAGCGCAGGCGTGCCTTAAACACTCAAGCGCAAGCTTCCCTCACATGCACGGCAGGTTCAGCAGTACCAGTGCAGGCGTGCCTTAAACACTCACATGCTGCTGAGGCAGCGCAAGCTTCCCTCACACGCAGGGCAGGTTCAGCAGTACCAGCGCAGGCGTGCCTTAAACACTCATGTGCTGCTGAGGCAGCGCAAGCTTCCCTCACACGCAGGGCAGGTTCAGCAGTACCAGCGCAGGCGTGCCTTAAACACTCAAGCGCAAGCTTCCCTCACATGCACGGCAGGTTCAGCAGTACCAGTGCAGGCGTGCCTTAAACACTCACGTGCTGCTGAGGCAGCGCAAGCTTCCCTCACACGCAGGGCAGGTTCAGCAGTACCAGCGCAGGCGTGCCTTAAACACTCACGTGCTGCTGAGGCAGCGCAAGCTTCCCTCACACGCAAGGCAGGTTCAGCAGTACCAGCGCAGGCGTGCCTTAAACACTCACGTGCTGCGGAGGCAGCGCAAGCTTCCCTCACACGCAGGGCAGGTTCAGCAGTACCAGCGCAGGCGTGCCTTAAACACTCACGTGCTGCGGAGGCAGCGCAAGCTTCCCTCACATGCAGGGCAGGTTCAGCAGTACCAGTGCAGGCGTGCCTTAAACACTCACGTGCTGCTGAGGCAGCGCAAGCTTCCCTCACACGCAGGGCAGGGTCAGCAGTACCAGCGCAGGCGTGCCTTAAACACTCGCGTGCTGCGGAGGCAGCGCAAGCTTCCCTCACACGCAGGGCAGGTTCAGCAGTACCAGCGCAGGCGTGCCTTAAACACTCACATGCTGCTGAGGCAGCGCAAGCTTCCCTCACACGCAGGGCAGGTTCAGCAGTACCAGCGCAGGCGTGCCTTAAACACTCACATGCTGCTGAGGCAGCGCAAGCTTCCCTCACACGCAGGGCAGGGTCAGCAGTACCAGCGCAGGCGTGCCTTAAACACTCACGTGCTGCTGAGGCAGCGCAAGCTTCCCTCACAGGCAGGGCAGGTTCAGCAGTACCAGCGCAGGCGTGCCTTAAACACTCACATGCTGCTGAGGCAGCGCAAGCTTCCCTCACACGCAGGGCAGGTTCAGCAGTACCAGCGCAGGCGTGCCTTAAACACTCAAGCGCAAGCTTCCCTCACATGCACAGCAGGTTCAGCAGTACCAGTGCAGGCGTGCCTTAAACACTCACATGCTGCTGAGGCAGCGCAAGCTTCCCTCACACGCAGGGCAGGTTCAGCAGTACCAGCGCAGGCGTGCCTTAAACACTCACATGCTGCTGAGGCAGCGCAAGCTTCCCTCACACGCAGGGCAGGTTCAGCAGTACCAGCGCAGGCGTGCCTTAAACACTCAAGCGCAAGCTTCCCTCACATGCACGGCAGGTTCAGCAGTACCAGTGCAGGTGTGCCTTAAACACTCACATGCTGCTGAGGCAGCGCAAGCTTCCCTCACACGCAGGGCAGGTTCAGCAGTACCAGCGCAGGCGTGCCTTAAACACTCATGTGCTGCTGAGGCAGCGCAAGCTTCCCTCACACGCAGGGCAGGGTCAGCAGTACCAGCGCAGGCGTGCCTTAAACACTCCCATGCTGCCGAGGCAGCGCAAGCTTCCCTCACACGCACAGCAGGTTCAGCAGTACCAGCGCAGGCGAGCCTTAAACACTCATGTGCTGCTGAGGCAGCGCAAGCTTCCCTCACACGCAGGGCAGGTTCAGCAGTACCAGCGCAGGCGTGCCTTAAACACTCAAGCGCAAGCTTCCCTCACACGCAGGGCAGGTTCAGCAGTACCAGCGCAGGCGTGCCTTAAACACTCCCATGCTGCCGAGGCAGCGCAAGCTTCCCTCACACGCACAGCAGGTTCAGCAGTACCAGCGCAGGCGAGCCTTAAACACTCATGTGCTGCTGAGGCAGCGCAAGCTTCCCTCACACGCAGGGCAGGTTCAGCAGTACCAGCGCAGGCGTGCCTTAAACACTCAAGCGCAAGCTTCCCTCACATGCACGGCAGGTTCAGCAGTACCAGTGCAGGCGTGCCTTAAACACTCACATGCTGCTGAGGCAGCGCAAGCTTCCCTCACACGCAGGGCAGGTTCAGCAGTACCAGCGCAGGCGTGCCTTAAACACTCATGTGCTGCTGAGGCAGCGCAAGCTTCCCTCACACGCAGGGCAGGTTCAGCAGTACCAGCGCAGGCGTGCCTTAAACACTCAAGCGCAAGCTTCCCTCACATGCACGGCAGGTTCAGCAGTACCAGTGCAGGCGTGCCTTAAACACTCACGTGCTGCTGAGGCAGCGCAAGCTTCCCTCACACGCAGGGCAGGTTCAGCAGTACCAGCGCAGGCGTGCCTTAAACACTCACGTGCTGCTGAGGCAGCGCAAGCTTCCCTCACACGCAAGGCAGGTTCAGCAGTACCAGCGCAGGCGTGCCTTAAACACTCACGTGCTGCGGAGGCAGCGCAAGCTTCCCTCACACGCAGGGCAGGTTCAGCAGTACCAGCGCAGGCGTGCCTTAAACACTCACGTGCTGCGGAGGCAGCGCAAGCTTCCCTCACATGCAGGGCAGGTTCAGCAGTACCAGTGCAGGCGTGCCTTAAACACTCACGTGCTGCTGAGGCAGCGCAAGCTTCCCTCACACGCAGGGCAGGTTCAGTAGTACCAGCGCAGGCGTGCCTTAAACACTCAAGCGCAAGCTTCCCTCACATGCACGGCAGGTTCAGCAGTACCAGTGCAGGCGTGCCTTAAACACTCGCGTGCTGCGGAGGCAGCGCAAGCTTCCCTCGCATGCAGGGCAGGTTCAGCAGTACCAGCTCAGGCGTGCCTTAAACACTCGCGTGCTGCTGAGGCAGCGCAAGCTTCCCTCACACGCAGGGCAGGGTCAGCAGTACCAGCGCAGGCGTGCCTTAAACACTCACGTGCCGCTGAGGCAGCGCAAGCTTCCCTCACACGCAGGGCAGGTTCAGCAGTACCAGCGCAGGCGTGCCTTAAACACTCACATGCTGCTGAGGCAGCGCAAGCTTCCCTCACACGCAGGGCAGGTTCAGCAGTACCAGTGCAGGCGTGCCTTAAACACTCAAGCGCAAGCTTCCCTCACACGCAGGGCAGGGTCAGCAGTACCAGCTCAGGCGTGCCTTAAACACTCCCATGCTGCCGAGGCAGCGCAAGCTTCCCTCACACGCAGGGCAGGTTCAGCAGTACCAGCGCAGGCGTGCCTTAAACACTCATGTGCCGCTGAGGCAGCGCAAGCTTCCCTCACACGCAGGGCAGGGTCAGCAGTACCAGCGCAGGCGTGCCTTAAACACTCACTTGCTGCTGGGGCAGCGCAAGCTTCCCTCACACGCACAGCAGGTTCAGCAGTACCAGTGCAGGCGTGCCTTAAAAACTCACGTGCCGCTGAGGCAGCGCAAGCTTTCCTCACACGCAGGGCATGGTCAGCAGTACCAGCGCAGGCGTGCCTTCAACACTCACATGCTGCTGAGGCAGCGCAGGCGTGCCTCACACGCAGGGCAGGATCAGCAGTACCAGTGCAGGCGTGCCTTAAGCACTCACATGCTGAGGCAGCGCAAGCTTCCCTCACACGCAGGGCAGGTTCAGCAGTACCAGCGCAGGCGTGCCCTAAACACTCACATGCTGCTGAGGCAGTGCAAGCTTCCCTCACACGCAGGGCAGGTTCAGCAGTACCAGCGCAGGCGTGCCTTAAGCACTCACATGCTGAGGCAGTGCAAGCTTCCCTCACACGCAGGGCAGGTTCAGCAGTACCAGCGCAGGCGTGCCTTAAACACTCACGTGCTACTGAGGCAGCGCAAGCTTCCCTCACACGCAAGGCAGGTTCAGCAGTACCAGCGCAGGCGTGCCTTAAACACTCACGTGCTGCTGAGGCAGCGCAAGCTTCCCTCACATGCAGGGCAGGTTCAGCAGTACCAGCGCAGGCGTGCCTTAAGCACTCACATGCTGCTGAGGCAGCGCAAGCTTCCCTCACATGCAGGGCAGGTTCAGCAGTACCAGCGCAGGCGTGCCTTAAGCACTCACGTGCTGCTGAGGCAGCGCAAGCTTCCCTCACACGCAGGGCAGGTTCAGCAGTACCAGCGCAGGCGTGCCTTAAACACTCAAGCGCAAGCTTCCCTCACACGCAGGGCAGGTTCAGCAGTACCAGCGCAGGCGAGCCTTAAACACTCATGTGCTGCTGAGGCAGCGCAAGCTTCCCTCACACGCAGGGCAGGTTCAGCAGTACCAGCGCAGGCGTGCCTTAAACACTCAAGCGCAAGCTTCCCTCACACGCAGGGCAGGTTCAGCAGTACCAGCGCAGGCGTGCCTTAAACACTCCCATGCTGCCGAGGCAGCGCAAGCTTCCCTCACACGCACAGCAGGTTCAGCAGTACCAGCGCAGGCGAGCCTTAAACACTCATGTGCTGCTGAGGCAGCGCAAGCTTCCCTCACACGCAGGGCAGGTTCAGCAGTACCAGCGCAGGCGTGCCTTAAACACTCAAGCGCAAGCTTCCCTCACACGCAGGGCAGGTTCAGCAGTACCAGCGCAGGCGTGCCTTAAACACTCCCATGCTGCCGAGGCAGCGCAAGCTTCCCTCACACGCACAGCAGGTTCAGCAGTACCAGCGCAGGCGAGCCTTAAACACTCATGTGCTGCTGAGGCAGCGCAAGCTTCCCTCACACGCAGGGCAGGTTCAGCAGTACCAGCGCAGGCGTGCCTTAAACACTCAAGCGCAAGCTTCCCTCACATGCACGGCAGGTTCAGCAGTACCAGTGCAGGCGTGCCTTAAACACTCACATGCTGCTGAGGCAGCGCAAGCTTCCCTCACACGCAGGGCAGGTTCAGCAGTACCAGCGCAGGCGTGCCTTAAACACTCATGTGCTGCTGAGGCAGCGCAAGCTTCCCTCACACGCAGGGCAGGTTCAGCAGTACCAGCGCAGGCGTGCCTTAAACACTCAAGCGCAAGCTTCCCTCACATGCACGGCAGGTTCAGCAGTACCAGTGCAGGCGTGCCTTAAACACTCACGTGCTGCTGAGGCAGCGCAAGCTTCCCTCACACGCAGGGCAGGTTCAGCAGTACCAGCGCAGGCGTGCCTTAAACACTCACGTGCTGCTGAGGCAGCGCAAGCTTCCCTCACACGCAAGGCAGGTTCAGCAGTACCAGCGCAGGCGTGCCTTAAACACTCACGTGCTGCGGAGGCAGCGCAAGCTTCCCTCACACGCAGGGCAGGTTCAGCAGTACCAGCGCAGGCGTGCCTTAAACACTCACGTGCTGCGGAGGCAGCGCAAGCTTCCCTCACATGCAGGGCAGGTTCAGCAGTACCAGTGCAGGCGTGCCTTAAACACTCACGTGCTGCTGAGGCAGCGCAAGCTTCCCTCACACGCAGGGCAGGGTCAGCAGTACCAGCGCAGGCGTGCCTTAAACACTCGCGTGCTGCGGAGGCAGCGCAAGCTTCCCTCGCATGCAGGGCAGGTTCAGCAGTACCAGCTCAGGCGTGCCTTAAACACTCACATGCTGCTGAGGCAGCGCAAGCTTCCCTCACACGCAGGGCAGGGTCAGCAGCACCAGCGCAGGCGTGCCTTAAACACTCACGTGCTGCTGAGGCAGCGCAAGCTTCCCTCACACGCAGGGCAGGTTCAGTAGTACCAGCGCAGGCGTGCCTTAAACACTCAAGCGCAAGCTTCCCTCACATGCACGGCAGGTTCAGCAGTACCAGTGCAGGCGTGCCTTAAACACTCGCGTGCTGCGGAGGCAGCGCAAGCTTCCCTCGCATGCAGGGCAGGTTCAGCAGTACCAGCTCAGGCGTGCCTTAAACACTCGCGTGCTGCTGAGGCAGCGCAAGCTTCCCTCACACGCAGGGCAGGGTCAGCAGTACCAGCGCAGGCGTGCCTTAAACACTCACGTGCCGCTGAGGCAGCGCAAGCTTCCCTCACACGCAGGGCAGGTTCAGCAGTACCAGCGCAGGCGTGCCTTAAACACTCACATGCTGCTGAGGCAGCGCAAGCTTCCCTCACACGCAGGGCAGGTTCAGCAGTACCAGTGCAGGCGTGCCTTAAACACTCAAGCGCAAGCTTCCCTCACACGCAGGGCAGGGTCAGCAGTACCAGCTCAGGCGTGCCTTAAACACTCCCATGCTGCCGAGGCAGCGCAAGCTTCCCTCACACGCAGGGCAGGTTCAGCAGTACCAGCGCAGGCGTGCCTTAAACACTCATGTGCCGCTGAGGCAGCGCAAGCTTCCCTCACACGCAGGGCAGGGTCAGCAGTACCAGCGCAGGCGTGCCTTAAACACTCACTTGCTGCTGGGGCAGCGCAAGCTTCCCTCACACGCACAGCAGGTTCAGCAGTACCAGTGCAGGCGTGCCTTAAAAACTCACGTGCCGCTGAGGCAGCGCAAGCTTTCCTCACACGCAGGGCATGGTCAGCAGTACCAGCGCAGGCGTGCCTTCAACACTCACATGCTGCTGAGGCAGCGCAGGCGTGCCTCACACGCAGGGCAGGATCAGCAGTACCAGTGCAGGCGTGCCTTAAGCACTCACATGCTGAGGCAGCGCAAGCTTCCCTCACACGCAGGGCAGGTTCAGCAGTACCAGCGCAGGCGTGCCCTAAACACTCACATGCTGCTGAGGCAGTGCAAGCTTCCCTCACACGCAGGGCAGGTTCAGCAGTACCAGCGCAGGCGTGCCTTAAGCACTCACATGCTGAGGCAGCGCAAGCTTCCCTCACACGCAGGGCAGGTTCAGCAGTACCAGCGCAGGCGTGCCTTAAACACTCACGTGCTACTGAGGCAGCGCAAGCTTCCCTCACACGCAAGGCAGGTTCAGCAGTACCAGCGCAGGCGTGCCTTAAACACTCACGTGCTGCTGAGGCAGCGCAAGCTTCCCTCACATGCAGGGCAGGTTCAGCAGTACCAGCGCAGGCGTGCCTTAAGCACTCACATGCTGCTGAGGCAGCGCAAGCTTCCCTCACATGCAGGGCAGGTTCAGCAGTACCAGCGCAGGCGTGCCTTAAGCACTCACGTGCTGCTGAGGCAGCGCAAGCTTCCCTCACACGCAGGGCAGGTTCAGCAGTACCAGCGCAGGCGTGCCTTAAACACTCACATGCTGCTGAGGCAGCGCAAGCTTCCCTCACACGCAGGGCAGGGTCAGCAGTACCAGCGCAGGCGTGCCTTAAACACTCACATGCTGCTGAGGCAGGGCAAGCTTCCCTCACACGCAGGGCAGGTTCAGCAGTACCAGCGCAGGCGTGCCTTAAACACTCACGTGCTGCTGAGGCAGCGCAAGCTTCCCTCACACGCAGGGCAGGTTCAGCAGTACCAGCGCAGGCGTGCCTTAAACACTCACATGCTGCTGAGGCAGCGCAAGCTTCCCTCACACGCAGGGCAGGGTCAGCAGTACCAGCGCAGGCGTGCCTTAAACACTCACGTGCTGCTGAGGCAGCGCAAGCTTTCCTCACACGCACAGCAGGTTCAGCAGTACCAGCGCAGGCGTGCCTTCAACACTCGCATGCTGCTGAGGCAGCGCAAGCTTCCCTCACACGCAGGGCAGGGTCAGCAGTACCAGCGCAGGCGTGCCTTAAGCACTCACATGCTGCTGAGGCAGTGCAAGCTTCCCTCACACGCAGGGCAGGTTCAGCAGTACCAGCGCAGGCGTGCCTTAAGCACTCACATGCTGCTGAGGCAGCGCAAGCTTCCCTCACACGCAGGGCAGGTTCAGCAGTACCAGCGCAGGCGTGCCCTAAACACTCACATGCTGCTGAGGCAGCGCAAGCTTCCCTCACACGCAGGGCAGGTTCAGCAGTACCAGTGCAGGCGTGCCTTAAACACTCAAGCGCAAGCTTCCCTCACACGCAGGGCAGGTTCAGCAGTACCAGCGCAGGCGTGCCTTAAGCACTCACATGCTGCTGAGGCAGCGCAAGCTTCCCTCACACGCAGGGCAGGTTCAGCAGTACCAGCGCAGGCGTGCCCTAAACACTCACATGCTGCTGAGGCAGCGCAAGCTTCCCTCACACGCAGGGCAGGTTCAGCAGTACCAGCGCAGGCGTGCCTTAAACACTCACGTGCTGCTGAGGCAGCGCAAGCTTCCCTCACACGCAAGGCAGGTTCAGCAGTACCAGCGCATGCGTGCCTTAAACACTCATGTGCTGCTGAGGCAGCGCAAGCTTCCCTCACACGCAGGGCAGGGTCAGCAGTACCAGCGCAGGCGTGCCTTAAGCACTCACATGCTGCTGAGGCAGCGCAAGCTTCCCTCACATGCAGGGCAGGTTCAGCAGTACCAGCGCAGGCGTGCCTTAAACACTCACATGCTGCCGAGGCAGCGCAAGCTTCCCTCACACGCAGGGCAGGTTCAGCAGTACCAGCGCAGGCGTGCCTTAAGCACTCACATGCTGCTGAGGCAGTGCAAGCTTCCCTCACACGTAGGGCAGGTTCAGCAGTACCTGCGCAGGCGTGCCTTAAACACTCACAAGTGATGCTCAGATGGAGTCATCTTGGCTGAGGTGTTCACAGGCTCAACGAGAGTGACCATGGTGAATTCCCTTATCACCACATAGAACCAGGGACCACCAGAACAAGGCTGGCCAGTGTAGTCACTGTTTACTTTGTGCTGAAGTTACACAAGTAAGGCCATTGGTAAAGAAGCCAGGACGTCTCGCCAGTAAACCTATTGCTTCTCCCAAACTTTTGAAATACTAGATAACCTTGCAAAAGAATGCACATCCACAGTAGCCATGTTTGAATGGGGTCTCGTCACATTTTAGAAAATGCACTGAGACGCGCATGGGCGCACCTGCATCCAAGGTGGCCATCTTTGAATGGAGAGTGGTGAAATATAATGAAATGCACTCAGAGATGGTTAATCCAGGGATATGCAAACATCCACAGTGGGCACCTCTGAACACAGGCTTCATTCAGAGAAGGACAACGCAGATGCTGTTTTATCTGTGAATGGGATTTCATAAAAATATGAGTAATTGCGTTCATGAATGCCCACAGTGCATTCGCTTGTGTAGGTGTCCATCTTGCAATAGTTGACAAAACAGTTCAGGCTGGCCTCCGGCCGCTCACCTGGAAGCCGAAGAGGCCTTTAGGGGGCAGGTGGACGCTGGGTGGAGCTTGGAAAAGGGATGGAGTTTAAAAAAATAAGTGGCACTCTGGACTAAAGAGAGCGGAGTGAAAATAATATCGGACATCCAGTGCCAGGTCTAGTGTCCGTAGTAGAAGAATGCATCATCCAATGAAAACACTGAAAATAAAATGCAAACAGAAGAATGGGGACGAATGCCAGCGAATCAATAGCAAGGTAGTGGGACGGACACCAAAACCATCCAATCATGATGAAGGGGTACTCCAAAGCCCCCTCCAGATATGTCTGATGTCTTGGAAACAACAGGTCTGACAGAGAACTAAACCAGCAGGGACCTGGAAGGGGTGTGACTGATCTTGCTTGGAAATGTCCACAGTGGGTTCATATCGACGGGGTTCTGTCTCAGTTGTGACTACTTTCCACACAACAACATGTTCACCTTTAAAACACAAGCTTCCATTTTCCCTGTAGTTGTTCATTTGTTAAATAACTGCAAAAAGTGGTTTAAAATTGGGGTTGCTGGGTGCAGTACCTTGTACATGGTCATTTTCATATAATAATAATCTTCCATTATCATCCTATTAGAAGTACTTTCTGTCATGTGACGCTTTTTAGCCTATTAACTTTGTATAAATTAAATTGCTGTAATTTCTGTATCGCCGTCTACCTAGTTTTTATTTTGTTTTTTCCAAATACAATCAAATATTTGGAGAAAAAAAATTCAGGATATTGAATCCCGAAAGTTTCCCTGGAGAATGAATATCCCTGAAGCTTTCAGACTAGATGATGGTGGGGGTGCGGGGGGGACGTGGGTGAGGCGAGAGGCTGTGTGACATGGGGATGGTGAATTTCTCACTTGTATCGTTCTTATATTTCAGTGTCCGCCGTCGCAATGCACACTCCCCCCTCTGTGTATCGAGGATGACAAGTAGACACGTCTGTGGTGAACATCTCGAGGTGAGTGTCGCAGGGACTGTGACAAAGAGTGGGACATGCGGGGTGCATCTGCCAGGGAACTGGCTCCTTGTGTGCATTGAACTGGGAGTCTCAACTTTCTATTCGCAACACCCCATCGCCAACAATGAGACGCACAAGCTCTAGTTAGCATTAGGCCTGTCTGGCCTCATGGAGTGAAGGCCAGTTGTTAACCATGTGTGTGGAAACCTGTTGCAACTTCCAACAGGTTTGCATAACTCGCAACCACTGTTGCCCCTTAATACTTCAATGGGTCTGGCTTTAAGGCGCTGCAACGTGTCCCCTTGTTATTACTGCTACTCAGGGTATCTGCGTTCCACCCAAAGAAGAAGCCGTTTGCGGCAGAGCGGGGTCTGGAGAACTTTTCGCTGCTCGAGCACTACTTTTTTAGTTGGTCCTTAGGAGAGTAGTGTCCTAGTCCCTGCAGAACTTACAAGCTCATTGGTTGAAGGGAGTGTGTGTTGGGGGTGCTGAAACCAGCTCTGCTATTGTTCTGTTACTTATGAGTGACTGTGTCAAGCTCCGTGGATGCAAACTAGGATGATCACTCCACTGCGCTACACATTAAACATGGAGGTGATCGTGCGTGAAATGGACTCTCCACCACGAGACCTGCCTTCCCTCGTCATGGCCCTTGCACTGACGTCTCTAAAGATGGAAGTCCTGGGGTTGGCAGGTCGGACAGCCCTTGGTTGAAGTATGCAGTTTTTTAAAATCCAGTATTTGCCAGTGCATCTCCAGCGTTCTAAAAATTCACAAAAAGGCCATTATTAGCAAGAGGCGGTTTAAATGGGAGTGTTCGTTTATAGATTTATTACCACAGTCTGTAAGTCATGTGAGGTTTGACTCTGGGGGGGATCTTTTTCCAGAAGATCTGTTCTCGCTCTGAACAGAACTGCACAAGCCAGCTGGCAGGAATGTCTGAAGCTGCTGTGGAGAGAGTGCTGCTAAATGGCCAACACTTTAAATATGGCACAAACAAGATGGCCGCTCTCTGGCCATACCTGGTGCACATGGAATTATGCCCGCACCAAGACTTCTAAGTCTTGATTCCACCTTATGCCTCTTTCTTCCACCCCGCCACTTCATGTCTCTTATCTCACAAATACCAATCAATCATTTGTAAAGCGCACTACATACCCGCGAGGGTCTCAAGGCGCTGGGGGGGAGGGGAGCGCTACTGATCGAACAGCCAGGTCTTGAGTATCCTCCTGAAGGTCAGCAGGTCTTGGCTCTGTCGTAGGCTCAGTGGGAGGGTGTTCCATGTCTTGGCGGTTCGGTGGGAGAAGGATCTCCCACCGGTGGTTGTTCTTCGGATGTGCAGGAAGGTGGCGAGTGAGAGGTCGGCGGAGGGTAGCTGGAGGTTGGGGATGTAGGAGAGCCATCTGTTTAGGTAGGCTGGGTCGGTCTTGTGGAGTGCCTTGTGTGCGTGGGTGAGGAGCTTGAAGGATATCCTCTTGTTGACAGGGAGCCAGTGCAGGTGTCTCAGGTGGGGGGTGATGTGGGCGTGGCGTGGTACATTGAGGATCAGTCGCGCCGAGGCGTTTTGGATGCGTTGTAGTCATAGAGGGCGTTTCCGTAGGAGTCTGCTGCTGATGAGGGCCTGGGTGACTGTCTTTCTTGTATCTGTCGGGATCCATCTGTAGATCTTGCGGAGCATGTGGAGGGTGTTGAAGCAGGAGGAGGAGACGGCGTTGACTTGCTTGGTCATTGAGAGCGTTGAGTCGAGGATGATTCACAGGTTGCGTGCGTGGTCGGTGGGTGTCGGGGCTGCCCCCAGTGCTGTCGGCCACCAGGATTCGTCCCAGGCTGAAGGGTTGGAGCCGAGGATGAGGACCTCCGTCTTGTCCGAGTTCAGCTTCAGATGGCTGGTCTTCATCCAGTCGGCGGCGGCCTTCATTCCTTCGTGGAGGTTGGCTTTGGCTGTGATGGGGTCTTTGGTGAGGGAGAGGATCAGCTGAGTGTCGTCGGCGTAGAAGATTATGCTGAGGTCGTGCTGTCGGGCGACGTGTGCGAGCGGAGCCATGTAACTGTTGAACAGCGGCCATGTAAATGTTGAAATACCAAGGCTGCCTGGGCTTGATTCCACCTCATGCCTCTCCCTTCCATCTCCCTACACTTCATGTATCTTATCTCATGAATACCGAGGCTGCCTGGGCTTGATTCCACCTCATGCCTCTCCCTTCCATCTCCCTACACTTCATGTCTCTTATCTCATGAATATCGAGGCTGCCTGGGCTTGATTCCACCTCATGCCTCTCCCTTCCATCTCCCTACACTTCATGTCTCTTATCTCATGAATATCGAGGCTGTCTGGGCTTGATTCCACCTCATGCCTCTCCCTTCCATCTCCCTACACTTCATGTCTCTTATCTCATGAATATCGAGGCTGCTTAGTCTTGATTCAACCTCATGTCTCTTCCTTCCACCACCTTACCCTTCCTGTCTTTGGGCTTGCGGTTACACCAAAAGATGAAAAATACAACTTGCCCAGTGCGCACCCTTGTCAGAAACCTAAACCAACAGAAGTAGAAGTGATCTCCGCTGCAGGGAGTGGAAGGAAACACTACAGAAAAAACATAACCCAATAACACCCCCAAGCAGCATCTATTGAAAACGGCCACTAAGGTTGACAGTCCACAAAAGAAGGAACAGCAGGACGATTTGCAAAATGAGGCCGAGCAAAACTGGAATCAGACCTTGGCTGAGAATTTCTGAAACGAATTCATTAAGCCTCCAGTTTTGACTCCATAATTGACTGTACTCTTCGGCCACTATCAAAGATTTGAGAAAACTCGGAATTGGATCTGCTTTAGTGTCATCTGCCTGTAGTCTGTCTTGTCAGTGCTAGACTGTTAAACGTTTAGCATCCTAAGTCCATGCCTGCATGTTCCTACAGGCATTGCAAGTAAGGCTGGTGTTGCTAACTTTTCTTATTTACTAATTTTAGTTGGTCTTTTTCTCCACTTAGCTAATGATTGCGAATGTTGCAGACTTTAAGTGCAAGAAAAATATTCTACAGATATAGTATTTCGTGGGACGAAATTCCTGTGAAAGCCCCATTTTGGGAAATAATTTTGTACGATACATTTTGTGAAGTTTATTTAGAAAACTCTGCATTTTCTGCAGGTGGCGAAATTCTAAACTTTGCAGGCGGCATTTACATTTCTTTGACCCATCACTGTATTATGCTATCATGTTCAGGGTTCCGGGCTCGCCCCGGGACTATTTCTTTTCTGTATTTTTAGAAACACGCCTTGTCTGTATTGTACTCTCCCTCAAGTGAGACACAAATAGAGGAAAGAGAGCGCCGCAGGAGTGCTGGGGCAGTGAGACTCTGTGTAGACAGAATGGGAAACTAAAAGAAGGCCACCTGACGAGTCACTACTACAGTACTGTCTATGTTAATTGTGTTTGTGGCGGTGGGTGATGAGGCTCTGTGCTATAAAGTTTAACCTAGAGGTAGGCTTTGGCTGCCTGTTGTTGAAAGACCTCTTGCGGACCATACTAAATCTTACAGGGTCTTACAGTCGGCTCTTTGCTTCCTATTGGTTGTCTTCCTTGTCACTCTCGTTTGCTTGCTTTTTATTAGGTCGAGGGACCGTAGGGCTTGTCCGGAAGTCCGGAGAATTATTGTGGTTTAGAGTGGCTGCTTTATCCCGCCTCTCTTTTAGTCTCTCCTCCATTGGCTGGCTTCCTAAACGGAGGCCAGCCATTGGAGGAGAGATGCGTCACTCCAATTTAGCCCTGTCTTTTTCGGATTTGGGGGCGTAAGTTTTGCTGTTCTTTAGCTTGTGAAGTCGTCCATCACTCAGGACAGCAAAACACGCCCCCAATTCCGAAAAATTCAGAAGCTTGCGGCCGACATTTTTTTTTGTCTGCAGGTGAGGATCGTCTTGTTTCCTTGTTCTACCCATCCAGCTCGGAAGAGCGTGTCTTAGACCAGTTGTTAATCTAGGATACCGTGCTCGTAACTATTCCCTTAACTAGCGTTAATGCGGCGAGCGAGTATGGCTGAAATCCCTTCTAAATGGGGGAACATAGCTTCTGTGAGCTCCTCGCCTGGAACATGTAGAAACATGACATTCTCATCCTTTGAAAGGTTCGGTCCGTCTCTGAGCTTCATCAATGCTGCTCTGTCAGCCGATGCTCGCGGTGGTGAGGGCGGTCAGTGCACCAGAGTGCACTAGTGCAAGGCGGCGCCCTCACGAAAAGAGCTCTTGGTGAAATTAAACACGGGCCGCCCTCCTGATCTCGAGAAAAAATGCTTACTCAGGAGAACTCTAGCAGCTGGGGAAAGCCCCTCCTTGCTACGAGGGGGGCTGAAACTAGTTTTCCTTGCGACTAACCCCACTGACGCATATTCAGTGCGAGTTCGCTTCGGTAAGGGAGACGGAGTGTGAGTAGTCTTTACCGTCGCTTGACTCCCAGTGTGGCAGTCTGCTAGCAATATTCATTCCTTTCTCCGTGGTTTGGGTTACTGCAGCTGTTTAGCCTTAGATTATAAATGTGGTTGTGTATGCGGAGCCCCGCAACTACATCCCCTGGTGAGGCACACCAATATAGATCACGAAAAAGTGCTTCTGCTTTCGTTTATAAGTCTTTGTTTATTTCATTTCCATTGTTATAAGCATGTGGTCCAATTAAGGATAATTAAATTCGATATTTAACAGCATATCAGAAGATGACAAATGTTGTAATCCGTTAACGTTTGAACATTAACCTCCAATGCATTTCGGGCTTAAGTGCCCTTGGTCACGGAGAGCTGAGGAGGAAGCAGAGAGGGGCGACGGTGAGGGAATATATCGCAACTAAGAAGGTCGGGGGTCTATTAAGGTGCTATGGTGTGTGGGCTAATGAAGTAGGTAACTAGTGCGCGGAGCTACGGTGAAGGATGGGGTATGTGATGGGAATGTTATCGCCAGTGAAACGATCAAAATATAAATATCTAAACCTAAGTTTATCAAAATCTTACTTCAAAGTTACGCGTGGCGTCCTGAGACGTTATCGGTCGGTCATCCATTCGCTGTCTCAAACGCGTGTGAGACAACCTGCTTAATGATTACATGGACAGTGATGACGGACTAGCGCCCAGATATTACGGGGGCCATTTTGGAGTGGTGGATACTACAGGGAAAACGTGTGATATTAGGGGAATACTGCGTACACAGAAAGATAAACAGGTAAACAAAGGTAACAACGTGTAAATGACACTGAAATAAGGAGGAAGGTGAGGCAGCTGAATAGTACAATATGGTGATATTACAGGTAGCAGCTAAATTCTGTACGATCATTGAGCCCATGGGGCTTAAGAGTTTGCAGAAGGTAAATCCATTCGAGTTCTCTCTTCAATAACAGTTTGGTATTGTCTATGCCTTCTCTCTTGGGCACAATCTCTAGGACTATGAATTTTAATTGGGCGATGGTATGGCGTGCTTCCATAAAGTGAGAGGCGATGTTGGATTTTTCAGTTTTAAGTCTAATGTTAGACTTGTGCTCATTTAGTCGGGTTTTGATTTTGCGTTCAGTCTTCCCTATATATATAGTTTGCCACATGGGCATTTGAGGGCGTAAATCAAGTTGGTAGAATCACAGGTGGCATCTACATGAAGTTTAATATTGTGTTCTTTCATGGGGTGTTGTATTTCATTGCCGCTTCGGTAAGGGAGACGGAGTGTGAGTAGTCTTTACCGTCGCTTGACTCCCAGTGTGGCAGTCTGCTAGCAATATTCATTCCTTTCTCCGTGGTTTGGGTTACTGCAGCTGTTTAGCCTTAGATTATATCAGGCTTTCGCGTGATAATGAGTCTGTGAAGCGGCGCCTTTGCTTGGAGTGCAAGCCCTCGCACCTCTCCAACACACACACGTACACGGACAGGCAAGTATTCTCTTGCATCACCCCTGTGGCAGGAAGCCCACCCGAAGTCTCTTAATAACTAAAATGCAGGCATGAAAGGAATCTTTGAAAGAGGAAACAAAAGGCGTGCTTTTTCTTTACTTTTGTGTGGTAGAGGCGCACGTTTTAAACGTTTTCCTCTCCATACACAAACTAGCAAACAAAGTGGCGTTTTGGTGACACACATGAATCTCGGCCATTTCTATCAGTCAGTGTTCTGCTTCTGAACTGTTTGGCAGAAGCTGAGGTCCTCGTCTGTCGTGCTTAATTACGGGTCCTTTGTGGGAACCATCACATGCTCGGAAAGCAGCAGCTCTGAGGGAAGAACACAGCAAGAGAGAATGTCTTTGTTTCTGTATCTACATCTCAATTGCTGTGCTTAACCAGGGCCGCATACTTCGTTACATTTAATGAGGGCTGATGATGTGGTGCTTTTTTCAATGTTCGTTGTTTGGCTTGAGACTACCATTACTAGCCGCGTGCCGTTTAGGGTAGTTGGCAGCCATTGCAGTGCTCCGTTAGTATAACTGTGGTTGAGGTATTGTTGCCAGGGCCAGTGGCGTACCAAGGATTCCTTAGACCCTAGTGAAGCATGCAAAGTGGACCACTCGAATAAACGTGTTGGCTAGTTAAATCACCAATAATTGTGGTGCAATGGGCCCCATGTTATACTGGAACTTGGTGCCACTGCGCTTGCTACACCACAATTTGCCACGCCCCTTGACACAGCTTTGCACTAATGCAGACAATGGTCGGTGCACAGTATTGCGTCCATTACATGTTTTCAGTTTAAGTTCATTTTTTGCTCATGAAAATGTAGGAAAGTACGTCAAGGCGCTAAGTAAATATTTCTCATCTGATTTTTACACGCTTCATTACTCCTCCTCCTGATATAGATAACCTCATTGGAGGCGGCAAACATAATGCGTCTTCCAAACCTCTGCTAATTTTCTTTAAAACTGTTCCTTTTGTCCTCCACTCAGAACATGCCTATGAGCCCTGGAGCATTTCCAATGCAATAGGTCTCTCATTTATGAAAGTTTAGGCTATTGGCATTGTAAATGACAATGCCTTTAATTTATGGTTTAAAAACGAAAACAAAAAAAAGGCATTGTTAGTTGCAATGTCAATAGCTCAAACTTGCCTAAATGTGAGACCTGTTGCATTGCAAATGCTGCACCATCCCTTCACTGCTACACTCGCTCCTCAGCCTCTCACTGCACCCTCTCCTCAGTCTCTCACTGCACCATCCCTTCACTGTTTCACTCTCTCCTCAGCCTCTCCCTGTCCCGTCCCTTCACTGCTGCACTCACTCCTCAGACCCACTGGCCCGTCCCTTCACTGCTGCACTCTACCCTCAGCCCCTTCCTGCACAGTCCCTTCACTGTTTCACTCTCTCCTCAGCCTCTCCCTGTCCCGTCCCTTCACTGCTGCACTCTATCCTCTGCCCCACTGGCCCGTCCCTTCACTGCTGCACTCTCTCCTCACCATCACTGCTGCAGTCTGTGTGTGTGTGGGGCTCTGTGTGTCTCTGTCTGTGTGTGTGTGTGTGGCTCTGTTGTGTGTGTGTGTGGCTCTGTCTGTGTCTATGTGTGGCTCTGTCTGTGTCTATGTGTGGCTCTGTCTGTGTCTGTGGCTCTGTCTGTGTGTGGCTCTGTCTGTGTCTGTGTGTGGCTCTGTCTGTGTGTGTGTGTGTTGGGCTGTGTGTGTGTGTTGGGCTTTGTGTGGGTAGATATTTTTGTAGGTGGGTCTGTGTGAGGATGGCTCTGTGTGTGTGTAGGTGGGTCTGTGTGAGGGTGGCTCTGTGTGTGTGGGTGGCTCTATGTGAATGACTCTGAGGGCGGCTCTGAGTGTGTGTGGGTGGCTCTGTGTGTGTGTGGGTGGCTCTGTGTGTGTGGGTGGCTCTGTGTGTGGGTGGCTCTGTATGTGTGGGTGGCTCTGTGTTTGTGGGTGGCTCTGTGTGTGTGTGTGTGTGTGTGGGTGGCTTTGTGTGTGTGGCTCTGTGTGTGGCTGCAAATGCAATAGGTTTCGCATTTGTAAGAGATTAAGCTATTGGCATTGTAAATGACAATGCCATTTATTTATATGTTTTAAAAACAAAAACATAAATACAAATAATGTCATGAGCAATTCCAATAAATATAACTTTACGAATGCCGAGACCATTGCACTGTAAATGCTTGTTTGATGGCTGTACTTCATATTCGACTTGTATACAACCACTGGTGAAATTCAAGAAACGGCGTTTTTAGGGCTCGCCTGCTGATGCGCTTCTGCGCATCGCTGGCGAAGCTCTATTACGGCTTATCCAGTGTTGATCCACCACTGGCGATTCCACTGGCGATTTCTTCAAGTGCATGTGCTTTTTAGGTCATTGCGCAAGCGCAAGCCCTAAAAAGCGCGTGCACAATGCCACCAGCCCCCTGCCTGCCTGCCTCGCATTACCAGATCAAAGGCAGCCCAGCCCCCCTCCCACAAGCTTCTCACCGTGTGCTCTGCCTCAGGCCTGCATTTCTCCTCCCCTCGGGCAAACAGATAGCCGCAATAACACCCTCCCTGCTCAGCTTTTTTTTCTCAATTTCTCCCTGTCTACACTTCCCATTAGGAGCCCTTCCTCCCCCCAGATAATCTATCTCCATAAGAGATAAGCAGCTCTTCCACCATCTCAAACCCGTATTAGTGCTCCTCACTATGCATGTTTTTACTTAGAAAATCAGCACAATGCAGCAGTGTGACATCAAGCCAGGTTCATCGACATCACTGCAAAAGTAAAGTTTTTATTCCCCATTTCCTCTTCAAGAAAGTGACTGCGCATCAGCCTCTACGGATCAGAAAGCGGAGCCCCTCCACTGACCGGGCTGCGAGTCAAATGGCCATGTTTCACAAATTATGGTTTTCGTGGTCTTATTCTGGAGTAGCCCTGTTGGCAAGAGAGGAAAGAGCAAGGCTCTGACAGTCAGTCCTCCTCTGCTTCATAGTATGCCGCGCCACTATAGTAAGTTGAACAAGGGATATTATTTGACAGAAAGAGGCAACCTGCATCTATTCACGGAAATACATTGAGCAGTCTACATTTTTATTTTTTAAAGCTACATACAATGCACCATAACTATTCTAGGTCTACAAATGGAAATACATAACAAGCAATATTTTTATTTATTTTTTAAGAGGTGCATACTTAAAAAAATGATTACAAAAATTAAACATCAACTAGTAATTAAAAAACCTAGCAATTAAGATATGCCACGTCAAATAATAACTTTTGTCGCCAATTAATTATCAGTGTCTGGAATGGATATGGTCACACCCTCACTCACCCTCAACCCCTCACCCTCACTCACCCTCAACCCCTCACCCACACCCTCACTCACCCTCAACACCTCACCCTCAACCCCTCCCTCACGCTCACCCACCCTCACCCTCACTCACCCTCAACACCTCACCCTCACTCACCCTCAACCCCTCACCCTCACTCACCCTCAACCCCTCACCCTCACTCACCCTCAACCCCTCACCCTCACTCACCCTCAACTCCTCACCCTCAACACCTCACTCACCCCCACGCTCACCCTCACGCTCACCCACCCTCACCCTCAACACCTCACCCTCACTCACCCTCAACCCCTCACCCTCACTCACCCTCAACCCCTCACCCTCAACCCCTCACTCACCCTCACTCTCACTCATCCTCTATCACCCTCAACCCCTCACCCTCAACCTCTCACCCTCACTCACCCTCAACCCCTCACCCTCACTCACCCTCAACCCCTCACCCTCACTCACCCTCAACCCCTCACCCTCACTCACCCTCAGCCCCTCACCCTCAACCCCTCACCCTCACTCACCCTCAACCCCTCACTCACCCTCACCCTCACCCTCACTCACCCTCAACCCCTCACCCTCACTCACCCTCACTCACCCTCACTCACCCTCAACACCTCACCCTCACCCTCACTCACCCTCACTCACCCTCAACACCTCACCCTCACTCACCCTCAACCCCTCACCCACCCTCACTCACCCTCAACCCCTCACCCTCAACCCCTCACCCACACCCTCACTCACCCTCAACACCTCACCCTCAACCCCTCCCTCACGCTCACCCACCCTCACCCTCACTCACCCTCAACACCTCACCCTCACTCACCCTCAAACCCTCACTCACCCTCAACCCCTCACCCTCACCCTCACCCTCACTCACCCTCAACCCCTCACCCTCACTCACCCTCAACTCCTCACCCTCACTCACCCTCAACCCCTCACCCTCACTCACCCTCACTCACCCTCAACCCCTCACCCTCACTCACCCTCAGCCCCTCACCCTCAACCCCTCACCCTCACTCACCCTCACCCTCAACCCCTCACCCTCACTCACCCTCACTCACCCTCACCCACCCTCACTCACCCTCAACACCTCACCCTCACCCTCTCACCCTCAACCCCTCACCCTCACTCACCCTCAACACCTCACCCTCAACACCTCACCCTCAACACCTCACCCTCAACACCTCACCCTCAACACCTCACTCACCCCCACGCTCACCCTCACGCTCACCCACCCTCACCCTCAACACCTCACCCTCACTCACCCTCAACCCCTCACCCTCACTCACCCTCAACCCCTCACCCTCAACCTCTCACTCACCCTCACTCTCACTCATCCTCTATCACCCTCAACCCCTCACCCTCAACCTCTCACCCTCACTCACCCTCAACCCCTCACCCTCACTCACCCTCAACCCCTCACCCTCACTCACCCTCAGCCCCTCACCCTCAACCCCTCACCCTCACTCACCCTCACCCTCACCCTCACTCACCCTCAACCCCTCACCCTCACCCACCCACCCTCACTCACCCTCAACACCTCACCCTCACCCTCACTCACCCTCACTCACCCTCAACACCTCACCCTCACTCACCCTCAACCCCTCACCCTCACCCACCCTCACTCACCCTCACTCACCCTCAACCCCTCACCCTCAACCCCTCACCCACACCTCACTCACCCTCAACATCTCACCCTCAACCCCTCCCTCACACTCACCCACCCTCACCCTCACTCACCCTCAACACCTCACCCTCACTCACCCTCAACCCCTCACCCTCACTCACCCTCAACCCCTCACCCTCACCCTCAACCCCTCACCCTCACTCACCCTCAACTCCTCACCCTCAACACCTCACTCACCCCCACGCTCACCCTCACGCTCACCCACCCTCACCCCCAACACCTCACCCTCACTCACCCTCAACCCCTCACCCTCACTCACCCTCAACCCCTCACCCTCAACCCCTCACTCACCCTCACTCTCACTCATCCTCTATCACCCTCAACCCCTCACCCTCAACCTCTCACCCTCACTCACCCTCAACCCCTCACCCTCACTCACCCTCAACCCCTCACCCTCACTCACCCTCAACCCCTCACCCTCACTCACCCTCAGCCCCTCACCCTCAACCCCTCACCCTCACTCACCCTCACCCTCACCCTCACTCACCCTCAACCCCTCACCCTCACTCACCCTCACTCACACCACCCTCACTCACCCTCAACACCTCACCCTCACCCTCACTCACCCTCACTCACCCTCAACACCTCACCCTCACTCACCCTCAACCCCTCACCCACCCTCACTCACCCTCAACCCCTCACCCTCAACCCCTCACGCACACCCTCACTCACCCTCAACACCTCACCCCCTCCCTCACGCTCACCCACCCTCACCCTCACTCACCCTCAACACCTCACCCTCACTCACCCTCAAACCCTCACTCACCCTCAACCCCTCACCCTCACCCTCACTCACCCTCAACCCCTCACCCTCACTCACCCTCAACTCCTCACCCTCAACACCTCACTCACCCTCACGCTCACCCTCACGCTCACCCACCCTCACCCTCAACACCTCACCCTCACTCACCCTCAACCCCTCACCCTCACTCACCCTCAACCCCTCACCCTCAACCCCTCACTCACCCTCACTCTCACTCATCCTCTATCACCCTCAACCCCTCACCCTCACTCACCCTCAACCTCTCACCCTCACTCACCCTCAACCCCTCACCCTCACTCACCCTCACTCACCCTCAACCCCTCACCCTCACTCACCCTCAGCCCCTCACCCTCAACCCCTCACCCTCACTCACCCTCAGCCCCTCACCCTCAACCCCTCACCCTCACTCACCCTCACCCTCACCCCCTCACCCTCACTCACCCTCACCCTCACCCTCAGCCCCTCACCCTCAACACCTCACCCTCACCCTCACTCACCCTCAACCCCTCACCCTCAACACCTCACCCTCAACACCTCACCCTCAACACCTCACTCACCCCCACGCTCACCCTCACGCTCACCCACCCTCACCCTCAACACCTCACCCTCACTCACCCTCAACCCCTCACCCACCCTCAACCCCTCACCCTCAACCTCTCACCCTCACTCACCCTCAACCCCTCACCCTCACTCACCCTCAACCCCTCACCCTCACTCACCCACCCTCACTCACCCTCAACACCTCACCCTCACCCTCACTCACCCTCACTCACCCTCAACACCTCACCCTCACTCACCCTCAACCCCTCACCCTCACCCACCCTCACTCACCCTCACTCACCCTCAACCCCTCACCCTCAACCCCTCACCCACACCCTCACTCACCCTCAACACCTCACCCTCAACCCCTCCCTCACACTCACCCACCCTCACCCTCACTCACCCTCAACACCTCACCCTCACTCACCCTCAACCCCTCACCCTCACTCACCCTCAACCCCTCACCCTCACCCTCACTCACCCTCAACTCCTCACCCTCAACTCCTCACCCTCAACACCTCACTCACCCTCACGCTCACCCTCACGCTCACCCACCCTCACCCTCAACACCTCACCCTCACTCACCCTCAACCCCTCACCCTCACTCACCCTCAACCCCTCACCCTCAACCCTCACTCACCCTCACTCTCACTCATCCTCTATCACCCTCAACCCCTTACCCTCACTCACCCTCAACCTCTCACCCTCACTCACCCTCAACCCTCACCCTCACTCACCCTCACTCACCCTCAACCCCTCACCCACCCTCAGCCCTCACCCTCAACCCCTCACCCTCACTCACCCTCACCCTCACTCACCCTCACCCTCACCCTCACTCACCCTCAAACCCCTCACCCTCACCCACCCTCACTCACCCTCAACACCTCACCCTCACCACCTCACCCTCACCCTCAACACCTCACCCTCAACACCTCACCCTCACTCACCCTCAACCCCTCACCCTCACCCACCCTCACTCACCCTCACTCACCCTCAACCCCTCACCCCCTCACCCTCACTCACCCTCACTCACCCTCACCCTCACTCACCCTCACTCACCCTCACCCTCACTCACCCTCACTCACCCTCAACCCCTCACCCTCACTCACCCTCACTCACCCACCCTCACTCACCCTCAACACCTCACCCTCACTCACCCTCAACACCTCACCCTCACTCACCCTCAAACTCAACATACATACATACATACATACCCTCACTCACCCTCACTCACCCTCAACCACTCACCCTCACTCACCCTCAACCCCTCACCCTCACTCACCCTCAACACCTCACCCTCACCCTCACTCACCCTCACTCACCCTCACTCACCCGCACTCACCCTCACTCACCCTCACTCACCCTCACTCACCCTCACTCACCCTCACCCACCCTCACTCACCTCAACCACTCACCCTCACTCACCCTCAACCCCTCACCCTCACCCTCACTCACCCTCAACCCCTCACTCACCCTCACTCTCACTCATCCTCACTCACCCTCAACCCCTCACCCTCACTCACCCTTACCCACCCTCAACCCCTCACCCTAACTCACCCTCACCCTCACTCACCCTCAACCCCTCACCCTCACTCACCCTCACTCACCCTCAACCCCCCACCCTCACTCACCCTCAACCCCTCACCCTCACTCACCCTCACTCACCCTCACTCACACTCACCCTCACTCACACTCACCCTCACTCACACTCACCCTCACTCACCCTCACTCACCCTCACTCACCCTCAATGCCTCACCCTCACTCACCCTCAACACCTCACCCTCAACCCCTCACTCACCCTCACTCTAACTCACCCTCACTCACCCTCAACACCTCACCATCACTCACCCTCACCCACCCTCAACCCCTCACCCTAACTCACCCTCACCCTCACTCACCCTCAACCCCTCACCCTCACTCACCCTCAACCCCTCACCCTCACTCACCCTCAACCCCTCATCCTCACCCTCACTCACCCTCACTCACCCTCAACCTCACTCACCCTCACCCACCCTCAACCCCTCATCCTCACTCACCCTCACCCTCACTCACCCTCAACCCCTCACCCTCACTCACCCTCAACCCCTCACCCTCACTCACCCTCAACCCCTCATCCTCACCCTCACTCACCCTCACTCACCCTCAACCTCACTCACCCTCACCCACCCTCAACCCCTCATCCTCACTCACCCTCACCCTCACTCACCCTCAACCCCTCACCCTCACTCACCCTCAACCCCTCACCCTCACCCTCACTCAACCTCAACCCCTCACCCTCAATACCTCACCCTCACTCACCCTCACCCTCACCCAACCTCAACCCCTCACCCTCAATACCTCACCCTCACTCACCCTCACCCTCACTCACCCTCAACCCCTCACCCTCACTCACCCTCAACCCCTCACCCACACCCTCACTCACCCTCACTCACCCTCACTCGCCCTCACTCGCCCTCACACGCCCTCACTCACCCTCACTCACCCTCACCTCACTCACCCTCACCCTCACTCACCCTCACCCTCACTCACCCTCACTCACCCTCAACCTCACTCACCCTCACCCACCCTCAACCCCTCATCCTCACTCACCCTCACTCACCCTCAACCCCTCACCCTCACTCACAACCCTCACCCTCACCCTCACTCACCCTCAACCCCTCACTCACCCTCAACCCCTCACCCTCACTCACCCTCACCCTCACTCACCCTCACCCTCACTCACCCTCACTCACCCTCAACCCTCACCCTCAATCTCTCACCCTCAATCCCTCACCCTCAGTCACCCTCACCCTCACTCACCCTCAACCCCTCACCCTCACTCACCCTCAACCCCCTCACCCTCACTCACCCTCAACCCCTCACCCACACCCTCACTCACCCTCACTCACCCTCACTCGCCCTCACTCGCCCTCACTCCCCCTCAACACCTCACCCTCACTCACCCTCAATGCCTCACCCTCACTCACCCTCAACACCTCACCCTCAACCCCTCACTCACCCTCACTCTAACTCACCCTCACTCACCCTCAACACCTCACCCTCACTCACCTCACCCACCCTCAACCCCTCACCCTAACTCACCCTCACTCACCCCTCACCCTCACTCACCCTCAACCCTCACCCTCACTCACCCTCAACCCCTCATCCTCACCCTCACTCACCCTCACTCACCCTCACTCACCCTCACTCACCCTCACTCACCCTCACTCACCCTCACTCACCCTCACCCTCACTCACCCTCACCCTCACCCACCCTCAACCTCACTCACCCTCAACCTCACTCACCCTCACCCACCCTCAACCCCTCATCCTCACTCACCCTCACCCTCACTCACCCTCACTCACCCTCAACCCTCACCCTCACTCACCCTCAACCCCTCACCCACCCTCAACCCCTCATCCTCACCCTCACTCACCCTCACTCACATTCACCCTCACCCTCACTCACCCTCACTCACCCTCACCCTCACTCACCCTCACTCACCCTCACCCTCACTCACCCTCACTCACATTCACCCTCACCCTCACTCACCCTCACTCACCCTCACCTCACCCTCACTCACCCTCACCCTCACTCACCCTCACCCTCACTCACCCTCAACCCCTCATCCTCACTCACCCTCATCCTCACTCACCCTCAACCCCTCACCCTCACTCACCCTCAATACCTCACCCTCACTCACCCTCACCCTCACTCACCCTCAACCCCTCACCCTCACTCACCCTCAACCCCTCACCCACACCCTCACTCACCCTCACTCACCCTCACTCGCCCTCACTCGCCCTCACACGCCCTCACTCACCCTCACTCACCCTCACCCTCACTCACCCTCACTCACCCTCACCCTCACTCACCCTCACTCACCCTCAACCTCACTCACCCTCACCCACCCTCAACCCCTCATCCTCACTCACCCTCACTCACCCTCAACCCCTCACCCTCACTCACCCTCAACCCCTCACCCTCACTCACCCTCAACCCCTCACCCTCACTCACCCTCACCCTCACTCACCCTCAACCCCTCACCCTCAATCTCTCACCCTCAATCCCTCACCCTCAGTCACCCTCACCCTCACTCACCCTCAACCCCTCACCCTCACTCACCTTCAACCCCTCACCCACACCATCACTCACCCTCACTCACCCTCACTCACCCTCACTCGCCCTCACTCCCCCTCAACACCTCACCCTCACTCACCCTCAATGCCTCACCCTCACTCACCCTCAACACCTCACCCTCAACCCCTCACTCACCCTCACTCTAACTCACCCTCACTCACCCTCAACACCTCACCCTCACTCACCCTCACCCACCCTCAACCCCTCACCCTAACTCACCCTCACCCTCACTCACCCTCAACCCCTCACCCTCACTCACCCTCAACCCCTCACCCTCACTCACCCTCAACCCCTCATCCTCACCCTCACTCACCCTCACTCACCCTCACTCACTCACCCTCACCCTCACTCACCCTCACTCACCCTCACCCTCACCCACCCTCAACCTCACTCACCCTCAACCTCACTCACCCTCACCCACCCTCAACCCCTCATCCTCACTCACCCTCACCCTCACTCACCCTCACTCACCCTCAACCCCTCACCCTCACTCACCCTCAACCCCTCACCCTCACTCACCCTCAACCCCTCATCCTCACCCTCACTCACCCTCACTCACATTCACCCTCACCCTCACTCACCCTCACCCTCACTCACCCTCACCCTCACTCACATTCACCCTCACCCTCACTCACCCTCACCCTCACCCTCACCCTCACCCTCACTCACCCTCACCCTCACTCACCCTCACTCACCCTCAACCCCTCATCCTCACTCACCCTCATCCTCACTCACCCTCAACCCCTCACTCACCCTCAACACCTCACCCTCACTCACCCTCACCCTCACTCACCCTCAACCCCTCACCCTCAACCCCTCACCCTCAATCCCTCACCCTCACTCACCCTCAACCCCTCACCCTCAATCACCCTCAACCCCTCACACTCACCCTCACTCACCCTCACTCACCCTCACTCACCCTCACTCACCCTCACTCACCCTCACTCACCCTCACTCACCCTCACTCACCCTCACTTACCCTCACCCTCTCACCCTCACCCTCACTCACCCTCACTCACCCTCAACCCCTCAGCCTCACCCTCACCCTCACCCTCACTCACCCTCAACACCTCACCCTCACTCACCCTCACCCTCACTCTCAACCCCTCACCCACCCTCACCCTCTCTCACCCTCAACCCCTCACCCTCACTCACCCTCAACCCCTCACCCTCACTCACCCTCAACCCCTCACCCTCAACCCCTCACTCACCCTCACTCTCACTCACCCTCACTCAACCTCAACCCCTCAGCCTCACCCTCACCCACCCTCAACACCTCACCTCACCCTCACTCACCCTCAACCCCTCACCCTCCCTCACCCTCACCCACCCTCACAACACATATTGTGTTACAATAGGTGTCACATTTGCAAAAGATAAAACTATTGGCATTGTAAATAACAAAGCTATTAATTCGCTATTTTCAAAACAAGCACATAAATAAAAAATGTGTCCTTTACAATACCAATAGCTCAAACTTTCCTAATGCAAGACCTATTGCATTGCTGTGCTTCTCTCCCCTGCTGCACTCTCCTGCTCTCTAGAGATGTGGCCTAACGACAAGAGCTGCCATCTAAGTCACGTAAATACAAAATATGTTGCATTCCAAATGCTATAGGTGTCACATTCGCAAAAGTTATAACTATTGGCATTGTAAATGACAAAGCCATCAATTTAGCAATTTTAAAAACCAACAAATAAATAACATATGTCATTTACAATACCAATAACTCCAACTTTTCTAATGCGAGACCTATTGCATTTCCAATGCTTGTTTCTTTCAGTGCTCTGTGTGAATGAATGAATGTGTGTGTTGGTCTCGCCCTCCTGTACTGCTTCACGACTGAAATTCTCGCCCATTGTACGCTCAGCCGTTGTGGAACAGTAAATGAAAACACCCAAAAAGTGTGGCGCATCATGTTACATGTGGACGCAAGCTGGATGATGCATGCATGTTCATTCGGGGTGACCCTAGGGCCGCTCAGGGGCTTAACAACCGCTCCTGCAGTGGGGGAGGGCCCGGAGCTCCAGGGGCCCCCTCTGCACAGTGCACGGGCCCCTATCCTGAGAGGTCATAACTAGATCCAGAGCGTGAGGGACCCTCTCCATGTACATTTTGCAGCCCCCCCCCCCCTTTCAAACTTCAATACGCCATGGATCATTGTGCTTTAAAAAAAAATAAATTGACGACGCTGTTTGGAATTGGCACTGAAAATGGCAAAGCTGATCGATAAGACCTATTGGGTTTGCCACGGGTTATCTTTACGCTGATGCTGCTGCTCCAATTAGATCTGTCATTCAGAAAGTGTGAGACGCATGGGTGTACACTTAGGGGAGAAGCCTCAGATTATGGCTAAATTAGCAGTTGCCCCAGGATTTTGGACAGTATTAAATGTTCAACAGTTTTTGCAGAAATAGCAAATGGCTTTGAATTTTGCAGGTTTTTAACACGCGGGGACAGAAGCCCTTCAAGTTATGTAGAATAATGTAACCAATGTGAAGTTTTCTTAAAAAAAAAAAAAAAAAAGGTCACACTTGTTTAAAATCTGCCACTAAACTCACTCAGCCTGTGCTGTGTCTCCTACTTGTTTATTCACAAGTCTTTCCCTTCTGTCGCAGCCTCCAGCCAGCTGAGTGGGTCGGAGTCCCAGCTGCTGTGACCTGGAGTACTACAAAGATGTCCTACTTTGGGGAAAATTTTTGGGTAAGAGTCACTCCTTGAATGTCCATGTTTTTCTTTCTTTGTGGGAGTCCTTTGTTTGCATGTCTTGTGCAGATTCTGCATTATCTGATTGGCTATTTTCTCCTCCTCTCAATCCGGCGCCCTGCAAGCTAACACTGCATAGCTTCCTATGTTAAGATCTCGCCTTAGGCGCTGCATCAGCTGGGTTGCGAAGCATGGCTTCCAACGGGCTTAGAGCCCACTCATTGCTTCCTGTTGCTTAGCTTCATTGTCTCTCTTATTTGCTGGCTACTGATTCTCTAGCGCGTGTTCACATTCATTCCTCTTCTTGTAGTCCTCCTGTACTGGAGCATGGATGCCTTTACAGGCACCACTTTTTAGGTCTCTCCTAGGCAGCCCTTGCGCTGGCTCTTCGAGATGTGCTATATTTAGGGATGACTTTAACCTCCACCCATCTTTTTAATTGGCTCCTGTCGCTGTCCTTTGTAAATGATGGCTTGTGATTCATGAATAGTCTTAGTAGTCCCTCCTTAGTACCTCCCTCTCTTCCGTTGGTGCCTCCCATGAGGGCAGACCCTCTTACATGCATCCTTACTCTCTGTTTCATTAACAGTTGGGAAGCACTGTTTAGTTAATGTCTGTATGGGTAGCCACCGCATTTCAGCAACAGCGGCATGCCGTGCTTTAGCTTCAAACATCTAAAGGACGGCGTGCCGCCATTTCTACAAAAGTAGGTACATAGAGAGAGAAAAAAGGTGGGCTGATGCAGTATTTGTTTTTCATTTATTTACCTTTGTAGCAACGGCGGCTTTGAGTATGGGGGACTGTTGATGGGGTGTGCCATGAGAAATGTTAAATAATATTTCTCTCAGCAGCTTCTGACAACACCCACCAGTAGGTTAGGTATTCCCAACCTCTCACAGGCAGGACAGGAAACGTGTTTTGAAAATGAGTTACTGTCCGTCTGGTGTTAATATGAATGTAGGACTGGTTTAATTTCAGGCTGGCACACATGAGTTATTGATGTTTTTCTTATGATTATTAATTCATTTGTTTGCAAAACGTTCCATATATTATTTTTTCTCACAACATTTTTTTTGCACTATGTAAATGTTGTATATAGTTCTATTTCAAACGTTTTTGAATTGTGCGATTTACTAATGTGGTGTTTCTTTGAAAAGACATGCTCTATTGATTTATAAAAGTCTTTGTTTAAATATATAAAATATATGCGAAATAAAGCTAAAAAACGTTGCAATTAATGGTCTAAGGTTTATCACAATTCTAATCAAAATAACCCCCGAGACATCATGTTTGCTTATTTCCGTACTTTAGTTTTAAGCATCCTAACCTAAAGTGCCGCGTACCGCTCTCGCTACAAAAATAAATAAATAGAAACAAATTGCAGCAGCGCATGCCTTTTTTCCAATGTATTTACTTTGTAGCAATCGCAACACGCAGCACTTTAGCTTTAAAGTTCTGAAGCAGAAGCGCAGCGTGCCGCGATTGCTACCAAAGTAAATAAATACAAAAAAAGAGGTGGACTGCCACTGCGTTTCTTTTCTGCTTATTTACTTTTGTTGTAATCTCGCCATGGCGTGCTTTAGCTTTAAACACCTGAAGATAAAGCGTGGCGCTAGGTGAATGGCTTCTGCAGTCTTTTCTCACACCTATGCAGTGTTACATCTACCTTCGCCATACGCGCCAGAATTTCAGGGTATGCATCATGGATTGCAGCGATTTTGAGCAGGACAACATCTGCCGCAACAGGCTAATCTCTACTGTGCTTCCTGTTCTTGTAAGTTAGCCCTGTTGTTGATTTTTTTTAAATTTGTAGTTCTATTGCTAGGATATTTTTTAAGGGGGAAAAAAAATTCTAACAAACATTTCCATTTGCAAGGCCAATAGCTCTAAATTTATCTAATGTGAAACATATTGCATTGCAAATGCTTGTTTTGTTTCATTTGAGCCCTCCACTAGAACATATGTTTTTCAGCTGTCTCACTCGTGTGCTCCTCTCCCACCCTCAGCTGTGCTCTGAATTTCTCTTGTCCGTGTGTTTCTCCCCAACTCTCACCATCTTGTCTAATAACTTATGCGCTTTCCCCACTCTGCCCTGGGTTCTTTCCCTCCACTCTCACCTCTGTCTCGTTTCCCTCATCCAACGCCCCTGGGTTGCTTTTCCCACCTGCGCCACCTGGGTTGCTTGTCCCACCTGCAACCCTTTATTGCTTCAACTACCGCCACCTGCACTCCCTGTGATCCCTCCCTGTGGTGTTGCTTCTCCAGCCCTTTTTGAAGAAAAAAACGCACTTTGGGGGGTTTTTCCTCCTTTTTTTTACTGAACCAACTTGAATCGGTAACTAAAAATAAAAAAAAGCGTCTTTCATTTTATAGTTGTGCACATGATGGGCAGACTTACGAAATAAAGCTATGGCACAACAAAATCCTTCTTTTCTTTTAATTAATTGTTTAGTCATGCAACACACCATTAGGGATGCTGTGCTCCCTGGCTAAAACCATTGCAAAGACAATGGGTCCCAAAGGCGAGACCTATTGTCTTTGCCAGTGCTCCTTATTGATGTGTCTTGTGGGCGACAATTTTAAGTGGTTGTCTCCACCTTACAATCTGGGTGTCCTCCAGGCTGATTGTGGCTCACAAGTGGTTTATCTTCATCAAAAGGACAGACTTTACTGGTTTCTTTAGTTAATGTGACGTCTCTTCCTGATACAGTCTGGGGTAGTTGTCGCCTCATTGTAATGTGGTCCAACTAGGCACTGCAGTGGTTGTCTTCTCCTTGTGGTGTCCTTCGGGGTGAGTGCTGCAGAGAGTGTCCCCTAAAGGTCATTCATCTCATCTTCGTGGCCAGGACTACTACTGCTGACACCCATGGTTAATGGGATTTCCTCCTTTTGATGCCCTCAAATGAGCACTGCACTGTTTGTCTTCTTGTGTTAATGTAGTGTGGCGCTTATTTTCTTCTTGTAATGTTTTGTTTTCTCAGTGAGCACAGCAGTGATTCTCTTCTCCTAGTAGTGCTCTCTTCTCCCAGTGAGGACTGCAGTGGTTGTCTTTCCCTAGTAATGTACTGTCTTTTAAGTGCGTTCTATTGTGGTTGTCTTCTCCATGTACTGTTCTGTCTTTCAAGCGATGCCTCTGGTGGTTGTCTTTTCCTAGTAATGTTCTGTCCCTCAGTTGAGTGCTGCTATTGTTCTCATCTTGAAATTATGTGTTCTCCAAGTGAATGCTACAGTGGTTGTCTTCTTGTAGTGCTCTGTCCATAAGGGGAGGCCTGCATTGTTTTTCTCCTAGGAATTTTCTGTCCTTATAGTGAATGCTACGGTGGATGTCTTCTTGTAGTGTTCTATCCTTAAGGCGAGAGCTGCTCTTTCTACCTTTGTTTTCCAAGTGACCTCTACAGTTGTTGTCTTCTCATTGTAGTGCTCCATTCTCCAAGTGCACACTACAGCTGTAGGCTTCTCCTTGTAATGTTTTATACACCAAGTGAGCACTTCAGCGCTTTTCTTGTTATGGTTTGCCCTTCATGGAGGAGTGTGGTGGTTGTTTTCTCCTTGTAGTGTTTTATTCTCCAGGTGAGCTCCTCAGCAGTTTTCTTGTTATGGTCTGTTATGCTTGTTTTGCTTGTACTTAGCTACCCCCCATATTGGGTACTGGTGTACCCTTGTAAGTCTCTATTATATGGTACTAAGGTTCCCAGGCATAGGTACACCAGGGGTCCCCAATGGGCTGAAGCATGTATTATGCCAGCCATGGAAGACTACTCAAATTGTGACCACAGACCTGCCATTGCAACCTGTGTACACTGGTGCTAGCACCCCTTACAACAGATATACATTTTCTTATATCTGAGGTCACTACACTTGAAACCACTAAGTCACTCCTAAGGCAGGGCTTTCAATCCCGAAGGCAGGGTGTTTGGTTATAAGTGTGAGGGTGCCCCTGCATGAGCAGGATACCTCTACAAATGCCGAAGTCCATTCTCCAGGAGTTGTATGTTTATCAGCCATTACGATACATAGAGTGGCCATGGGTCATTTAGCGATGGCTAACTGTAAACTGGCTGTAACGAACCCTGGGATGTTTGGTATCATACCCCCACACTGTAAACGGTGTTGGAGGTATGATTCCAAGCACTGTGGGGCTTCTCCGGGAGGCCCTCAGTTCTCCCTGTTTTAGTCTTCTGGACCCGGGCAGCAAGCTATGGCTGCTGCCGACCCCAGAAATGACTCTGCCCTCCTGCTGCCAAGCTCAAGCAGGGGAAGGTAGGATAATAGGTTTCCTGCCATAGGGAGGTGTGACCACTTCCCACACAGGACTTGGTGTATTGGGCCAGGGTGGGGGCACTTGCCAGCACCACTAGACTGCTTTGAAGGGCACATTTGTTGCCCTCCTTGCATACTCCAGTTGGAACCAGTTCAGGAAGCATTTGGCTCCTGCTTTGGCATGAAACTGGACAAAGGACATGGGAGTATCCTCCCCACTGTCCAGTCCGTCCTTTGGGAGAGCCCTCTGAATCGTCCTAACCCTTTTCTTAGGGTACTTAAGGGCTTACCTGTGGGTGGCTCTTGAGATTCGTTGGGGACAAGATTCAGATCTGAAACCACTTCATGTTCAACCATCTGGGCACTTTGTTGGACTTAGCTTTGGGAACCAGGACTGCAACTGGAGGACTCCTGCTGCTCCTGGTCTAGTCGTCCTGACAGTCTTCTGCGTCATCTGTGCCTGTTCTCCATACTGGTTCCTCTCCAGGCTGTTGGGCATCCAAGACACCAGAAGGAATCTCTCTTGCAGTGAAGGAGTCACTCCCCTGCATCTGCAGGCACCACAACAAAGCTGACCGGTCTGCTGTTCCTGAGCTACCACAGACTCAGAAAGGTTCAGCAACTCAGGTGGTAGTTCTGCAACCCCCTTGAGGCCTGCACTGTCTTCTCACCGAGTTTGAAGTCAGTATCCCTCATTGGAACCGCTGGAACAGTACCCCTGTGCACTGTGTCGACCTGCCGTAGTCAAGGCTTGTTGACTCTCTTCTCCAGAGATCTTCGGGCTCCAAGAAGCTCCAGCCTCCAGCATCTCTTGTTACCAATATCTTCGTCCTCACCGCATCCTCTGCACTGTGGGCCTGCATCATATGTGAGCTGCTCGAGGTCCTCTTACGACTCCTGGGCCTCCGGCCGTGGGTCCTCTTGAGGGTCTTCTTTGGCTTCTGTGGGCACCCCTGTTTTCTTTGGGCATACTCTGACTCACCTGTACTTGGTAAGTCCCTTGGACCTTGCTGGTCCCAACACTGCATCTTTTTAGTCTGCCACGTTTGTTGCCACTGCCAAGGCTTGTTGGTGCTCCTGTCAGACACCGACCCCCTGGCTCTTGACATCCGACACGGGACAGCTCGTCAATGGCTCCTGAACTTCCACAGCGTCGCCTGGTCCGCACAGCTACTGTGTCAAGGTCACGTCAACTCACCTGCATCTTCAGACATCGGTGGGCATTTGTCTTCTGTGCCTCCTGGTCACTCCTGAGTGGCATAGACTCTGTCCCCTCTGCTTGTAGGTACCTCTCATTCTGAATCCACCCTTGGCTCCCACAGGACTTTCACCTTCTTCGTCATTGGCATCTTTACTGGAGTCCTCCATTGTGGTCTACAGCGGTTTTCAATGAAAATTCGCAACTATGCATCCCGCTTCCTGGGTAGGTATCCTGGTTCCCGGGGTATCCACAAGTGGGATGACTCGCAAACCTGTCATCTTCCACGGGGTTTCTTCAGGGTCTTGTGGGAAGGGTCCTTCTTCTTGAAAACTGCAACAGCGACTTCCCCATTGACCTGCATTCAGCATATGCTTGATTTTCCACTCTGCACACGGCCTCTGTGGGGTTCCTGGGTACTCACCCTGGGTGGTTCCTTGGGAACCCGGCTCTTCTAAGTCTTCAGTGTCCAGTCTCGAATTAGGTCGTGGGTCGTATTCCACTCTATTAGTATATGGTTTGTTCTCCCCTGGAGACCACTGTGTATTTGTGCTATTTCCGTGTTCTATTACTTAAGTATTGTGTGTATTGTGATTATATCTATGGGGAGGAGATATTTCAATGTGTTAGTGTGTCTTTATAATAAATACATATGTTTATAACACACTCTGTGATTCTTTTTCACTTAACCTACAGCATATGATTAGTACTGGTAAAATAGGCTGCTTCATACTCCTTCTGGACTAAGCCTGAACGCTGCTCTCCACAGCTACCACTTAGAGAGCCTTATAAGTTTGTCTAAGACCACTAAAATCACCATAAGAGTTTTCTGGATTAGTGCAAGGTGCTCCGCTTAAGTGTGCAACAGATACTAAGCCAGCCTCCTACAGGCAGGAAACCAGACAACTCGAGTTTCACAGCACCATGATGATTTCACTGAACACAGGAGTGTTTGCTACCAAACTCTCATGTTATTAAACCCACACTGATGCCAGTCTGTGATTTATTGTAACATGTACTCAGAGGAAAACCTACCAACCTTGGTGTAGTCAAAGCCTGGCTTTAGGCAGCCAGCCCCACCAGACATGTTTCCGAACCCCAGTCACTGCTCTCTGGAACCAGAAGCAATGCGCATCCCGGGTTGAGGTGTCACACCACCTCCACCAGGATAGGCCAGTACTCAAAGGTGAAGCTTCAAATGCCTGCTACCTTTTCTAATCTGACCCCCCAGTCTCTGCTGCTAGCAGCAGATGGCAATCCCTGGTTTACACCCCCACTTTGGGCGGGAAAACCAGCAGGAAAACCAAGGAAGAAGAGGATGTGTGCCCATCTCTGAAACTCCACCCATAAGGTGGGGGAGGCGAGGTGGAGCGTATCTTTCAGTCCCTGCCCTCTTCAAGATTGGGAAACCCCTCCAAACAGGGCTAGGTCTATGCCCCCTCCCATAGGAGGGTGGCATAATTGAGGGTGTAGTCATACCAGGTAGTGTGCCCATTAGCCCTACCTGCTTCTCACTTAAAATGCCCCCTAAATCTAGAATTTAGTAGTCTCCCTCAGACCCTGAAACTCGTTACCTGTGACCAAAGAAGAAGGATGAAGAAGACTACTGACTTGGCCCCAGCCCTACCAGTCTGTCTCCAGGTTCAAAGACCCTACGAGAAGGCAGCGCCTGCCCTGCGTCTAACGACTTCCAGAAACTGAGGAAAACTTCCTGAACTTTGACAAAGACCAGAACTCCAGAGGACAGCAGTTCAGTCCTAAAGAATCCAACACAAAGTACCCCAGTGCCAGGTGGAACTGAGCGTCCTGATCACTCTACACACGATGCCTACAGCCCATATCCAGGTGTCCCACTGACCCAGAACCGGTTCCCCTGCGACTCTGACCTTAAGGCCAGCATTGGCTGACCCTTCCTGGACTCTACAAGGAAACCTGCAGCCTGAATCCAGTGACTCCCCCAGACTGCGACCGGCTCCAGAGCCTTGGTCAGCTGAATAGATGGTGCCCCTACTACCCTCTGCATCTATACTTACCTCTGCTATCGTCGGTCTTCCTCAGGTGCAGCGCATCTAGCCTGTTGTTCCGAAGCAAGTTCTGTATTGAAAAGCATTCGGCATCCAACGCTGAATTTGCACCCGGCTGCCTATGTACCGCTGGTGGTGTATATTTGGTGCTGCTTCGTGGCCCCTCCCTGTGCTTGCTCTAAACCCCAAAGATGTACTTACCTGCAAGCACTGTGACTCAGAGCGCCCCCAGTCTCTATTGAAACACCTTGTGTTGAACTACGATTTTGACCCTGCACCCGGTTGCCTTTGTGCAGCTGATGGTGCAGTTTTGGTACTCACCTGACCCTTGCTGCCCTTTGGTCATGAAGTTTGGAACTGTAAGTCGGATACTTACTTGTATAACCGCGTTATTGTTTTCCTCCATAGGATAGCATTGAACTCTTTGAAAATTGCAGTCGACTTTTGAAACTGGAAAGTATTTTTATTTTTTAAACGTACTAACTTCATTGCGAAGATCTTAGTCTTAAAATAAAGTACAGACAGCATAATTTTCTAAAATTGGTCTGGATCTCTTTCTTGAGTCGTGTGTCCATTAATGATCATCGTTGGGCAATAATTGCTTTACACTCCTCTGTTCTTGGCCTAAAGCTACTCAACCACACTACCACTAATAGAACACTTTAGGTTTTAACACTGATCCCTGTAGAAGTAGGGAACTCTGTGCACGGACGGTATAAGCACCTAGTCCTAGAGGCATACTATATACAGAGCCAGCTTCCTACAACCGTGCATCCAGGCCCTCGTCGAGAACCAGTATCTCCGTACGGTATAAGCACCTGGGGCACACAATAGGCAGAGCCAGCTCCCTACAATGGTGCCTCCGGGCCCTCTGCGAGAACCAGTATCTCCGGACGGTATAAGCACCTAGAGGTATACCGTATGCGGAGCCAGCTTCTTACAACGGTTCCTCCAGGCCCTTGGCGAGAACCGGCATCTCCGGACGGTTTAAGCACCTAGAGGCATGCTACATTCAGAGCCCGCTTCCTACAACAGTGCCTCCAGGCCCTTGGCGAGAACCAGTATCTCCGGGCAGTATAAGCACCTAGAGGCATGTCCTATACAGAGCCAGCTTCCTACTACTGTCCCTCCAGGCCCTCGGCGAGAACCGGCATCTACGGACGGTATAAGCACCTAGGGGCATACCATATGCAGAGCCGGCTTCCTGCAACCATGCCTCCAGGCCCTCGGCGAGAACCGGTACCTCCGGACAGTATAAGCACCTAGTCCTAGAGGCATACTATATACAGAGCCAGCTTCCTACAACAGTGCATCCAGGCCCTCGTCGAGAACCAGTATCTCCGTACGGTATAAGCACCTAGAGGCATACCGTATGCGGAGCCAGCTTCTTACAATGGTCCCTCCAGGCCCTTGGCGAGAACCGGCATCTCCGGACGGTTTAAGCACCTAGAGGCATGCTACATTCAGAGCCACCTTCCTACAACAGTGCCTCCAGGCCCTTGGCGAGAACCAGTATCTCCGAGCAGTATAAGCACCTAGAGGCATGTCCTATACAGAGCCAGCTTCCTACTACTGTCCCTCCAGGCCCTCAGCGAGAACCGGCATCTACAGACGGTATAAGCACCTAGGGGCATACCATATGCAGAGCCGGCTTCCTACAACCATGCCTCCAGGCCCTCTGCGAGAACCGGTATCTCCGGACAGTATAAGCACCTAGGGGCATACCATTTACAGAACCTGCTTCATACATCTGTGCCTCCAGGCCCTCGGCGAGAACCAGTATCTCCAGGCAGTTTTAGCACATAGAGGCATGCCACATACAGAGCCCGTTCCTACAACGGTGCCTCCAGGCCCTCGGCGAGAACCAGTAACTCCGGATGGTATAAGCATCTAGGGGCATACCATATACTGAGCCAGCTTCCTACTACGGTGCCGCCTGGCCCTCATCGTGGGCCGGTATCTCCAGACGCCAGCTTGCTACAATGGGGTCTCCAGGCCCTTGGTGAGAACCAGTATCTCCGGACGGTATAAGCACCTAGGGGCATGTCACATACAGAGCCAGCTTCCTACAACGAGGTCTCCAGGCCCTTAGCAAGAACCAGTATGTCCGGCCGGTAGAAGCACCAAGGGGCATACCATATGCAGAGCCAGCTTCCTACGACGGTGCCTCCAGGCCCTCGGCGAGAAACAGTATTTTCGGACGGTATAAGCACATAGGGCATACCATATACTGAGCCAGCTTCCTGCAACTGAGCCTTGAGGCCCTCAGCGGGAACCAGTATGTCCGGACAGTAGAAGCACCTAGGGGCATACCATAGGCAGAGCCAGCTTTCTACAACAGTGCCTCCAGGCCCTCGGCGAGGACTGGTATCTCCTGATGGTATGGGCATACCATATGCAGAGCCGGCTTCCTACAACTGTGCCTCCAGGCCCTCGGCTAGAACTCGGTATCTCCTGATGGTAGAAGCACCTAGGGGCATACCATATGCAGCGCCAGCTTCCTACAACGGGATCTCCAGGCCCTCAGCGGACCTGTATTTCCGGGCGGTATAAGCACCTATGGGTATACCATATGCAGAACCAGCTTCCTACAAGGGGGCTTCCAGGCCCTCGGCGGACCTGTATTTCCGGGCGGTATAAGCACCTAGGGGTATACCATATGCAGAACCAGCTTCCTACAAGGGGGCCTCCAGGCCCTCGGCGGACCTGTATTTCCGGGCGGTATAAGCACCTAGGGGTATACCATATGCAGAACCAGCTTCCTACAACGGGGCCTCCAGGCCCTCGGCGGACCTGTATTTCCGGGTGGTATAACCACCTAGGGGCATACCATATGCAGAGCCACCAGTATCTCCGGGACCCCCGTGTTTCCACGCTCCGTCTTCCAACAGAAGCAGGGAGTAGAGCACCTCCTTTTAAAGCCCCCAATGCTAGAATCTCTTTCTCCATCCCTGAAGCCTGAGACCCCCCACTGGCAGCAGCTCTTGGGCGGGGGGAGAGGGGAGGCTGTGTATTTTTACTCCCAGTTGACTTGTTCCTACGCCTGCTCTCAGGGCGCTGCTTGTGTGGGAGGAGAAGCGAGTAATTCGCCGCCAAAAATAACCCCTCCAGATACGCACAAAGAAAGGACAGACCGTGGGCGCGCATGACGCAGCGTGGGTGCGGGTGCGTGCGTGCGTACGCTCTGCGCCCCTGAGTCATGCACGGCGTGCGCGCCTGGGGGGTGAGGGGGCCCGGACTTTACACCAAGGCCCTCTGTTCGTTACCGACACCGGGGGTCCTCTGGGTCGTTCCAAGAGGGGCCCCGAGGGGTGACCCCGGAATCTGGGATCCCAGGTGTGGTTCCTTGGAAACCGCTCCTTTCACCTGGACTTTCAGGCATGGGTTTCATTTCCCTTGCATGGCCCCGTCAGAATCAAGGGGCCATCCGTAAGGAGGTCCTGCATGTGCGCATTGTGTCACCCCTTCAAACCCCTGCACCTCGCTCCCGTAGAAGGATGAAATGCTGGCCCTGTTCATGGTTCCCTGACAGTTCTTCCCCGGAAGTGTCGTGGTAGCGCTGGCCGGGTATTTGTACTGGTGAGCTCCTCGTAGTCTGTGTCCGTTTTTCCTGCTTCTGAAGACCAATTCGGGGTGAAAATCGTGTCCTCTCGGATATAGAGCCTTTCATTGGACCAACAACAAAACAAGCATTTCAAAGGCAGTAGGTCTGGCCTTTGTTAGCATGCCAGTTTGGGAAATATATACCATATGCATAACACTGGCAACTAGAAAAATACAGGGGTAGCCTGTTAGACGGACCGGGAGGGTCGGCCGAGATTACGGGGAGAGGTCTCCAGGGAGAGCCGTCTCCAACGACTGTACAGATAAGTAACTTCCCCCCCCACAGACGGACACCACACAAGATTGAAGGTTAACGAGACTTTATATGCAATTCTTAGGTTACGTCGATATGATACAAGGAGGTCTGGACTCAGGGGTCCCCTCGGTTCTGATCTCTGGTTGAGGAAAAAGGGTAGCGGGACAGTCTTAGTTACCAATGAGTTAAATAGCTCTCAATCCTCGAGCTCGGCGTGGTTGCTGATCGGGCCGTGGAGGAGCCAAGCAGGTCCCGAGATGGATGAAGGATGGTCGACGGGCCGTGGAGAAGCCAAGCAGGTCCCGATGAAGATGACGGTTACAACGGTCCGCGGCCTCGCCAGCAGATCCGGACGACGGTGAAGGATGAAGGTTACGACGGCTGTGGCAGCGCCAACAGGCAGGACGATGGTGCACAGGACAGAGCTACGGCAGCGCCAGCAGTCCGTCCAGGATGAGTTCCTCTTACGTCTCTCGACTCCAAGATACAACTGACTTCCTGCTCTGGAGCTGCCCCAGTTATAGGGCTGGCGTGCTTTGATGTCCGGACCCTCGCACTTGGAGGTCGGGAGGTCCGGGATGAGGGAGTCCAGACACCCAGCAGGGGGGTGGAGCCAGCGCCCGGGGAGGCGATGGGCGAGCGGCACTGGGCGGGGGGAGAGCCATCGGCACCTCTTTCTCCCATTGACTTGCCAAGTAGCCCGCTCACCTCCTGGGTGGAGGGTGGTGCCGGATTGTCTGAGGCTGGGCTAGGCCCAGGGTTGAGGTCGATCGGGGGCCAGGCGGCCTCGTGGCGAGGTGTCCAAGATGGCGGCCCGGGCTGGGTGCATGGGCCGGCAGTGGATCGGACCCACGAGGTTATCATGTTCGAGGGCAGGGGTCCCTGAGGGGACGTAGGGTGTGCAATGGTGGTGTGTGGTGCTTGCGTGACTGGGCTCGGGCCTGGTCGAGCCGGGGGAGAGCGGCCCGTCATGTGGCCTGTCCAACATGCGTCCCCCCCAGCTGAAGGCGGGGAGAGTTACCCATCCTCTTGGGGACTCTCTTCGTCGAGGCGGAAAAACCGGGACAGGCCATCGGCGTTGGCGTGGTCGGACCCAGGCCGGTGTTCGACTGTGAAGTCCATACCTTGTAAGGAGATGGACCAGCGTAGCAATTTTGGGTTTTCCCCCCGCATATGCATCAACCACTGCAGGGGTCGGTGGTCAGTCTGCACCCGAAAGTGGGTGCCAAAAAGGTAGGGCCGGAGCTTCTTGAGGGCCCATACCACAGCGAAGGCTTCCCTCTCTATGGTGCTCCAGCGTTGTTCCCGGGGTAGGAGTCTCCGGCTGATGAAGGCCACCGGTTGATCGAGGCCTTCGGTGTTCACTTGGGACAGGACCGCCCCAATGCCCTGGTCGGAGGCGTCCGTCTGGACGACGAACTCCCGGCTGTAGTCTGGGGCCTGGAGCACAGGAGCGGAACACATGGCGGCCTTTAACTGTTCGAATGCCGCTTGACACTCTGGGGTCCAGTTCACCTTCTTGGGCTGATTTTTTGACGTGAGTTCGGTGAGAGGCCCCACGATGGTACCATAGTCTTTCACGAACCTTCGGTAGTAGCCCGTGAGGCCCAGGAAGGCTCGCACCTCAGTTTGAGTGATAGGGGGTTGCCAGTTCTGGATGGCGGCAATTTTCAGCTGTAGGGGGGCCACTAGGCCGCTTCCCACCTGGTGTCCGAGGTAGGTCACCGACCCTTGTCCAATTTGGCATTTGCTGGCCTTGATCGTGAGGCCAGCTCGCTGAAGGGCTTGCAGCACTGCTTGGAGGTGGTGGAGGTGCTCGGTCCAATGGTGGCTGTACACAGCGATGTCGTCCAGGTAGGCGGCGCTGAACTCTTCGAGCCCCGCCAGGACCTGATTGACGAGCCGTTGGAACGTCGCTGGGGCATTCTTCATGCCGAAGGGCATGACCGTAAAGTGATAGTGGCCATCGGGGGTGGAGAAGGCAGAGCGTTCTTGTGCTCGGGGTGTGAGGCCGATCTGCCAATAACCTGCCGTCAGGTCGAAGATGCTGAGGTAGCGGGCAGCGCCCATTCGGTCGACCAGTTCATCTGCCCGGGGGATGGGGTGTGCGTCCGTTCTGGTGACTTCATTCAGGCCCCGGTAGTCGACACAGAACCGGAGTTCTGGTGTGGTTCCGGGGGCGGCTGCTTTGGGGACCAGTACGACCGGGCTGGCCCATGGACTGTCTGAGGGCTCGATGACCCCGAGCGTGAGCATCTTAGCTACTTCCGCCTGGATGCAGGCCCGTACCCGATCAGGTACGCGGTAGGCCCGGTGGCGGATAGGAGGGCTGTCTCCGGTGTCTACATCGTGCACACACCAGGAAGTGACATCTGGGGTGAGGGAGAACAGACTGGCGAACCGTGATAGGAGGGCTTGGCACTCTTGCCGTTGTTCTCTGGTGAGGGTCTCCGAGAGTCGGACCCCATCCACGGAGCCGTCTTGCTCCTGGGTCCGCAAGAGGTCAGGGAGAGGCTCGGAGTCGTCTTCAACCCCATTGTCTGTGGCCATCAAGAGGCTGAGTTCTGTTCGTGCAAAGTGGGGTTTCAGTCTGTTGGTGTGGAGGACTCGGAGCGGATTCCGGGCGGACTCCATATCGATCAGATAGGTGGCAGGACCCTTGCGCTCGATTACCTTGAAGGGTCCCGTCCATTTGTCTTGGAGAGCGCACGGTTCTGTGGGGGACATTACCCAGACCTGTTGCCCCGGCTCGAATTCAATGGATGAGGCGTTCTGGTCATACCATTTCTTCATGTCCTCTTGACTGGCCTCTAGGTTGGCTTTTGCTAGGTCTCTGAACCGCCGGGACTGGTTGCGGAGGGTGAGGAGGTACCGGAAGACATCTGGAGGACTCTTGGCCGGAGGCATCTCCCAGCCTTCTTTGATCAGGCTGAGTGGCCCCCGTACTGGGTGCCCATAGAGCAGCTCGAAGGGGCTGAAGCCTAGGGACTTCTGTGGGACCTCCCGGTAGGCGAAGAGGAGGCACGGCAGCAGCACGTCCCACTGGCGACGGAGGGGCTCTTCCAATCCCCCGATCATCCCTTTTAGCGTGCGATTGAACCGCTCAACAAGTCCGTTTCCTTGGGGGTGATAGGGGGTCGTGAAGCGGTAGGTGACCCCACACTGTTGCCAGAGGGACTTCATATATTTAGAAATAAAGTTCGTGCCTCTGTCACTGACGACTTCTCGGGGGAACCCCACACGGGAGAAGATCCCCATCAGGGCCCGGCCGACCACTGGGGCTGTCACGGTCCGGAGAGGAATAGCCTCAGGGTAGCGGGTGGCGTGGTCCACTAGTACCAGGATGAAGCGATGGCCTTGTCTTGTACGCGGGTCCAGGGGTCCCACAATGTCTATCCCGACCCTCTCAAATGGGGTCGTGACTACTGGAAAGGGTTGCAGGGGAGCCTTTAATTTGCGGCCGCTCTTCCCACTGGCTTGGCACGTGGGGCAAGATCGGCAATGCTGGTGCACATCGTTTCTCATTTTGGGCCAGAAGAAGTGGGTCACTAGGCGGCTGTAGGTTTTATCCTGTCCCAGGTGCCCTGCCAGGGGGACATCGTGGGCCAGGTTTAGCAGGAAGTCTCTAAAGCGGAGGGGCACCACTAGTACTCGGTTGGCCCCCAGCTCGGCGATTCGTTGCTCGCTGTACAATAGATCATTGTCCCAGTAGACCCAATGAGTTCCGGAGGTATCCCCGGCGCTTTGGGCGAGCGCTTGTTGTCGGAGTCCCTCAAGGGAGGGACAGGTCTTCTGTTCCTGACGAAATTGTTCTTGTGTGGGTCCCCCTTCTTGAGCCCACTGATCAAGATTAGCGAGGTCGGAAGGTTGAGCAAGTTCGAGGGGGATGCCATGGTCGGGGGTCTCGGCGGGGGCGACCGGAGGCGGTGGCGCCGGCCATTCTGGTTCTTCCGGGTGATGGTTGGCACGGGCGGCCATGGACCGGGTGGTGACGCACGCCCAGTCTGGGACGCCCAACATCCCCAAGTGTTCTTTTCGCTCCACGGCTGCCCACGGGGAGCTTTCCAGGTCATTTCCGAGGAGGCATTCCACGGGGGCGTCGTCTCGGACCGTTACCTTCAACATGCCGGAGACCCCTCCCCACTCAAAGGGGACGCAGGCCATCCGACACAGACTTTCCGAGTTGTCGGCTGATCGCACAGGGCAGAGAACGTTCGGTAGATATTGTTCTGGGGTCACCAGATGACAGCGGACGGCTGTCACACTGGCCCCGGTGTCTCGAAGGGCTTCGGCCCGTTGTCCATTGATGCTCACCCATTGGCTGTACTTCTGGGTGTTAGCGGGTAGGGGGACCCGCGGGACCATGTCTCTTCCCCCTAAGCACGCGAGAGTCATGGCGGCTGGCTCCCACTCTTGATACTCTTGCTCGCCTGTTTCTTGTTCCTCGGAGATCTGTTCTTCCCCTAGTGCCGCGGCGGCCACCTGGCGGGGTCTTGGACTCTGATACTGCGGGCAGCTTGGGTCGTTTGCATAGTGGCCGACTCGTTGGCATCGGTGACATGTAACATTGGCTCTGTATCCCGGTCGCGCCGGGGTGCTGCCCCGGTTGGCCGGGGGGGTGGTGCTGGTAGCGGGGGCGGCCGGAGTATTGTCTCTTCCTCGTCCTTGGCCCCCTCCTCCTCCTCTGGGTCGGTAGTGACCATTGTTGTTCCTGTTCTGCTCGTAGGACCCATTCCGGCCCACTCTGGTGATCTCCCACCGGTCAGCTTCGGCTGCGAGCTGCCGGGGATCGGTTAACTTGCTGTCGAGGAGGTGTTGGCGTAGTTCAATGAAGCAATTGTTGGACAGATGCTCCCATACCATCAGATTGAACAGCTGCTCGTAGGTCGTGACGTTGTTCCCTCTGATCCAGCCTTCGAAGGCTCGGCTAAAGTACGTTACATAGTCCACCCAAGTTGTACCTGGAATGCGTGTGCAGTCTCGGAACCTCTGACGGTACATCTCGGGCGTGAGGCCATAGCGGGTGAGGAGGGCCGCTTTCATATGGTCGTAGGAGGTCATCTGGTGGTCTGGGAGCTGTAACAGAGTATCGCGGCCCTCATTGAGGAATTTGCCCCATAGGCCGGCTCCCCAGTCGGCTCTATCGATCCGGTGCGCAGTCATCGCGATTTCATAGGCCTTAAACCATTGCTGGATGTCGTCTTCTCGAAAATATTCTCGGACCACATCCTTGGGGATGTGCACTTTTTTCTCCGCGGTCCCTGGGGTGGACGGTCTGTCGGGCACCCCTAACTCTTTATTCTGTTTGCGCAGGTTGATCTCGGCTAGGTTCCGTTCGTGCTCGTACGTTAGTCTTTTTTCCTCGAGCTCCCTTTGCCTCTGTTTCTCCTCTCTTTCTTCTCGGAGGCGAAGGTGCTCTAAGTTTATTTTTTGCTCGGCCAATTTGAGTTCTATGTCCATCTTGAGTCGGGCCATTTCGAGTTCGTGTAGTCGGGCTTTTTCTCTTTCTTGGATCTCGTCTTGCGAGAGACTGGTTCTTTGCCCCTCAGGGGCCGTGTTGGTATTTTTCGCGGTGCTTTGCTCAGGGGCTTCGACATCCCCGGTCTCTGCCCAAGATTCTAGGGCATGCTTAAAATCGTCCTTGGTACTTAGTCCGGTGGTAGCGATACCTAGTTCGATGCAGAACTGCTTTAGTTCACGATGGCTGTATTCCTCTAGTTTTTCCATTTGGAACTTCTCAGTTGATCCGCTCTCTTTAGTCGACATTGTTGTTCGTTGTGGGGTGAGCTACTCTCTGTACGTTATGCGGTGATTCGGATCGCGCCGCTGGCCACCAATGTTAGACGGACCGGGAGGGTCGGCCGAGATTACGGGGAGAGGTCTCCAGGGAGAGCCGTCTCCAACGACTGTACAGATAAGTAACTTCCCCCCCCACAGACGGACACCACACAAGATTGAAGGTTAACGAGACTTTATATGCAATTCTTAGGTTACGTCGATATGATACAAGGAGGTCTGGACTCAGGGGTCCCCTCGGTTCTGATCTCTGGTTGAGGAAAAAGGGTAGCGGGACAGTCTTAGTTACCAATGAGTTAAATAGCTCTCAATCCTCGAGCTCGGCGTGGTTGCTGATCGGGCCGTGGAGGAGCCAAGCAGGTCCCGAGATGGATGAAGGATGGTCGACGGGCCGTGGAGAAGCCAAGCAGGTCCCGATGAAGATGACGGTTACAACGGTCCGCGGCCTCGCCAGCAGATCCGGACGACGGTGAAGGATGAAGGTTACGACGGCTGTGGCAGCGCCAACAGGCAGGACGATGGTGCACAGGACAGAGCTACGGCAGCGCCAGCAGTCCGTCCAGGATGAGTTCCTCTTACGTCTCTCGACTCCAAGATACAACTGACTTCCTGCTCTGGAGCTGCCCCAGTTATAGGGCTGGCGTGCTTTGATGTCCGGACCCTCGCACTTGGAGGTCGGGAGGTCCGGGATGAGGGAGTCCAGACACCCAGCAGGGGGGTGGAGCCAGCGCCCGGGGAGGCGATGGGCGAGCGGCACTGGGCGGGGGGAGAGCCATCGGCACCTCTTTCTCCCATTGACTTGCCAAGTAGCCCGCTCACCTCCTGGGTGGAGGGTGGTGCCGGATTGTCTGAGGCTGGGCTAGGCCCAGGGTTGAGGTCGATCGGGGGCCAGGCGGCCTCGTGGCGAGGTGTCCAAGATGGCGGCCCGGGCTGGGTGCATGGGCCGGCAGTGGATCGGACCCACGAGGTTATCATGTTCGAGGGCAGGGGTCCCTGAGGGGACGTAGGGTGTGCAATGGTGGTGTGTGGTGCTTGCGTGACTGGGCTCGGGCCTGGTCGAGCCGGGGGAGAGCGGCCCGTCATGTGGCCTGTCCAACATAGCCCCAGTAGCACACTGACCCTGGCACTGAAGTGTACCAGTCTGTGCACACGTGATTAGATCCCTTGCAGTATTATGAGGGGGGCCGAGTACAGACCAATGGACGAAAGGGGCAGGGGGTGACCCAAAGCCCTCAATATCTGTTTTTTAGGTCGAGGACCGGCTGCCCTGGCAACTGGGCTTACCAGGGCTAATGTAGCCTGTTCTGGCAACCGGATCTACTGTTGCATACCCTGGCAACCGGGTCTACCGTTGCCTGCCCTGGCAACCGGGTCTACCGTAGCCTGCCCTGGCAACCGGGTCTACTGTAGCCTGCCCTGGTAACCGGGTGTACCGTAGCCTGCCCTGGGAACTGGGCTTACCAGGGCTAATGTAGCCTGTCCTGGCAACCGGGTCTACTGTTGCCTACCCTGGCAACCGGGTCTACCGTTGCCTGCCCTGGCAACCGGGTCTACCGTTGCCTGCCCTGGCAACCAGGTCTATCGTTGCCTGCCCTGGCAACCGGGTCTACCGTAGTCTGCCCTGGCAACCGGGTGTACCGTAGCCTGCCTAGGCAACCGGGTCTACCGTAGCCTGCCCTGGCAACCAGGTCTACCGAAGCCTGCCCTGGCAACCGGGTCTACCGTAGCCTGCCCTGGCAACCAAGTCTACTGTAGCCTGCCCTGGCAACAGGGTCTACTGTAGCCTGCCCTGGCAACCGGGTGTACCGTAGCCTGCCCTGGCAACTGGGTCTACCGTAGCCTGCCCTGGCAACCAGGCTTACCGGGGCTACTGGAACCTGCCCTGGCAACCGGGTCTACCGTAACCTGCCCTGGCAACCGGGCTTCCCGGGGCTACTGGAACCTGCCCTGGCAACCGGGTCTACTGTAGCCTGCCCTGGCAACCGGGTCTACCGTAGCCTGCTCTAGCAACCGAGTCTACAGTAGTCTGCCTTGTCAACCGGGTCTAGCGTAGCCTGCTCTAGCAACCAAGCTTACTGGGGCTAACCTAGCCTGCCCAGGCAACTGGGCTTACCAGAGCTACCGTAGCCTGCCCTGGCAACTGGGCTTACCAGAGCTACCGTAGCCTGCCCTGGCAACAGAGTCTACTGTAGCCTTCCCTGGCAACCAGGCTTACCGGTGCTGCAGTAGCCAGCCCTGGCAACCGGGTCTACCGTAGCCAGCCCTGGCAACCGGGCTTACTGGGGCTAACCTAGCCTACCCTGACAATTGGGCTTAACAGGGCTACAGTAGCCTGCCTTGGCAACAGTCTTTACTGTAGCCTGCCTGGCAACCGGGCTTAGCGGTGCTACCGGAGCCTGCCCTGGCAACCAGGTGTTTCCGTAGGCCACCCTGGCAACCTGTTGTCCTGTAGCCTTCCCCGGCAACTGGGTTTACTGTAGCCTGCCCTAGCAACCAGGGTTACTGGGGCTACTATAGCCTTCCCTGGCAACTGGGCTTACCGAGGCTACCCTGCCCTGGCAACTAGGGGTACCAGTGCTACCATAGCCTGCGCTGGCAACTAGGCTTACCAGGGCTACCATAGCCTACACTGGCAACTAGGCTTACCGGGGCTACCGTAGCCTGCCCTGGTAGCGAGACGTACCAGCCTACCACTCACTCAATGAGCCATGATGAGTTTACCACAGCCAGCCCTGGAACCGACGCTTACCAGAGCTATCGTAGCGCGCCCTGGCAACCGGGTCTACCGTAGCCTGCTCTAGCAACCGGGCTTAATGGGGCTAACCTAGCCTGCCCTGGCAACTGGGCCTCAAAGGGCTACCGTAGCCTGCCCTGGCAACAGAGTCTACTGTAGCCTGCCCTGGCAACCGGGTCTACCGTAGTCTGCCCTGGCAACCGGGCTTACTGGGGCTAACATAGCCTGCCCTGACAACTGGGCTTAACGGGGCTACCGTAGCCTGCCCTGTCAACAGTCTCTACTGTAGCCTGCCTGGTAACCAGTCTTACAGGGGCTACCGTAGCCTGCCCTGGCAACCAGGTCTACCGTAACCTGGCCTGGCAACCAGTTCTCCTGTAGCCTACCCTGGCAACCGGGCCTACCATAGCCTGCCCTGGCAACCGGGTCTACTGTAGCCTGCCCTAGCAACCAGGGTTATTGGGGCTATCATAGCCTGTCCTGGCAACTAGGCTTACTGAGGCTACCATACCCTGGCAACTAGGCTTACCAGGGCTACCATAGCCTGCCATGATAGCGAGACGTACCAGCCTACCACTCACTCAATGAGCCATGATGAGTTTACCGCAGCCAGCCCTGGAACGGAGGCTTACCGGAGCTATCTTATACTGTGGCCCAGCTCAAGCTTCCCTCACACATGTACCTAGATACAACAAGAGCAATAATAGTGCTGGCTAATCTCTCAGAATACGTATGTCATAGGGATCAACAGTGCAAGCTTCCCTAGAGCAGAATAGTAGTTGAAAGTGCAGCAGCCCTGCAAGCTTTAGTGCAATTGAACAGACACACTAGGCGGCAGCAGCGCAATCTTCTCTCACAGACTAGATAGCAGGGTAAGCTTCAGTGCCTCTGAACAGACACCCAAGACGGCAGCAGTGCAAGCTTCCCTCATAGACTAGATAGCAGTGTAAGCTTCAGTGCCATTGAACAGATGCCCCAGGTGGCAGCAGTGCAAGCTTTCCTCACAGACTAAGTAGCAGTGTAAGCGTCAATGCCACTGAACAGATTTCCAAGATGGCAGCAGTGCAAGCTTCCCTCATGGACTAGATAGCAGTGTAAGCTTCAGTGCCATTGAACAAATTCCCCAGGCGGCAGCAGTGCAAGCTTCTCTCACAGACTAGGTAGCAGTATAAGCGTCAATGCCACTTAACAGACGCCCAAGATGGCAGCAGTGCAAGCGTCCCTCATAGACTAGATAGCAGTGTAAGCTTCAGTGCCATTGAACAAATTCCCCAGGCGGCAGCAGTGCAAGCTTCCCTCAGAGACTAGATAGCGGTGTAAGCTTCAGTGCCTCTGAACAGACACCCAAGACGGCAGCAGTGCAAGCTTCCCTCATAGACTAGATAGCAGTGTAAGCTTCAGTGCCATTGAACAGATGCCCCAGGTAGCAGCTGTGCAAGCTTCCCTCACAGACTAAGTAGCAGTGTAAGCGTCAATGCCACTGAACAGACGCCCAAGATGGCAGCAGTGCAAGCTTCCCTCATGGACTAGATAGCAGTGTAAGCGTCAATGCAACTGAACAGACTTCCAAGATGGCAGCAGTGCAAGCTTCCCTCATAGACTAGATAGCAGTGTAAGCTTCAGTGCCATTGAACAAATTCCCCAGGCGGCAGCAGTGCAAGCTTCTCTCACAGACTAGGTAGCAGTATAAGCGTCAATGCCACTGAACAGATGCCCAAGATGGCAGCAGTGCTAGCGTCCCTCATAGACTAGATAGCAATGTAAGCTTCAGTGTCATTGAACAAATGCCCCAGGCGGCAGCAGTGCAAGCTTCTCTCACAGACTAGGTAGCAGTATAAGCGTCAATGCCACTGAACAGACTAACAAGTTACTTACCTTCGGTAACGATATATCTGTAAGAAACATTAGTTAGTGTTAGATTCCTTACCTTAGAATATCCCCAGGCGTCAGTCTGGATCCGGAAACTTTTGCGTAGCAGTACCCCTGCGCGTCGGTAGGCGTCGTCTGCAGGCGTCCCCTGCGGCTCCGCGTCCGTCGTCGGCGTCGTGCGCCGTGATGACGTCGCTGGAGTATATAGACGCCGCCTCCGCGCGCTGACGTCAGTTCTTTGTACACAGCTTTTCCGCGCCAGAAAACGCTGAGCCATGAGAGAAACAACACTGGTGCCATTTGAAACTAGGGCCCTGAAAGGGATGTCCTTAACCCTAGGTATCAGTTCGCAGAACGGGGAGGATATGTGGGTTCGGTAAGGAATCTAACACTAACTAATGTTTCTTACAGATATATCGTTACCGAAGGTAAGTAACTTGTTCATCTGAAAGAAACACGTTAGTGTTAGATTCCTTTCCTTAGAATAGATACCCCAGCAATACCAACCCCGGTGGTGGGTCTGCGAACCAATACATCATTCATTTAAAGCTTTATTCGACATTTGTCATAAAAGCATTCACCTAACCCTAATACAATAAATACTACATGTAAAAATACTTCTAAAAATACATATTAAACATTAAATGTCGAATGATACATGATAAAAAATACATCAATATTACAACAGATTATCACACTTTAAAAAATAGAATTTCTATAGGATAAAAAACAATAATCCATATAGCAAAATGCAAAATTGAAGATATACATAATTTCATTATGATGCAATTGCCATTAATGATCGGGTACGAATTAGCCATGACCAAGCCAGAAATTTTGCTACCCCAACCACAAGCAATGTGGAACAATCTGTTTCAAGTATCCTAAGGGCTTCAGATTGGCTTCGGGTTCCCAACTTTGAGCACACCGGTTTTAACCATTTGCGTCTGGGGGACGAGTACAGTGGACAACAGAACAAGAAATGGGAAATGTGTTCAGTTTCTTCATTACAATGGTGACAATGTTCATCCCAGGCCGGGGACCAATGCTTCTTAAACGCGTTCAACAGGAGTGTACCAATGCGAAATTGAAAATAAAGTTTTCTATCGTAAGATTTTTCAATAAGATCCCAAAAAGGTTCACAAGAAGGGTACATTTTTATATTTAAGAAGCGAGATGTTAAATTTGAGCTTGTGCTGTCACTAAACATTGTGAGATATACCATTTCCCAATATAGATCTTTTAACTTTGCCTTCGTAGGGAAGCAGGTCACATCTTTGTTGTCCCATAAATAGTCCAATTTCAATTTTGTAAGGAGTCCCCGCAACTCCCTTAACCATGGAATACTATGGAAGCGGTCGAATTTAATGACGTCCGTCAATGCTGCTGCATAGTGGCTTAATTCTGGGGTCACCATAATTCGTCTCCAATATAGAAGGGGCCGAAGCCTCGCTATGTCCTCTATACATTTTCTTCCCAGATCCAATTTTAACGGGATTGTCGGTGTACTTTGGGGGACCATCACAATCCCTCGTAAAAACCTGTTTTCAGCTCGGCCCAGTTCTCTCAAATTTGAGAACCCCCATAGTTCAGAGCCATATAAACAAGCCCCCAGGACTTTCATAGAATAAATTTCCAACTCACAGTTTACAGGCTTTGTCAGTGAGGTGCGGTGTTTTAGGGAAATAGCGCCTGATAGCTGTCTAAACTTTAATAGGGTTGTGGTTATGTGTTGTTTCCAGCTCATGTTTTCTTGTAGGGTGATGCCTAGGTATGAAAAGGAGTCCACTCTTTCTAGGGGTGTACCTTTGTATTTTATTACACCTTTAAAAGTGGACTGCTGGTTGAGGCACATAAATTTTGTTTTAGTGGTGATCAATTCCAGGCCCCTCCCATCACAATATGCACCAAAGGCATCAATACATTCCTACACCAGAAAGCCCTGGAGGACAGAACGGCCAAAGAAGCCATCCCTCCGGACTTGACTGTCCAGGCAGTAGTGCCTCGCGAAGGTGTGCAGCGAGGCCCACGTAGCCGCCTGGCAAATGTCCTGCAAAGGGACTCCCCGGCCCAGGGCAGTAGTAGCCGCCGTGGCCCGAGTGGAATGGGCCCTCAGCCCAACCGGAGGCTCCTTCCGAGCCAAAGAGTAGCACGCTTTGATGCACAAAACGACCCACCGAGAGATGGTCCGTTTACACACCGCCCGTCCCTTCTTCGCACCCACGTAGCCAACAAACAGTTGGTCATCCACCCGGAACTGGCATGTGCGATCCATATAAAATGAAAGCGCACGTTTTGGGTCCAGACGATGGAGCCGCTCTTCATCCTTCGAAGGATGCGGAGGCGGGAAGAAGGAGGGGAGGGTGATGGACTGCCCGATGTGAAAAGCAGAAACTACTTTGGGCAGGAAAGAAGGTCTAGTCCTCAGAACCACCTTGTCAGGATGAATGGACAGGAAACGGGGGTTGGACAGAAAGAGCCTGGAGCTCACTCACTCTCCTGGCAGAGGTGATGGCAACCAGGAAAGCCGTCTTTAAAGTCAGGAGACGGAGAGGACAAGAATGAAGGGGCTCAAAGGGAGCACACATCAAAAAGGTTAGAACCAGGTTCAAGTCCCACTGAGGCATCACAAACGGAACGGGTGGATACATGTGTGTGATGCCCTTCAAGAATCTCGTTACAATCGGGGACTTGAACAAAGAAGGCTGATCAGGAAGCCTTAGAAAGGCTGAAAGGGCCGAAAGGTAGCCCTTGATAGTGCCCAGAGCAGAGCCCTGCTGGGCAAGAGAGAGAAGAAAAAGAAGAACCTCGGAAAGAGGGGCAGAAAGAGGATCCACAGCCTTTGCTGTGCACCATGCCACAAATCAGTTCCACCGACAGGCGTATATCGACTTTGTGGAGGGACGCCTGGCTGCCAGAATTACATCACAGACTTCAGGAGGCAAGTCATATGGCCTCAACTGCCGCCGCTCAATCTCCAAGCATGGAGGTGGAGACTGGACAGGTTCGGGTGGAGGACCGTCCCCTGCTGCTGCGACAGAAGGTCCTCCTGAAGGGGCAGGCGGATCGGGGGACCGACTGACATGCTGAGTAGCTCGGGATACCAGTACCTTCGAGCCCAGTCCGGAGCCACAAGGATAACTTGGGCCCGGTCGCGCCTGATCTTCTTCGGCACTCTGGGCAGAAGTGGTATAGGCGGAAAGGCGTATAACAGACCGCAACTCCACTCGCGCCGAAAGGCGTCGCCGTGCGAGTGCCGTCTTGGAAACTCCAACGCGCAGAACTGATGACATTGCGCGTTCTCTTCTGTGGCGAATAGATCTAACCAAGGCTCTCCCCATTGCAGAAAGAGGCCTTGCGCCACGTCCGAGTTCAGACGCCATTCGTGATCCATCGAGCACCGACGGCTGAGTTCGTCCGCCCTGGCGTTCAGAGAACCTGCCAGGTGTTGAACCGTCAGAGTCACGCCCTGACGTTCCAGCCACTGCCAGATGCGCAGAGCCTCCTGGCAAAGGGTCCACTACCCCACCCCGCCCTGTTTGTTGCAGTACCACATGGCGGTGGTGTTGTCTGTGAACACCTGCACTACACTCCCGTTGACAAAGGGGAGGAATGCCTTCAGTGCTAGACGAATCGCCCGTAGCTCCAACAGGTTGATATGGAGCCGGGACTCCGCCGGAGACCAGATGTCTCTGATCTCTGCCTCTCCCAAGTGGCCTCCCCAGCCCTGGAGGGACGCGTCCGTCACGACAACGTGCTTCGGTTGGGGAAGGGAGAGGGATCTGCCTCTGACCCAATCGCGGTCCGTAAGCCACCACTGCAGTTGTCTCGCAGTGCCCTCCGAGATCAAGACGTGGTCGTACAAGTTGCCCTGATGCTGGGCCCACTGAAACTTCAGGTCCCACTGCAGAGCCCGCATCCGCCACCGGGCGTGATGCACCAGAAGGATGCAGGAAGCCATCAGCCCCAGCAGCCGCAGCGTCAACCTGACCGAAACCCGGGATAGCGGCTGAAAGATGGGAATCAAAGCCTGTATATCCCGGACCCGCCGTTCCGGTGGATACACCCGTAACTGCGCCGAGTCTAGAACCGCTCCGATGAAAAGGAGCTTTTGAGAGGGACACAGGTGTGATTTCGGCACATTGATGGAGAACCCCATGTCGTGCAAGAGGTCTGCCGTCATCTGAAGGTGGTGGACGACTGTCTGGGGCGAGCCCGCCTTCAACAACCAGTCGTCTAGGTAGGGGAAGACTGAAACCCCTAACCTGCGCAGATGGGCTGCGACCACCGCCATCACCTTTGTGAACACCCGTGGGGCGCTGGTAAGGCCGAAGGGGAGCACGATAAACTGAAAGTGCTCCTGGCCTACCGTGAACCGCAGGTAACGCCGGTGGGCCGGCAGGACGGGGATGTGAAAATACGCATCCTGCAAGTCCAACGCTACCATCCAGTCTTGCGGGTCTAGAGCAGCCAAGACCTGAGCTAATGTCAACATCTTGAACTTCTCCTTCCGGAGGAAGCCGTTGACGTTCCGTAGATCCGTAGGACGTAGGACGTAGGCCCCCCTTGTCCTTCTTGGGTACCAGAAAGTAGTGGGAATAGCAACCACGCCCTACTTCTGGCCCAGGAACGCGCTCGATGGCCCCCTTGGCCAAGAGGGCCGTAACTTCCTCCTGCAGAAGTGTCAAGTGGTCCCCCGACACACGGTGGTTCTGCGGTGGCATGGCTGGAGGAGTGGTCTCGAAGGGGAGGGAGTAGCCCCTTCGGACGAGTTGCAGCACCCACCTGTCCGACGTAATTGTGCGCCAGTGAGCGTGGTGATGGCGAACCCTGCCACCCACTGGCGTCACATGGGGCCGAAAGCACGGACTAGGAGGATTTGGAGGCAGATGCTGCGGGGGGAGGTGTGGCCTGACCCCGCCGTTGACCCCGACCGCCGCCACAGCGGTTTCCACGGCCGCCACCGCGTTGAAAGGATTGTTGCGGCGCGTGGCTGGCAGCACGTGTGGGGACGCCCCTTCCTTGACCACGAGAGGAGCGAAACGAACCCGTTTGCTGGCGCTGGGTCGAAAGACCCAAGGACTTGGCCGTGACCCTGGAGTCCTTGAAGCGTTCCAGCGCGTGGTCCGCCTTGTCACCAAAGAGGCGACGGCCATCGAACGGCATGTCCATCAAGGCATTTTGGACATCTGCCGAAAAGTTGGCGGATCTCAGCCAGGCGTGGCGACGAATCGCCACCGTCGTTGACATAGCTCTGCCCAGCGAGTCGGTCGTATCAAGACCACACCGTATGGAATATTTAGCTGCGTCTCGGCCCTCAGCCACAGCCTTGCCGAGCTTCGCCCGCACCTCCATGGGGCATTCTGGCAGCAGTTCCGCGACCGTGTCCCACACAGAGTGGGTGTAGCGGCCCAAGAGGCATGCGGTGTTGCAAGACCGCAGTCCCAGACTCGGGGACGAGAAGACCTTCTTACCATACTGGTCATACCTCTTAGATTCGCGGTCGGGCGGGGCCGACGGGAATGCGGTCTGGGAGGTCGAGGCCTGGATCACCAGACTCTCAGGGGTGAGATGGGTGGACAGGAACCTGGGGTCGTCCGGACAAGGACGGTGGCGCCTGGCCATGTTCCGATCAACAGGCGAACCTGAAGCGGGCCTGGACCACGTGCCCAACAGAACGTCTGACAAGGCTTCGTTAAACAGGAGCAGCGGCTCCTGTGGGCATGATTGCGGTTTGAAGACCTCAGTGAGGATGTTAGGCCTCACGGCCGCGACGGGGAGCTCAAGGTGTAAGGCCTTGGCAGCCCTCATCAGCACCACTGAATATGCAGCTCCCTCCTCCGACGCCACGGAAGGAGGAGAGACAAAGCCAGGGTTAGGAGAGTCGTCCAGACCACTGGCGTCCCCCAAATCACCTGTCCAGTCCGGGTCATACTGGCACTCACGTGACAGAGGGTCCTCAGACCCCTCCCAACCTTCCCCGTAGTCTTCATCATCTCCATATTCGGAGTCAACGATGTAGACCGGCTCCTCGGGGTTCACAGGCCACATCGGCGTCTAGCCCGGCGTCGAGCGACGTCGGTCCGACTCCGCGTCCGGATTCGGGGAAGGTATGGGGACGGCGCCGCCCGGAGCCCCGGCCGAAGCCAGCACAGGAGAACCGGCGCCGCGCGGGGACGGCGTCGGGGGTAACCCCGATGGAATTGGCGCCGGAGCGGCCGGCAGACCACCCAGCGTCGACCCCGAAGGCCCTTGCGGCACCGGGGTCGGAGCAATCGGCGGCACCGGGGCCGAAGCACCCGATGGAGTCGAGCCAGGGACACCCGACCCGCCAGGGCCCTCAGACGGTAGCACTGGGCCCGAAGGCGCCGTAGGCCCCATCGGAGAACTGAGCGCCCTCATGGCCATGAGGAACGCCTCAATCTCCTCAGGCGTCGCACCTTGCCCAGGGACCGGAGGGTATGGGGCAGGCCGCGCCGGCAACTCTCCCGGAGCCACGGGGTTGGGGGTCACCCGAACCCCCGGCCGCGTCGCGCGAGCGTCGGGGGTACGATGACGACGCCCCGACTTCTTGTGTTTCTTACCTGAAAAGCCCGACGAATGGTGACGACTTCCGGAGCGCTCGGCGCGGCTCCGCGACCGCTCCCTCGAACGCTCCCTGGACCTCCGGCCGGACCGGGACCGTTCCCGACGCGGGGCCGACACCCGGAGCTCAAGCAGCTTCCTGGACCGCTCCCGTCTAGCCTTGTTAGTGAGAGCCCGGCAGTCGACGCAGGCGTCCACGTCGTGGTCGGGGCCCAGGCACCGGAGACAGAGTCGGTGATGGTCCGTGACCGACATCGTGCGGTCACAACCGTCACAATTCTTGAAACCGGGCATCCTACCAGGCACCAAAAGAGATTAGAAAGTTAACAAACTTGGTCAAAAGACCGGAGTACTGCTCTTCGGATCTGCGCTTACTGGCGTGGAAAAAAGAAGAACTGACGTCAGCGCGCGGAGGCGGCGTCTATATACTCCAGCGACGTCATCACGGCGCACAACGCCGACGACGGACGCGGAGCCGCAGGGGACGCCTGCAGACGACGCCTACCGACGTGCAGGGGTACTGCTACGCAAAAGTTTCCGGATCCAGACTGACGCCTGGGGATATTCTAAGGTAAGGAATCTAACACTAACGTGTTTCTTTCAGATGCCCAAGATGGCAGCAGTGCAAGCTTCCCTCAGAGACTAGATAGCTGTGTAAGCTTCAGTGCCATTGAGAAATGCACCAGGCGGCAGCAGTGCAGGCTTCTCTCACAGACAAGATAGCAGTGTAAGCTTCAGGGCCATTGAACAAATTCCCCAGGCGGTAGCAGTGCAAGCTTCTCTCACAGACTAGGTAGCAGTATAAGAGTCAATGCCACTTAACAGACGCATAAGATGGCAGCAGTGCAAGCTTCCCTCATAGACTAGATAGCAGTGTAAGCTTCAGTGTCATTGAACAAAAGCCCCAGGCGGCAGCAGTGCAAGCTTCTCTCACAGACTAGGTAGCAGTATAAGCGTCAATGCCACTTAACAGACGCCCAAGATGGCAGCAGTGCAAGCGTCCCTCATAGACTAGATAGCAGTGTAAGCTTCAGTGTCATTGAACAAATTCCCCAGGCGGCAGCAGTGCAAGCTTCTCTCACAGACTAGGTAGCAGTATAAGCGTCAATGCCACTGAACAGACGTCCAAGATGGCAGCAGTTCTAGCTTCCCTCAGAGACTAGATAGCTGTGTAAGCTTCAGTGCCATTGAACAAATGCCCCAGGCGGCAGCAGTGCAAGCTTCTCTCACAGACTAGGTAGCAGTATAAGCGTCAATGCCACTTAACAGATGCCCAAGATGGCAGCAGTGCAAGCGTCACTCATAGACTAGATAGCAGTGTAAGCTTCAGTGCCATTGAACAAATTCCCCAGGCGGCAGCAGTGCAAGCTTCTCTCACAGACTAGGTAGCAGTATAAGCGTCAATGCCACTTAACAGACGCCCAAGATAGCAGCAGTGCAAGCGTCACTCATAGACTAGATAGCAGTGTAAGTGTTGGACGTGGCCCTTCTGGCAGGTTCACCCCTAAACTTTTTGCTTTTAATTGTGACTTGGTGTTAGTGATTTTTGGCTTTTGCACACTTTACCACTGTGTCCGCAGGTAAAGTTCGTGCGTGTAGTGAGGTTGGCCTGCCCTCCTATAGGAATGCATGGGGAATGTATGTGTCCCTGGTAGTTCCTGATGCGTGGGGAGTGCAGGGTCAAGTTTGGTATGTACGGACTCGTGTGATCAAATGCTGCGCGATGATGTGTGCGGCGTTATTGTGTCTAGTGCGTAAGTGCCACTTCTAGAAGTTGGCATGTCTGTGTAATTTATGTGAATTGGCTGTCTGGCTTGTGATTGACTGGAGGTGGCTGGTGAGCCTGGCTCCAGGAGACAGGATGGGTCTGCCCCGGTGGTGAATAGGGAGATTGACAGCCAGATGGGTGGGAGGAGTGCACCTGGGACCTGAATAGGGCTGGGCTTTCCCCACACAATGCTGGCTCTGCCCCCTGTGGTGCGACTGATGTCCCTAGCCTGCCTAGTGAATGGTGAGAGTGGCTGAGCATAACAGAGTGCTCCAGAACCAGCTGCGACTGGTTTTCCCTCCACCCTGCAGACACAGACAAAGGATTTGTGTGGATAAAAAGGGGCTGTGTCCCCAGGCAAAAGATTTTCTTTGCTGATCCTAACCTTGAGGAGGGCCTGCTGCTGCTGGGTGCCAGGAGGACCACCACTGGGGACTTCCTCCCTGCCTGGAAGGCCCTGTGAGCTGGCCCCTGGGCCCAGCCTTTGCCCCCCACCTCCTACCAAGACTTTTTGCTGGATCGTGCCTGGATTTGTGGCTGTGGTTGCTAAAGTGCCTGGTAAGCGCTGTGTGTCTCACTTCCATGAAGCAGTGTTGTTTTCCTCTGCAGCCCGGAGCTGCTGTCCCCTTTCTTGAGGGATTCCCCGGCGTGGGGATCCCCCCCTTTGCTAATTCGCGGCATGGGTGCCACCCCGTTTGTTTGCCGTCCTTATTAAACCCCTGTGGGTGCCACCCTGCTTATTGCCGTACTTTTTAACCCCTGCGGGTGCCACCCCACAATCTTGCAGAGTCCTTGTTGCCCACCCTGGCAGGTGCCCACCCCGCCAGGGACTTTATATTTTATTATTGAGGGTGCCTACCCCTTGGTTGCCCTGAGAAACTTCACTGCCGGCCCGGGGGCTTCCGGGCAGAGTGCTGGGCCCACCTCCTAGATGCGCTGGGATTGGTCCCGGCTGTCAGGTTTCCCGCTGCGTCATCCCGAGGCCGCGCAGGGATTGGCCCGACCTCGAGGGCTTCCCTACGCACACCCAGGAAGCAGCGCGGGCCCTGGAGAGGAAGCCGGGAGCAGCGGGAGCCTACCCCGCGCTCCTGCGTGCAGCCGGGAAATCCAGGGCAACGGGCGGATTCCTAAGCAGGGCTCCCGTGTGTGGAGAGAGCCCTGCATGAAGAGAGGATCACCGCGAGCGGCCCAGGACGCCTGGAGACCGGGGCCCGTTAAGGTGGGGGCTCGGGGTTGTCCATGTGAGTTTTCCTGGGCGGCCCCACGTTGCAGCAGGCCACCCGTGCATTCCTGGCCATTCAGAGCCCACAAGAGGCTCCTGGGCATTTCAGGAGGTAGAGCTGCCCCGGCTAGCAGCTGGCCTCTCCCCCCACAGTTGGCAGCATTTGTTTCTAGAGCCCCAAGGCTCCACCTACGTCCCGGGGGCATTGTTCTTCAAAGTCCTCGAGGACTCCCGGCGCCATTGTCTGTCCGAGTCCTCAGAAGGAGGACTCCAGCGTTTGGGGCCATTTTTATTATTTCGAGCCCACGAGGCTCCAGGGGGCATCTTGTTTCTCGAGCCAGAGGGCTCCAACGTGGCATAATTTATTCACAGGGCTACTGAGAGCCCATGCCACATTCCTATCCCCAGCTGCCCAGCACTTAATGGGCAGCTGCTCCGTTTAGGCCTGTTCCTTTGCACATTTCTTCTTTGGCTGCCTGCGCGGCCTGCCCTGACATTCTGGCCTATACCTCTGAATGTGTTTTCATGCATCATGTGTAAAGCTTCTGGCCTATACCTCTGAATGTATTTTCATGCTTAGGAGGTTGTTTTTCCTAGTAAAGGTTATGCTAGTGAGTTCATGGTTCCCTGCGTGATATTTGCCTAAGGTGTTTAGGATTGCGTTGGTCGTACTTACGTTTTACCAGTGGTTACTGGTTGTGTGCTACATTTGCTATTTGGTGCTACAGTTATTATATGTTCTATTTACTAAGCGTTATTCCTACAAAGTGCCAATTCTACCAAGTGCTAGTTCTAAAAGTGCTTTTTCCTGACAGTGGTCCATGTGGCCCTGTCCCATGTACATAATCCTCTGTAAATTCTGCCCGTGCCTATGGCACATTGTAAAGTGTGTGTTTATTATCTAATGTGTTTGGTATAATACAAAGGCTATTTTTATATATAACCTTGTGTGGAGTTTCCTTTGTGGTGCGCCTTGGGTGTTGTCGCTGAGTGCGCGAGATAAGCCTGACTGCTCGTGGCAAGCTACCAAGAGGGTGAGCAGGGGGTTATCTTGGCGGGTGACTTCCTTGCCCTGACGTAGAATGGTGGTTTCTGCCTGGCTTTGGCGCAAGCCTTAGCCAACCGGAAATCACCATTTCTAACAGTAAGCTTCAGTGCCACTGAACAAATGCCCCTTGTTAGACGGACCGGGAGGGTCGGCCGAGGATAAGGGGAGAGGTCTCCGGGGAGAGCCGCCTCCAGCGATCGTACAGACAAGTAACTTCCCCCCCACAGACGTACGCCACACAAGGTTAAGGTTCAACGATACTTTATAGGCAATTCTTCAGGTACGGTAAAATGATACAAGGAGGTCTGGACTCAGGGGTCCCCTCGATTCTGGTCTCTGGGTTGGGAAAAGGGTAGCGGGACAGTCTTGTTACCAATGGATGAAATAGCTCTCAATCCTCGAGCTCGGCGTACTAGATGGTCGGGCCGCGGCGGAGCCAGCAGGTCCCGAGGTGGATGAAGGAAGCGACGGTCCGCGGCAGAGCCAGCAGGTCCCGATGAAGATGGTAGTTACAAGCGGTCCGCGGCCACGCCAGCAGGTCCCGACTACGATGAAGGTTACGAAGGTTGCGGCAGCGCCAGCAGGCAGGACGATAGTTCGCAAGGCAGGGCTACGGCAGCGCCAGTAGTCCGTCAAGGATGAGTTCTTCTCTGCGTCTCTCGACTCCAGGATACAACTGCCTTCCTGCTCTGGAGCTGCCCCAGTTATAGGGCTGATGCCCTTTGATGTCCGGACCCTCGCACTTGGAGGTCGGGAGGTCCGGGATGAGGGAGTTCAAACACCCAGCAGGGGGGTGGAGCCAGAGCCCGGGGAGGCTGGGGGCGAGCGCTACCTGGCGGGGGAGAGCCATCGACACCTCTTTCTCCCATTGACCTGCCAAGTAGTCCGCTCACCTCCTGTGTGGATGGTGGTGCCGGGATGTCGGAGGCCTGGCCAGGCCCAGGGTTAGGGTCGATCGGAGGCCACGCGGCCTCGTGGTGTAGTGTCCAAGATGGCGCCCAGGTTGGGCGTGCGGGCCAGTAGTGGATCAGGCCCACGAGGTCGATATGTTCAGAGGCAGGGGTCCCGGAGGGGACGGCAAACGTGAAGTGGTGGTGTGTGACACTTGAGGGACCGGGCTCGGGCCTGGTCGGGCAGAGGGGGAGCGGGCCCTTTATGTGGCCTGTCCAACATGCGTCCCCCCCAGCTGAAGGCGGGGAGAGTCACCCATCCTCTTGGGGACTCTCCTCGTCGAGGCGGAAAAAGCGGGACAGGCCATCCGCGTTGGCGTGATCTGGCCCAGGCCGATGTTCTACAGTGAAGTCCATCCCTTGTAGGGAGATGGACCAACGTAGTAGTTTTGGGTTCTCCCCCCGCATCTGCATCAGCCACTGCAGGGGTCGATGATCGGTCTGTACCCAGAAGTGTGTGCCGAAGAGATAGGGCCGGAGCTTTTTGAGGGCCCATACCACGGCGAAGGCCTCCCTCTCGATGGTGCTCCAGCGTTGTTCTCGAGGTAGGACTCGCCTGCTGATGAAGACCACTGGCTGATCAAGGCCTTCGGGGTTCAATTGAGACAGGACCGCCCCAATGCCGTGGTCGGAGGCATCCGTCTGGACGACGAATTCCCGGCTGTAGTCGGGGGCCTGGAGCACAGGGGCGGAGCACATGGCGGCCTTCAGTTGTTCGAAGGCTGTTTGACAATCTGGGGTCCAGTTGACCTTCTTTGGTTGATTTTTGGACGTGAGTTCTGTGAGGGGCCCCACTATGGTACCATAGTCCTTCACGAACCGTCGGTAATAGCCCGTGAGTCCCAGAAAGGCGCGTACCTCGGTCTGGGTGATGGGGGGTTGCCAGGACTGGATGGCGGCGATCTTGAGCTGCAGAGGGGCCACCAGGCCGCTTCCCACCTAGTGTCCGAGGTAGGTTACGGACCCCTGCCCAATCTGGCATTTGCTGGCCTTGACCGTGAGGCCAGCTCGCTGAAGGGCCTGTAGCACCGCTCGGAGGTGGTGGAGGTGGTCGGACCAGTGGTGGCTGTATACAGCGATGTCGTCTAGGTAGGCGGCGCTGAATCCTTCGAGCCCGGCCAAGACCTGATTAACGAGTCGCTGAAACGTTGCTGGGGCATTCTTCATGCCGAAGGGCATGACCTTGAAATGATAATGGCCGTCAGGAGTGGAAAATGCAGATCGTTCTTGGGCCTGGGGTGTGAGGCCGATCTGCCAGTAGCCCGCCGTCAGGTCGAAAATGCTGAGGTAGCGGGCAGCTCCCATGCGGTCGATTAGTTCGTCTGCTCGGGGGATGGGGTGTGCGTCTGTTCTGGTGACCGCATTCAAGCCCCGGTAGTCGACGCAGAACCGGAGTTCCGGTGTGGTGCCGGGGGCGGCCGCTTTGGGGACCAGTACTACTGGGCTGGCCCAGGGGCTGTCTGAGGGCTCAATGACCCCGAGCGTGAGCATCTTGGTTACTTCTTCCTGGATGCAGGCCCGTACCCGATCTGGTACGCGGTAGGCCCGGTGGCGGATAGGGGGGCTGTCCCCCGTGTCCACGTCGTGCACACACCAGGAGGTGACCCCTGGGGTGAGGGAAAACAGGCTGGCGAACTGCAACAGAAGGTCTCGACATTCTTGGCGTTGTCCCAGGGTGAGGGCCTCCGAGAGTCGGACCCCGTCCACGGAGCCGTCTTTCTCCCGAGTCCGTAGGAGGTCAGGGAGGGGTTCGGAGTCTTCTTCGGCTCCATTGTCTGTGGCCATCAGGAGGCTGAGTTCTGAACGCACGAAATGGGGTTTCAGCCTGTTAGCGTGGAGGACCCGGAGGGGGTTCCGTGAAGATTCCATGTCGATGAGATAGGTGACAGGGCCCTTGCGCTCGACTACTTTGAAGGGCCCCGTCCACTTGTCTTGCAGGGCGCAGGGTTCGGTGGGGGACATCACCCATACTTGTTGGCCGGGTTCGAATTCGATGGAGGAGGCATTTTGGTCATACCACTTTTTCATGTCCTCTTGACTGGCCTCCAAGTTTGCTTTTGCCAGCTCTCTGAACCGTCGGGTCTGGTTGCGGAGGGTTAGGAGGTATTTGAAGACATCTGGAGGGTTTTTTAGAGGGGGCATTTCCCAGCCTTCCTTGACTAGACTGAGCGGCCCCCGTACTGGGTGTCCATACAATAGTTCAAATGGGCTGAAGCCGAGGGACTTCTGGGGGACCTCTCGATATGCGAAGAGGAGGCACGGCAGCAGCACATCCCACTGGCGACGGAGGGGCTCTTCCAACCCCCCAATCATCCCTTTGAGCGTGCGGTTGAACCGCTCAACGAGTCCGTTTCCTTGAGGGTGATAGGGGGTCGTGAATCTGTAGGTGACCCCACACTGTTGCCAGAGGGACTTCATATATTTGGAAATAAAGTTCGTGCCTCTGTCGCTGACGACTTCTCGGGGGAAGCCCACACGGGAGAAGATCCCCATCAGGGCCCGGCCGACTACCGGGGCTGTCACAGTTCGCAGGGGAACAGCCTCGGGGTAGCGGGTGGCGTGGTCCACCAGTACCAGGATGAACTGATGTCCTTGTGCTGTACGGGGGTCCAGGGGCCCCACAATGTCTATCCCGACCCTCTCGAACGGGGTGGTGACCACTGGAAATGGTTGCAGGGGGGCTTTTAGTTTGCGGCCGCTCTTTCCACTGGCTTGGCACGTGGGGCAAGATCGGCAATGCTGGAGTACATCATTCCTCATTTTAGGCCAGAAGAAGTGGGTCACTAGGCGGCTGTAAGTTTTATCCTGACCCAGGTGTCCAGCCAGGGGGACATCGTGGGCCAGGTTTAGCAAGAAGTCTCTAAAACGGAGGGGCACCACTAGCACTCGACTGGCCCCCAACTCCGCGATCCTTTGTTCACTGTATAGCAGATCATTGTCCCAATAGATCCAATGTGTTCCGGAGGTATCCCCTGCGCTCTGGGCGAGGGCTTGTTGGCGGAGTCCCTCGAGGGAGGGACAGGTCTTCTGCTCTTGGCGAAACTGCTCCTGTGTGGGCCCCCCCTCTTGATGCCACTGGTCGAGGCCAGCGAGGTCCGGAGGTTGAGCTGGTTCTGGGGGGACGGCACGGTCGGTGTCTTCGACTGGAGCGACCGGGGGAGGAGGCGCCGGCCATTCGGGTTCCTCGGGTCGGGGATTGGCACGGGCGGCCATGGACCGGGTGGTGACGCACGCCCAGTCCGGGATGCCTAACATCCCTAGGTGTTCTCTTCGTTCTACGGCTGCCCACGGAGAGCTTTCAAGGTCATTTCCCAGGAGGCAGTCTACGGGGGCATCATCTCGGACCGTCACCTTCAACATGCCGGAGACCCCTCCCCATTCGAAAGGGACGCAGGCCATCCGGCACAGACTCTCCGAGTTATCGGCTGAACGGACAGGGCAGAGAATGTTTGGTAGGAACTGCTCTGGGGTCACCAGGTGACAGCGGACGGCTGTTACACTGGCCCCGGTGTCACAGAGGGCTTCGGCCTGGCGTCCATTGATGCTCACCCATTGGCTGTACTTCCGGGTGTTAGCGGGTAGGGGGACCCGCGGGCCATGTCTTTCCCCCCTAAGCATGCTAGAGCCATGGCGGCTGGCTCCCATTCTTGATGCTCTTGCTCATATTCTTCCTGCTCTTCGGAGATCTGTTCTTCCCCCAGGGCAGCAGCAGCCACCTGGCGGGGTCTTGGGCTCTGGTACTGTGGGCAATTTGGGTCGTTTGCGTAGTGGCCGACTCGTTGGCATCGGTGACACGTGACATTGGCTCTGTATCCCGGTCGTGCCGGGGTGCTGCCCCGGTTGGCCGGGGGGGTGGTGCTGGTAGCGGGGGCGGCCGGAGCGTTGTCTCTTCCTCGTCCTTGGCCCCCTCCTCCTCCTCGGGGACGGTGCTGACCGTGGTTGTTCCGGTTCTGTTCATAGGATCCATTTCGGCCCACTCTAGTGATTTCCCACCGGTCAGCCTCGGCTGCGAGCTGCCGTGGATCAGTCAATTTGCTGTCGAGGAGGTGCTGCCGGAGCTCAATGAAGCAATTGTTTGATAGATGCTCCCACACCATGAGATTGAAGAGTTGTTCGTAAGTTGTGACATTGCTTCCTTTGATCCAGCCTTCGAAGGCTCGGCTAAAATAGTTCACGTAGTCCACCCAAGTTGTACCCGGGATGCGGGTGCAGTCTCGGAACCTCTGACGGTACATCTCGGGTGTGAGCCCATAGCGGGTGAGGAGGGCCGCTTTCATGTGGTCATAGGAGGTCATCAGATGGTCCGGGAGCTGTAGCAGGGCATCGCGGCCCTCGTTGAGGAATCTCCCCCATAGACCGGCTCCCCAGTCGCTTCGATCGATCCGGTGAGCGGTCATAGCGATTTCGTAGGCCTTGAACCATTGCTGGATGTCGTCCTCTCGGAAGTACTCTCGTACGACATCCTTGGGGATGTGTACCTTCTTATCGGTTGTCCCTGGGGTGCGGGGTTGCTCGGGTACCCCTAATTCTTTGTTCTGTTTGCGTAAGTCTATCTCAGCTAATTTGCGCTCGTGTTCATATGCCAGTCTTTTTTCCTCAAGCTCCCTTTGTCTCTGTTTTTCCTCTCTTTCTTCTCGGAGACGCATATGTTCTAAGCTCAGTTTTTGTTCGGCCAACTTAAGTTCACCATCCATTTTGAGCCGGGCCATTTCTAGTTCATGTAGTCGTGTTCTTTCTCGTTCCTGGATCTCGTTTTGCGAGAGACCCGTTCTTCGCTCCTCGGGGGTCGTGGTGTCTTTTTCTACTGCTGCGGTATTTTGGTCCGGGGGTCTGACGGCCCCGGTTTCTGCCCAGGACTCCAGGGCATGCTTGAAATCATCTTTGGTACTTAGACCGGTGGTAGCGATACCTAGTTCAATGCAGAATTGTTTTAATTCACGATGGCTGTATTCTTCCAATTTCTCCATCTGAAATTTCTCGGTGGGTCCGCTTTCTTTGGTTGTCATCGTGATTTCGTCGTGGGGTGAGCTACTCTCTGTACGATTATGCGGTGATTCGGATCGCGCCGCTGGCCACCAATGTTAGACGGACCGGGAGGGTCGGCCGAGGATAAGGGGAGAGGTCTCCGGGGAGAGCCGCCTCCAGCGATCGTACAGACAAGTAACTTCCCCCCCACAGACGTACGCCACACAAGGTTAAGGTTCAACGATACTTTATAGGCAATTCTTCAGGTACGGTAAAATGATACAAGGAGGTCTGGACTCAGGGGTCCCCTCGATTCTGGTCTCTGGGTTGGGAAAAGGGTAGCGGGACAGTCTTGTTACCAATGGATGAAATAGCTCTCAATCCTCGAGCTCGGCGTACTAGATGGTCGGGCCGCGGCGGAGCCAGCAGGTCCCGAGGTGGATGAAGGAAGCGACGGTCCGCGGCGGAGCCAGCAGGTCCCGATGAAGATGGTAGTTACAAACGGTCCGCGGCCACGCCAGCAGGTCCCGACGACGATGAAGGTTACGAAGGTTGCGGCAGCGCCAGCAGGCAGGACGATAGTTCGCAAGGCAGGGCTACGGCAGCGCCAGTAGTCCGTCAAGGATGAGTTCTTCTCTGCGTCTCTCGACTCCAGGATACAACTGCCTTCCTGCTCTGGAGCTGCCCCAGTTATAGGGCTGATGCCCTTTGATGTCCGGACCCTCGCACTTGGAGGTCGGGAGGTCCGGGATGAGGGAGTTCAGACACCCAGCAGGGGGGTGGAGCCAGAGCCCGGGGAGGCTGGGGGCGAGCGCTACCTGGCGGGGGAGAGCCATCGACACCTCTTTCTCCCATTGACCTGCCAAGTAGTCCGCTCACCTCCTGTGTGGATGGTGGTGCCGGGATGTCGGAGGCCTGGCCAGGCCCAGGGTTAGGGTCGATCGGAGGCCACGCGGCCTCGTGGTGTAGTGTCCAAGATGGCGCCCAGGTTGGGCGTGCGGGCCAGTAGTGGATCAGGCCCACGAGGTCGATATGTTCAGAGGCAGGGGTCCCGGAGGGGACGGCAAACGTGAAGTGGTGGTGTGTGACACTTGAGGGACCGGGCTCGGGCCTGGCCGGGCAGAGGGGGAGCGGGCCCTTTATGTGGCCTGTCCAACACCCCTGGTGGCAGCAGTGCAAGCTTCTCTCACAGACTAGGTAGCAGTATAAGCGTCAATGCCACTGAAAAGACTCCCAAGATGGCAGCAGTGCTAGCTTCCCTCATAGACTAGATAGCAGTGTAAGCTTCAGTGCCATTAAACAAATGCCCCAGGCGGCAGCAGTGCAAGCTTCCCTCACAGACTTGGTAGCAGAGTAAGCTTCATTGCCATTGAACAGATTCCCCAGGCAGCAGCAGTGCAAGCTTCCCTCACAGACAAGGTAGCATTACAAGCTTCGCTCACAGAATGGGTAGCAGTGTAAGCTTCAGTGCCACTGAACAGACGCCCTAGGTGACAGCAGAGCAAGCTTCCCTCACAGACTAGGCAGCAGTGTAAGCTTTAATGCCACTGAAGCACAAGTTACTTACCTTCGGTAACGATATATCTGTAAGAAACAGTAGTTAGTATTAGATTCCTTACCTTAGAATATCCCCAGGTGTCAGACTAGATCCGGAAACTTTTGTGTAGCAGTACCCTTGCGCTGTCGGTAGGCGTCGTCTGCAGCTCCGCGTCCGTCGTTGGCGCCGGGATGACGTCGCCGGAGTACTTAGACGCCGCCCTTGCGCGATGACGGCAGTTCTTATACACAGCTTTTCCGCACCAGAAACGCAGAGCCATGATAACAAGCATTTACAATGCAACGGTTTCGCCTTCGGAAAAGTTAGAGCTATTGGCATTGTAAATGACAAACTTTTTATTTATGTGTTGGTTTTGAAAACAGATAAATAAATGGCATTGTCATTTACAATGCCAATAGCTTACTCTGTCGCAAATGCGAGACTTATTGCATTTGCGCACACACACACACACAAGAGCCCCCCACACACACACAAGAGCCCCCCACACACACAAGAGCCCCCCACACACACCACACAAGAGCCCCCCACACACACCACACAAGAGCCCCCCCACACACACCACACAAGAGCCCCACACACACACGCAAGAGCCCCACACACACACGCAAGAGCCCCCCACACACGCAAGAACCCCCACACACGCAAGAGCCCCCCACACACGCAAGAGCCCCCCACTCACGCAAGAGCCCCTCACACATGCAAGAGCCCCCCACAGAACAAAGAACCCCCCCACAGACGCAAGAGCCCCCCCACAGTCGCAAGAGCCCCCCACACACATGCAAGAGCCCCCCACACACACGCAAGATCCCCCCACACGCACGCAAGAGCCCCCCACATGCACAAGCCCCCCACACGCACGCAAGAGCCCCCCACACGCACGCAAGAGCCCCCCACACACACGCAAAGAGCCCCCCACAGACACGCAAAGAGCCCCCCACAGACACGCAAAGAGCCCCCCACAATCACACGCAAAGAGCCACACACACACACACAAAGAGCCCCACACACACATGCAAAGAGCCCCACACAGAGGTCAGGGGTGGCACAGAAGCAGAGTTTCACCAGCTGAGGCTCGCATGAAGCCTCTAGCATGAAATAGAGGGAGGGTAAGGGAGAAGTGATGAAAGAGAGGAGGAAAACAAACGTGAAGGGAGAGCTGCGTACTTGGGGGGTGGGGGGGGGGGGTCGAACTTGGCCAGAGGTGGAGAAGGTGTTCCCCAGACTCGAGAGAGTGTGTAAAACTGCAGCAACGCCCTGCGCCTTAGAGGCCCTGCCGATAATGGACCGATGGAGCGAGTGTGGGACGGAGTGTCGAGCTTGGCCGGAGGAGGAGGAGGCGAGTACCCCAGACACAGGGGTGAGCGAGATGCAGGATATGGGTCATTCTAAATTATGTAGAAAGGGGGATTTCATTGGCCACTTGGGCTGTAACTAGAAGCACCCATAGGGGATTTCCTGATGTGATTTAGGGATTCCAATGGCGTCAGGTCAAAGTTTTATAAGACCCTCCTTACGCAGCTGCTTGCCCCGCCCTCACCTCGGATTTTCCACCATTGACATCATTTGGGCGTAGCAGTTGCTACGGCTGGACTTGCTGTTGCTGCTCTGGTCTCTGGTCATAAAGGCAGCGACAGGAATGGAAAACAAGTACTTTGAAGTTGTGGGACTGCCATATATCTGACTATAATGAAAGAAATAAGAAATCATGAACTCAGGAATAGGCTTTCCAATACTTAATCAAACCAGTTAAAATTAAGGTTACCAGATGACTTTGTCATCAAGGACACTATGTTCCAATGCTGTGATTTCCATTTACAAATCATTGTTTTAATGTTAGTCCAGTTGAAATGAACCTAAACTAAAATTCCTAAAATGCAAATAATGACTACAGGAAATGGTGCTCCTTGATGACATGAGTTATCAGGGACTTGTGTGACCCGAAATTTGGTGTGACGTTTTAAGTCAGTCCTGGCTTTTTTGCTAACAACTCTTGCCTGCTTTTTTTTAAAGTTCATACTTATAAATGATGCACAGGAAACTAAATACCACAATAAAAAAAATGTTGAATGAAAAGCCAGGGCTGGGTGACGGATCACATGAAAATGAAACCCATTTGCCTGAATTACAGAACCAAAATAAACTTGTGGAAACCCGGTTAGCACCACAAATGCCCCCATGACTCAAGCTCATAATGAAACGGTGGGTAAACAAAACTATTTATAGTGCAGAGAACCCCACTGTTGTCCTCGGCATCGCTGCACCACAACAAAACAATCTAAAAGCAAAGAACGTGTTTTTCAAAACTATTCACAAATAGAAGGTTCGGAGCGGGAAACATCGAGGTCAACTAGCCAATAAGGATTGACGCACACCCAAAACTTTAGCCAGTAGAATGAGAGAACCTGTGCTCAAGGAGGAGTGTAAAGAGTCTCGTGGCTTTCTGTTTTGGAGGCTGGCTGCTTTAGTTGTATAAACACTAAAAAAGGACAATAAATGTATCCTCAGCATATAGCACAGTCCGCCGTTTCGGACTAGTGTTCCAAAGCCTTGGTTATATAGAGCTGCCTTGCTACCCCCTCCATTGAAAATAGATTTTGTGAGAGACTCTTAGAAACGAATAGTTGTTTTCGAGAGTGGCATAATGCAATGGTGTTCGAACATAAAGCTAATAACATTTTGTATTGTGAATTTTAATTTGCTATCAAAATTTAGTAAAACATAAAAGCCTGTTTGTTGATTTCGTTGTTGTCGAGTGTTCTTGCCTAATTCTTTTAGTAAAAGAACTCGAATCTCCAGTTTTAGCTGACTCCGCTACCAGTACGCATCTGATCGCTGTCTTTCTTCTGTGTCTATGCCCGCCAATGGTGTTTTGGAATGACTGTCTATTCGCTCTCACGTTTAGCTGGTACTTCTGTGCTACATTTAGCTAAACCCGAACAGGGCATGTCTGGGCTAATGGAACCTGCTGTGAGGGAGCAGCGGAATTCGCTGTCTGAGCTACTGGGTGGGTTTTTAATTCATGGAATGTCATGAGATCCAGTTATGCATCTATATTGAGAAAATGCTGTCTATAGTATTGGGACAGAGAAGCGTATGTTCTCTCCTTAGTTTGCTTCTTACGCCCTCACAACCCTGACTGTGTTTTTCATTGTTTGCACACCCACCCCCGCCCCGAAGCCGCTTAAGAGCTTCTGCTCTTGTCCCATTCCACTATGCTTTTGTATTTGTTTGATCCCCGACGCTTCTTGTTGCTCTCCTGCCTGGCAGCTTTCCCTTTACCAATCTGTCGTGCTGCTCCAGTCCTTTCTCTTTCACTATCTCTTCCTCTGCTGCAGGGTCTTGCCCTTATCCTCTCTCTGACGGTTGCTCTCCAGTCCTGAGTACCGTCCCTTCTTATCTCTTCAGTTGCTACGGCACTTCCAAGGGCACAAGTCCTAAAACAAGACTGGGATTGAGGGCTGAGATACGGCTAGAGGTGCCCCGTGTGACAGCAGGGACGGGCACACGGACAGCGGGAGTCACGGGGGGGGGGGTGAACAAAGACACGGACAGTGGGATACAACCATGCGGGACCAGGACGATCGAACAAATGATGAAAACAGCCATGTAAAAAAAAAAAAAAAAAGTACACGCCCACAGTGGACACGTCTTCATGACGTTGCGGAAAGCCTAAATATCGCCGGAACGCCCACGAATCTGCTCCGGCTATGACGGACAGATCTCTGTTCCAATGGCTAGCCTCCATTTATGGCGCTAGCCAATGGAACAGAGAGGCGGTGACCAAGCCACATACTGTTCTCATTAGATTTCGCCTGCGCGAAAGGCTGCTTGCACAGCTTTCGACAGGCGAAACCTAAAAACCAACACTAGTGCCAAGAAACTATGGCCCTGAAAGGGGTGAACCTTAACCCCAGATATCGGTTCGCAGAACGGGGAGGATGGGTGGGACGGTAAGGAATCTAATACTAGCTACTGTTTCTTACAGATATATTGTTACCGAAGGTAAGTAACTTGTGCATCTGAAAGAAACAGGTTATTTTTATTATAGTTAAGTTTATAAAGCGCTCAGCTACCCGTAGGTTTCCCGGCGCTAAAACCAAAAAGATGAGGGGAGGTTAGTATTAGATTCCTTACCTTCGAATAGATACCCCAGCAATACCAACCCCGGTGGTGGGTCTGCGAACCAATGATCACACCAGAAAGTCCTGGAGAACGGAATGTCCGAAAAAAAACCATAGCGCAGCAAGGCCCACGTAGTAGCCGCTGTGGCCTGAGTGGAATGGGCACGTAGCCCCACAGGAGACTCCTTTCTAGCCAGAGATTAGCAAGCCTTAATGGACAAGACGACCCACCGAGAGATGGTCCGTTTGTGCACCGCCCGTCGCTTCTTAGCGCCCATGTAACCAACAAAGAGTTGGTCATCCACCAGAACTGGCGTGAGCGATCCAGATAGAATGAGAGCGCACGTTTTGAGTCCAGACGGTGGAGCTTCTCTTCCTAGGGATGCGGAGGCGGAAAGAAGATGGGAAGTTGATGGACTGCCCAATGTGGAAGGCTGTGACTACCTTGGGCAGGAAAGAGGGTCGCGTCCGCAACACAACTTTGTCCGGATGGACAGAAAGGAAAGGAGGTTTAGAAGAAAGGGCCTGGAGCTCACTCTCCTGGAAGATGTGATGGCAACCAGGAATGCAATCTTAAGAGTAAGGAGACGAAGAGGACAGTTATGAAGTGGCTCGAAAGGAGCGCACCTCAGAAAAGTCAGAACAAGGTTCAAGTCCCACTGAGGCATCACGAAAGGAACAGGAGGAAACATATGAGTGATGCCCTTCAAAAACCTATTTACAACTGGGAAATTGAACAAAGAGGGCTGATCAGGGAGCCTTAAGAAGGCGGAAATGGCAGAGAGGTAGCCCTTTAGAGTGCCCAGAGCAGAGTCCTGCTGGGCAAGAGAAAGAAGAAAGAGGAGAACCTCTGCAAGAGGGGCAGATAGGGGATCCACAGCCTTTGCTGTGCACCATGCCACAAATTTGTTCCACCTGCAGGCGTATACCAATTTTGTGGAGGGATGCCTGGCTGCCAGAATCACATTACAGACTTCAGGAGGCAAGTCAAATAGCCTCAACTGCCGCTGCTCAATCTCCACGCATGTAAGTGGAGACTGGACAGGTTCGGGTGGAGGACCGTCCCCTGCTGCTGCGACAGAAGGTCCTTCTGAAGAGGCAGACGAATCGGGGGATCGATAGACATGCTGAATAGCTCGGGATACCAGTATCTTCGTGCCCAGTCCGGAGCCACAAGGATGACTTGGGCCTGGTCGCGCCTGATCTTCAGCACTCTGGGCAGACGTGGTATAGGCGGAAAGGCGTACAACAGACCGCAACTCCACTCGTGACGAAAAGCGTCTCCGAGCGAGTGCCGCCTTGGAAATTCCAACGCGCAGAACTGATGACATTGCACGTTCTCTTCTGTGGTTAATAGATCTAACCAAGGCTCTCCGCACTGCTGAAAGAGGCCTTGCGCCACGTCCGAGTTCAGACGCCATTCGTGATCCATCATGCACGGACGGCTGAGTTCGTCCACCCTGGCGTTTAGGGAACCTGCCAGGTGTTGAACCACCAGGGTCACGCCCTGATGTTCCAGCCACTGCCAGAGGCGCAGAGCCTCCTGGAATAGGGTCCACGACCCCACCCCGCCCTGTTTGTTGCAGTACCACATGGCGGTGGTGTTGTCCGTGAACACCTGCACTACACTTCCCCGGACAGACAGGAGGAATGCCCTCAGTGCAAGCCAGATCGCCCGCAGCTCCAGAAGGTTGATGTGGAGCCGGGACTCTGCCGGAGACCAGAGGTCTTAGCTCTCCGTCTCTCCCATGTGGCCCCCCAGCCCTGGAGGGACGCGTCCGTCGCAACTACGTGCTCCGGTTGGGGTTGGGAGAGGGATCTGCCGCTGACCAAATCGCGGTCCGTGAGCCACCACTGCAACTGTCTTGCAGTGCCCTCCGAGATCAAGACATGGTCGGACAAGTTGCCCTGATGCTGGGCCCACTGAAACTTCAGGTCCCACTGCAGAGCCCGCATCCGCCACCTGGCGTGATGCACAAGAAGGATGCAGGAGGCCATCAGCCCCAGAAGCAGCAGCGTCAACCTGACCGAGACTCGGGATAACGGCTGAAAGATCGGAATCAGAGCCTGAGTATCCCGAACCCGCTGTTCGGGAGGATAAACCCGAAACTGCGCCGAGTCTAGAACCGCTCCGATGAAGAGGAGTTTCTGAGAGGGACACAGGTGTGACTTCGGCACATTGATGGAGAACCCTAGCAGGTGCAGGAGGTCGGCCGTAGTCTGGAGGTGGCTGACGATTGTCTGGGGCGAGCCCGCCTTCAACAACCAGTCGTCGAGGTAGGGGAAGACTGAAACCTCTAAACTGCGAAGATGAGCAGCAACCACCGCCATCACTTTTGTGAACACCCTTAGGGCGCTGGTAAGGCCGAAGGGGAGCATGGTAAACTGAAAGTGCTCGTGGCCTACCGTGAACCACAGGTAGCACCGGTGGGCCGACAGGACCGGGATGTGAAAATAAACGTCCTGCAAGTCCAACGCTGCCATCCAGTGTCCCGGGTCCAGGGCAGCTAAAACCTGAGCCAGTGTCAGCATCTTGAACTTCTCCTTCTGGAGGAAGCCGTTGACGTTCCGCAGGTCCAAGATAGGGCGTAGGCCCCCTTTGCCCTTTTTGGGAACCAGAAAGTAGTGGGAGTAACAACCACACCCTACTTGTGGCTCATGAACGCGCTCTATGGCCCCCTTGGCCAAGAGGGCCGTAACTTCCTCTTGCAGAAGATTCAAGTGATCCCCCGACACGCGGTGGTACTGCCGTGGCATGGCTGGAGGGGTCGCCTCGAAGGGGAGGGAGTAGCCCCTTCGGGCGATTTGCAGCACCCACCTGTCCGATGTGATGGAGCACCAGTGGAGGAGGTGATGGCGAACCCTGCCCTCCACTGGCGTCACGTGGGCCTGAAAGCTCGGACTAGGAGGGCTTTGAGGCGGATGCTGCGGGGGTGGATGTGGACTGGCCGCGCCGTTGTCCCCAGGCACCGCCACGGCGGTTACCACGTCCGCCACCGCGCTGGATGTTAGTCTGCGGCCTGTGGCTGGCAGGACGTGTGGGGGCGCCCCTTCCTTGGCCACGAAAGGAGCGAAAGGCAGCAATTTGCTGGCGCGGGACCGACAGGCCCAAGGACTTGGCCGTAGCCCTGGAGTCCTTAAAGCGCTCAAGCGCACTGTCTGCCTTGTCGCCAAAGAGGCGACGGCCATCAAACAGCATGTCCATAAGGGTGTTTTGGACATCAGCCGAAAAGTTGGCGGACCTCAGCCGAAAAGTTGGCGGACCTCAGCCAGGCGTGGCGACGAATCGCCACCGTCGTTGCCATCGCTCTGCCCAGCGAGTCCGTTGTATCCAGCCCACACTGGATCGAATACTGTGCCGCATCTCGACCCTCCGCAAGGGATTGGGCAAGTTTAGTCCGGGCCTCCTCCGGACATTGTGGGAGCACATCCGCGACCGTGGCCCACAGAGAGTAGATATAACGGACCAAGAGGCACACGGTGTTAAGTGACCGCAACCCCAAACTAAGTGAGGAGAACATCATCTTACCATACTGTTCGTACCTCTTGGATTCCCGATCGGGAGGGGGGGCATCGGGAATGCGGTCTGGGTGTTAGAGGCCTGTATGACCAGGGTCTCGGGAGTGGGGTGGGTGGACAGGAAGCAAGAGTCGCCCAGAGCCGGGCGGTGGAGTCTGGCCACGTTCCTGTCTGCAGGGGGACCTGTAGTGGGCCTGGACCAAGTGCCCAGAAGAGCGTCAGACAAGGCCTCATCAAACGGCAACAGAGGCTCCGAAGAGCTTGCTTGCGGTTTAAGGACCTCAGTGAGGAGGTTAGTCCTCACGGCCGCGACGGGGAGTTCAAGGGATAAGGCCTTGGCCGCCCGCGTCAACACCACACTATAGGCAGTCCCCTCCTTCGAAGCCACGGTAGGAGGGGAGACAAAACCAGTGTCTGGTGAAGTGTCCAAACCACTGGCATCCCCTAGCTCACCTGCCCAGTCCTGATCAGACTTGGACTCACGTGCCAGAGGGTCCTCAGACCCCTCCCAATCCGCCTCGCCACCCATCTCCTGGTACTCAGGGTGAAATGATGGGGCCGGATCATAGAAGTAAAAGTCTTCTCTCAAAGTCGAATGCGGCGTTGAGCGGCGCCGCTCCGGCGTCGGAACCGGGTCGAGGGGGGACCGAGGACGACGACGTCCGTGGATGGCGCCGGGGGCGACGCCCTAGTGGCCGGTGCCGGCGAGGTCGTAAGGTTGACCGGCGACGGCCTGGATCAAGTGGGGCCCTGCGGCATCGGGACCGAAGTCTCTGACAGGGCCAAAGCACCCGACGGCGCCCGGCCGAAACACCCTGCCCGCTTAGGCTCCCAGTCGGGACCGCTTGGCCCGAAGGCACCCCGGAACCCCGACGCAGGAGTAAGCGACCTCATGGCCATGAGGAAGGCGTCCTTCTCCTCCGGTGTCGTGTTTTGCCCAAGGACCGGCTGGTATGGAGCAGGCCGTGACGCCTGGGGCTCTGGCCGCGTCGCGCAAGCGGTGTCGCCCGAACCCCCGGGGGGAGGGGGGGAGGGGGAGTCGGAAGAGAGATGTCGCTTCTTCGACTTCTTGTGCCTCTTACCTGAGGACTTGGAGCTCGAGGAGTGGTGTCGACTCTCCGAGCCGTGATGACTCCGGCCCCGCGACCGGTCCCTCGACCTCCTTCCGGACCGGGACCTTGAACGGCGCGGGGCCAACTGCCGGAGCTCGAGGCACTTACGGGACCGCTCCCGTCTAGCCTTTGACGTCAAGGCCCGGCAGTCGGGGCACGACTTGTCATCGTGGTCGGGCCCCAGGCAATGTATACACCGGCGATGGGGGTCGATAACAGACATCAGTCGGTTGCAGTCGACGCAGGGCTTGAACCCGGGCATCCCTACCGGCACCGTTCGAGTCGTTCGACTTCGAGAAAGTTCAAAAAATTATCGAAAAACTTTAGTCAAAATTTGACTAAGGGTACCACTTTTCCCAGATCGGCGCTTGCTGGCGTGGAAAAAAAAAGAATTGACGTCAGCGCGCTACGGCGTCTAAGTACTCTGGCGACATCATCCTGGCGCCAACGACGCCGACGACGGACGCGGAGCCGCAGACTATGCCTACCAACGCGCAAGGGTACTGCTACGCAAATGTTTCCGGATCCAGTCTGACGCCTGGGGATATTCTAAGGTAAGTAATACTAACCTGTTTCTTTCAGATCAGCAGCAGCAGTGCAGGCTTCCCTCACAAAACAGTAACAGTGTGAGCTGCAATGCCACTGAACAGGCACCCAAGCGGTAGCAGTGCATTCCCTCACAGACTAGCAGTGTAAGCTTCAGTGCCACTGAACAGACTCGCCAGGCGGCAGCAGTGCAAGCTTCCCTCACAGAATAGGTAGCAGTGTAAGCTTCAATGCACTGAACAGACACCCCATACCACAGCGGTCCAAGCTTGAGCAGACCAATGTAAGTTTTGATGTCACTTAATACATGCAGACTAGGCGGCAGCAGCACAAACCTCGTTGCGATTCAGAATAGGTAAATTTCTTGCAGCCAACAGTACAAGCTTCGTCATACAATGGATAGGCTGCAAGCAGGTCCTCGATGAAATATTGATTAAGTTGCTGCGATCGGATTGCGTGAGGAACTGTTTCTATAGCTACTTAACCGACCTGAGGTGCCAACATTTTACACCAATGGTGGGGGTAGAAGGGGCTCTGCGCTGCGAGAATTGGTGGACATAAGCACAGGTATATCCATCTTTCGTGAATGTAATTTTAAATGTGACATGCATTGTGACATGCATAGTGTTTTATGTTCCTAGCCTCAGCACAGGCAGCGGTAATGTGAAATGCCAAACCAGTACAACACTGCCAGCAACAGCACAAGTGTCGCTTAGATACAGCGGTGCAAGCTTCCATCACATGCAGAATATTTACAACACAGAAGAGCAGCCACGATCTTTGTGTTGCTTGGCTAGATGGAGGCATGCATTATTGATACCTGAGTATTGTTGTGCTGGTGACATCAGGGCCTAACTGTTGTCCCCAGTGGCCTCTGTACAGTTAGCATGTTCAGTTCATACGTGTTCTTTAACTCATGTTAACTCCTGCCATGAGTCTGGAGGACCAGGGCGTCTCTTCTGCTACTGGGGCCTTCCCTAAGCTTCCGTGCAGGTGCAGTAGAATGGCCACTCCTTGCAGTGTGGTGTGTTTATTATATTACATTCTTCCATAGCACCTCTATCTTGGCTTTATAATCACATTGTCGCCCTAAGAAGAATATGTATTGCAGAACCAGTTAATATACAGGGCAGAGTCAGGGCGCAAGTCCTCCAGGGGCGCTCTACTCTTGCTACACAGGGCAGGCTAGAGACAGGTCAATAGCTGCACAAGCTCTCCAGGGCTGCTGATGAGGGGTTGTGATTAAGGAATGTTCAGGAGATCAAGGGCAGAGAGGGCTTGTTGAGCCAGGTCTGTGTGATCTGCTACAAGCAGTGGAGAGGTCGCCAATGAGCTCCTGGACGTCATAACTTGATACTCATCTTGCATTAAGGAGGGTCCTGTAATGGCGTGGACCTAGTGGGGGTGAGGGAGGAATGGTGTTGATGGGGGGAGGGTGGTGAAGAAGGCCCTATGCCATTAGAGGTGTGAGTTTAAGGCTAGCAGTGTGTTTTTGGGTCTAGACCTGGTGTCAGAGGGGTGGACGAGGAGGTCCCCAGTAACACCAGGGTGGATCGGATCCTTCAGGATCACCAGTTTCTGTTTGAGGTTTGGAATTAGGGCTGGGGTCCTTGACTCTTGATCTTACTGTTGTCTTAAATACTGATGTTCCGGGTGGTTTGGGTGAGTTCTGTGGCGCAGCGAGGCGCCTACCACCAAGATTCATTGATGAGAGAGGGCTTATGAAGGGAACAGAGATCTCTATACGAAGAAAATGAGGGAGCATCAAATCTTCATTCAAGATGGCAGGTTTTGATGACAAGAGTGTTGGCAGTCTAGTTGTTGCGTGGAAGAGGGAAAAGGGCATGGGAAGATGGCCGCCTGTGATGTATGACCAGAGTGGCCTTAGGGACTGTAAATCAAGGCGTGGACACGTCATCATTGCAGGTATGAAGTCACTTTTAGGCAGGCAGCACTGTGGACCTGTGCCACAGCAACTCTGTGATCACACGTCACCACAGCAAGGTTCAAGCACTAGGACGTGGTTTTAAGGCGCGGTTCTATGGATGCAACGGCTTGAGCTGAATTGGCACCGCATGTACCTGCCGCTGACGTCAGGCATGTACACGTTTTATGTCTCCCTGGACTGCTGCAGTTTACACACAACATTCCCGAGGGAGGCATGGATTTTTGTTGGGATGACGCTGTCTGTAAGGACGAAAAAGGGAAATATCTGGTGCTCTTAAAAAGGACTGTCCGGAAATCCATTCCACCCGACCTGTGTGACCTTAAGGGAGGTCCGTTTCTCCCGTTTATGTTGACAAGGATAGCATCTAGCCGGTCACTGCCCCTCACTTGTGAATCCTGACCCCGACCCATCGGTGCACACAGTCTGAAGTACGAGTTACTTACCTTTGGTAATGATGTATCTGGTAGAGACGATTCTAGCCGCAGATTCCTTCATGTAGAATTATCCCCAGGCGTGAGACTGGATCCGGGAAACTTTTTGCCACAGCATCTCTGCGTGCCGGGGGCGGGAAGACACCGCCCAGGTGTCGTCCGCGTATGTGACATCAGCGCAGTCACATAAGCCCCACCCCGGCGCTCCTACATCCGTTTCATTCGGAGAACTTTTCCACTCCGCAACGCGGAGCCACCAGGCAAACTGTGGGAGTATGGGAACAGTGTGCGAAAGAGAAGAAAAAAGGAATGGAGACAAGCGACACCATAAAGAGCAGTGCAACACTGCAGGATCCAAAGGCAGGGACAGAAGAAAGAACAGAGCAGAGTCCTGAGCAACACCCTGCCAGTATGTAAACAGCCTCTCCCCCCCCCTCCCCCGGAGACAGGGAGCATATGTAAAGTCATGACACCTGTAGCAGGCCTACAACCCCCACCCGGAAACAGGGAGGGGAACCACCCCAGAACAGACAGGAACAACAACCCTCCAAGCCACCCTAACACAGAGGGCAACCATCCCCCAAGGAATAAGGGCAAGAAATGGCCAGATGACCCCAACACAGAGGACAGCAGAGGGGTAGGGACCCCTAGCAGCAAGTGGAAGGGAAGGGCAGAGATTGAAGGCAAATCCCCCCCCCCCCCCTCCCCCCCAAACCTGGAGCAGCCAGAGTAGCGGGGAACAGGAGCATTATAACCCCATCCTCCAGAGAAACAAGAGGAGGAAGGAACAGCAACAAGACTGAGCAACCCGCCAAGAGCGAAAGAATGCACTCACAGGAGACACAGCGCCCCCTGGGAAATGAGTGCCGAGACCAACCCAAGGGTCCTCGCAGAACGGGGAGGAAGGCCGGGCCGTGAAGGAATCTACGGCTAGAATCGTCTCTACCAGATACATCAATACCGAAGTTAAGTAACTTGTACATCTGATAGAGAAGTCTAGCCGCAGATTCCTTCACGTAGAATAGATACCCTAGCAATACCCACAGGGAAGGTGGATCTTCGAAAGGACCCCACCAGCCATGACAGGACAGAGGGTCTCACAGGGGACCAGATCTGCGGACTGGACAAGCAGCCCCGTCCCTCCCAGGTAAGAGGAGCCCCCACAAGCAGAACACCACCAACCCCAGAGGGATGGAGGGAGAAAAAGGAGAGAAGGGGCCCTCACACTCACGATGGGGGAAGCAAGGGTAAGGCCAGAGAGGCCGAAGTACCCCACACCCCTCCAAGGCAATAAAGCTTCATCCAAAGCCAGGGGGAGAGCTCAGCGGGCCCAAAGAAACGAGGAAAAACAAGGCGAGTCCACCCCAGATGGAAGCCAACAGGCCAGCCAGAGCGGGCACCAACTGACATAAGCCGCCAACAGACATAAGCCGCCAGAAGCAGGAATAACAGCCCAGGGTCCCAGGAAGACCGGGTGGGCGATGCCTGACAAGGGAGAGCACAGAATCATCCCAGCCCGCAGGACAGGAGCAGGGAGGTGAGGAAATGGCCGGACACACCACCACGAGGGGCAGCGCACACAACCTCAAGAAGCAAAGCATCATACATAAACGCCATGGAGAACAGGCTCCCAAAGGCCACCAGAATTCCCCAGCAAAGTGCAAGCTATATAACATTTACCCCTACCCCACATAGTGCATGTAAAGTCCCAAGACATAGGAACCCTCTTTGGAAGAAATTCCACAGCTGAGGAAAGAACAAAAGAGCCACGGGGAAACACCCCCGCTAAAGGCTTGACAAGCAGCCCAAAAGAAAAAAACAGAAGGCCTAATCTCAATGCCAAGTCTGTGTAACAATTCCAGCAAAAAACACACACCGTGAACAAAAGGCCGTCCATCAGCCAACAATCCCAAAGTCCCAGCAAGGAGGTCTCAAAGGCCAGAAAACACACTCTACAGAAGAGCAGCTGCCCCAAGAAGTTTCAGAACCAGCTCAACTCAGCAGTCACTGAGGAGGGGAAGGAGGAGGATAATGAGGAGGAGGAAGGAGCCCCGCCAGGAACCTTTGGATGGCGGAGTCAGCCGGGGCATGGAATAACAGGCTACCATCAAATGGAAGATCAATGAGCTGCTCCCGAATATTTTCGGTAACACGCCGTCCCAAAGCCAAGAATGGCGACTGAGAGCGACTGAGGAAGCCACGGCCCAGCCCAGCACCTCAGAGAAGCCTAGAGCAGAGAATTAACGCCGCTAGCTCCCGGCCATCCAACTCTTGATGCCGTAAGTCCACCTGAACAGTCTCTTGGGAAGCTGCGGATCCCAGAGACTCAGCCGAGTCCCACAAACAAGAGGAGGCCCTAGCCATTACATATAAGGTATCAAGGGCCTGCAGGGCAGCGCTGGTCGAGGCGAACATGTTGCGCCCCCAAGAGTCCGGCCAGCGGGCCTCCCGGGAAGGGCGGAGTCAACAGTGGCGGCAGGGAGGGAAAAGCAGTCTGCAAAAGTGGACAGGCGGCAGCGGGGTGGAGGGAAAGACACACCGGGTCACGCGGCACCGGAAGGTGCCGGTGCAGAAGGTGTTGAGGCACTGGATCTTATGAGGCGGGACGCCTCCAAGCCCCCGTCAGGGAAGAAAGGAGCGAACCCTCAAAGGGAAGCAAGATCTCCCTCCCACCAGAGCCCTGGTGCAGAGCCCTGGTGGAGAACCTCCAAGAGATGGTCCGCCGGAAAGTGAGCAATCGGGTCACCCAAACGCAGAATGACCACAGCCGTGGACACCACGTGAGCGAAGGCCGCATCTGCCTCCGTACGGCCCCGCGGTGAAGAAAGCAGCTCCTCGGTGGGTGACTGCTGCAAACTAAGGCGGCCGTCCCCGAAGCCAAACAGTACGGGCAAAGGCCAGACCTGGAAATCCGAAGGAATCCGAAGAATGGGGGACCTGCTGCTCCTTCGACGAACACCTCTGCCTCAGAAATGGCGGGGAGCTACCCTTCGATGACGCCGGTGAAAAAGACACCACACAGCGGTCAGTCTCCGGGGAGGACAACACCAATATGCAGCCGGCCTCCGGAGAAGAGGGAACGTCCGAAGACAAATCTGTGGCACGACCCCTGCGCGGGGCCGTAGAGCCCGCCGTCTGAGGCAGGGCGCCAACACCACCCGGTGCCGAAGGAGACACGGGATAGGATTTCTCCAAGTCACACCGCGCCGGGGACCGTAGCAGAGCCGTAGTGGCTAAGGGGCGTCGCCGAAACGGCGCGGACTCGACCTCTGCCGAGGCAGCCACCTGCGTGGAGCAACGAGAGGGACCGGGGGAGAGACACGAACCCCTACGCCAGCCTTGGCCCAGAATGTGGCGGAGGTGGCCCGGCGACCTATGCGTCCGACTCGCTCTCCAACGAGGCAGCCGCCTGTGGGGAGGGACGAGAGGGGCCCGTAGGGGGATGAGGGGCCCCCACCCCGCCTCGACCCAAAGCGGGACGAGGAGAGGTCACTGACCCCTGTGGCGCCGCCCGGAGGAGCAGGCACCTGCGCCGTGGCGGCGTCAGCTCGGCCGTGGACAAGGCTTTTGCTTGCCCAGAGGGCCGAGTTGGGCTCGGGGTAGCGACCCGAGCCCCGGCGACCTCCCGCGACACCACAGGGACTCCCGCTGGAGTTTGCTGCAAGGCAGAGGTGCCATGGTCTGAAGGAGGGACCCCCAAGGGACCGTACCCCAACAGCTCCAAATCCTCCAAGTCTGGATCCGAACCAGTCGGAGCCGCGGCAACGCCGTGGAGGGACTGCGCAAGGCAAGTGATCCGCTGAAGCCCCAGGAGGGGAAGGAGGAGCAGACGCCAGCGAGTCCTGTAAAGCCGCCGCGTATGTCTCCATCTGGACTCTCAACACCCCTTCACCGGGAAACAGTGGATAGGAGGACAACACTCGTGGCCACATCACCCGCAGAGAGTCCACGCCCCGGCAGGCCTAACACCAGCCCCCGGGGTCAAACTGCGACACTTACCCACCGGGGAGCGATGCTCGTGTGACATCGGAGAAGGGCGAGGCCGACGACAACGGCCGTATCTGAAGCCATCTGCCAAGGCTGACCGAGGAGAGGAAGTGGATCTGGAGAGATTCGCCGAGAGTAGTTTCATTCGGCGCTCCCGCCGCTACTTCGGCTTGAACTGTTGACACGCCTCACAATCCGTGGTGCCATGATCCTCCCCTAAACACCACATACAAATGAGGTGAGGGTCCTTCGCCAACATAAGACGCCCACACGACGTGCAAGTCTTGAAGCCCGAAGGCATTCGCACACTGTTCCACCAAAAGAAAAGACAATGATGAAGAAAAAAGGGCCCCAAAACAGGCCCGTAGCAATACCGGATCCACGTTGCACGTGGAAAAGGGAAAAACTGACGTAGGCATGCCAGGGTGGGGCTTATGTGACCTTGCTGACGTCACGTATGCAGACGACGCCTGGGCGTAGTCGCATGGTGTCACTCCGCCCCCGGCACGCAGGGATGCTGTGGCACAAAGTTTCTGGATCCTGTCTCACGCCTGAGGATAATTCTACGCGAAGGAATCTGCGGCTAGTAGTCTCTATCAGAAACTACAGTGCCTTAAAGCCCGCCTCTTGGTGCTAAGTACGCTATATTAACATTGTTCACCCAGCACAGGTTTGGGGAATGCAAGCTCTGTTTCCACAATAAACAGCCTGTTGCTGTTCCTATGTTTGGAAAGCCGCAGGATTTGAGAAGGAGCCGCACGGTGTGATGCGGAGCGCGCCTGGTTAGGCCTCGCAGGGCTTTTTTCGTTTTCTTCTTCACGTTTCTACTTTATATTTTTTAACATGCAGCAATTGCACCTCACTTGTGTGCAGGCTTTTCTGGGGTCCTGTGCAGTGGGTGGATTCTGGGTAGGGTCCTGTGCAAGGTCTGTGCTTGCATTGGTGCTAGGGCACCGCAGCACTGGTCAGTTAATCGCTGTAGCACTTACCTTTGTTGGTGGTAAGGTGGGGCAGTCAAGGCTTACTGCAAGAAGAGAGGGGTGGGAACTCGGCGAGACACAGTAAATAGAACGTCATAGAACGCTTGGCCAAGCTGTGCTGTGCTTTAAAAGGAAGCTGCTCTGTTTAACATGGAAGTAAAAATAAATCAAACTTAAAAATGGATGAAAAAAATATTTTTGGTGGCAAATGACGGCCCAAGCGCTATTATCGGCCTTCAGTGCGGGGTGTTCGTTTCTTCTGCCAGGGGCCATTGGGCAGGGGGCTCTTTTATCCAAGGACCTCGGTTTGGGTAAACTCTGAGATACCTGGGGGAGCTTTCATCCTGCACAGGTCCTGACAGCTGCCAGGGTGTACAAAAACAGGGACTCTGGACCCAACTCCGGCGCTCGGCTGAGCCCTGGTTCCAAGGTGGAATAAAGGGGTCTCAAGCAAACCCCACAAACAAGATATCCCAGACTCAACCCAGGTAGGGCTTGGTGCTCCACGGGGGCATCGGTTATGGCCTGGAGTCCGGGTCCAGTCACCAGTGTCTAAATGGGACACAGTTCGGAGTGGTCACTCACTGGAGTCTGACCTCCCTGTCTGCCTCAGATGGATTGATGAGGCCGGGCTCAGTCACTTGGTGTTTTCAATCAATCAATCAATCAATCAATAAGAATTTATAGAGCTTGGTAAATTCCTTGTGAGGGCCTCAAGGTTCTGGGGGTTGCTAGTTCTGGTTCATTTGTTTCCTGTATCTTACAAACCACCATGACTGGCAGGTTGTTCCTGTGCCTGGGGCACCTGGTGAGTTACTCGTCCAACCAGGACCTGGCTAAGACACTGAGCGCAGCTATGAATGGTGATGTGTCTGGAACCATCTGTGGTAGGAGACCATCCAGCAGCACTGCGGCCGGGGTAGCCTCCTCATTTGCCGGAGACTGGAGCGACACCCTGGCCCCCCTGTCGAACAAGAGAGTATACCTGTCCGATTGGGTCGGTCCATGCTCACCTCTCTCGCCGGTGGGAGCCGGTGGTACAGCTTCTCGCTTTTCCTCTTGGTGATTCTTGCTTCCTTACGGGAATGTGACATGTGGGTACCTCCCGGCTTTCTGGGCAGTGTCAGTTTGTGGAGTCCTAAGTCCACTGAGCTTTCTGCGGGGCTTCCTGCTGGTCAGGTCACCCATCCTGGCAGGTATTTTCCAGCTCCTTGGCAGAAAACGAAGCGCTCGTGTGCACAGGTCACACACTGCAGACTCCACAGCCCTGCCAGGGTTCGGCCCAGCCTGCTACAGCCCTGCCAGGGTCTTGATAACCACATTGTGGACTCCACAGCCCTGCCAGCGTTGGGCCCAGCTGCAGGGGTCTTGATAACCACACTGTGGACTCCACAGCCCTGCCAGGATTCTGTCCAGCCTGCAGGGTTCTTGATGACCACACCGCAGACTCCTCAGCCCTGCCAGGGTTCGGCCCAGCCTGCCACAGCCCTGCCAGAGTTAGGCCCAGCTGCAGGGGTCTTGATAACCACACTGCAGACTCCACAGCCCTGCCAGGGTTAGGCGAAGCTCAGGGGTCTTGCTAAGCACACCGCAGACTCCTCAGCCCTGCCAGGGTTTGGCCCAACCTGCCACAGCCCTGCCAGGGTTCGGCCCAGCCTGCAGGGGTCTTGATAACCACACTGCAGACTCCTCAGCCCTGCCAGGGTTCGGCCCAGCCAGCAGGGTGTCTTGATAACCAGACCACAGACTCCACAGCCCTGCCGGTGTTCGCCCCAGCCTGCAGGGGTCTTGATAACCACACTGCAGACTCCTCAGCCCTGCCAGAGTTTGGCCCAGCCTGCAAGGTGTCTTGATAACCACACTGCAGACTCCTCAGCCCTGCCAGGGTTTGGCCCAACCTGCCACAGCCCTGCCAGGGTTCGGCCCAGCCTGCAGGGGTCTTGATAACCACACTGCAGACTCCTCAGCCCTGCCAGGGTTCGGCCCAGCCAGCAGGGTGTCTTGATAACCAGACCACAGACTCCACAGCCCTGCCGGTGTTCGCCCCAGCCTGCAGGGGTCTTGATAACCACACTGCAGACTCCTCAGCCCTGCCAGAGTTTGGCCCAGCCTGCAGGGTGTCTTGATAACCACACCACACTGCAGACTCCGACGAAGAACAGCGAGACTCGGTTGCCACCAAGGGCCTAACCTTGTGAGGAGAGCCCCGCTTTGAGAAGTTTGTGAAGCTCATCACGTCCATTTTCGGTCTCTGATTCAAAGGAAGAGGATTGCAAGTGACAGCAACTTGGGGGGGGGGTCATCTCCCAATGCATTGCTTCAGATGTGGACCACGCACTGGCTGAGAGGTCCACCACTGACCTGCGTCTGGTGGCCAAGGGAAAAGCCCAGAGGCTTTGTTGTGTCTCTGTCCTGGAGGAGCATCCCATCCTTGCTGACAGACTTCCCCATCTTCCCAGTCGGACCAGTTCAGACTGGGCCAGGGTGTTCTGCACTGGTCCTGCATCCAGTACTGCATGTGCTCTTGTGCTGAGGTAGATGCCCAAAGCACGGGAAGTGGAGGTTGGCTGAATGTAACCCAGAGCAAAGGACGCCTCCCCTTAATCAAGGAATGGCCCGGTGACCTCCCTCGGTGATGCCCAGTTTGTGAAAGGCGTCTGTGGCTCTGTGCAGACTGTATGTTAAGCCAGCACAACACACAGCAATCTCGTGCAGCATGCTTGCAGGGTCCAGATGCGCCCCATCCCTTGCCAGCCCACCCATGAGTCACACATTCTGCACTCCTAGCACATACATGCTTCATCCTAGGGTTGTACTCTGTCAGGAGTGACACAGTGGGCCAAAAAGATGGTGTGGAATACATCACCTCTCACTGGCTATCCCGTAACCTAGTCTGTCGCCCCCACCCTCATGGACGCTTGTAATGCTGAGATGGGATGTACGAATGTGAGAAGCTGGCCTGGTATATAATGTCCACTCATGTAAGTGAGCACCTTGCACCAGTCCAGACAACCCTTATGGTGATTTAAGAGGTCTCAGACAACCGTAGAAAGCTCTCTAAGTGGTAGCCGTGGAGAGCAGCCTTCAGGCTTAGTCTTGAAGAAGTGTAAAGCAGCTTGTTTTACCAGAATGCAATCTTATAGTATAGATTAAATAAAAAGGACCCACCCAAAGTATATATAAAAATATGTATTATAGAACACTCTCTAGTACGTTACAGTTTCTCCTACATGGAGATAGACACAAAGCACACAGTACTTTAGCAAATAAATCACAGTAAATAGCACTAATACACAGTGGGCCCCAAGGGGGGACCAAACCATATTGTTTAAGAACCACAACTCGAGTCTGGGCAATGTCGAGAGGACGTAGAATTGCTTGGGACCCACAGAACCACCCATATTAGGTATAGGGACCCCACGGAGAGAGTGTGCAGTGTGAGAACACTACTGCGTACTTCGTACAAGTCTATGTGCAAGTCGTGGTTGGAATTTTAAAGATTAGGGTCCCTTCCCAGCGGACCCTGAAGAATCTCTGTGGAAGACAGAAGGTTGGAGAGCCACCCCACCCATGGATACCGTGGGACGCAAGTTACCTATCCCAGGGGAGCCGGGTGCATAGGTGTGAATTGGCGTCAGAAACAGCCGTCGAACCCAGTGGAGGACTTCAGGAAAGTGCCTGTTGGAACTGGGGTCACCAGTCCCCTAGGGTAGCATGGCACGAGCGGGTAGGCATCCAAAAGCACATGTGTTAAGCGATCATGCAGCACACACTCACACTGAGACAGAAACCTGGGCACGCAATAAATGACTCCACTCCAGAGCTTGTATAAAAACAAGTGATTTGTATTAAGATAAATAATCAGATAGGTAGAGCAGGATCAGGGAAATCATAAATTCATTTAAAATACATGTGTCTCAAGACTTGCAATCAATATTAGATGAATAAATATCTGTTCTGCAATAAATATTAAATATTGGATCAATAAATAGTTAAATACATTTTTAGTGGGACACAGGCCCGACCTACGCCTTGCTTCTTGGTCAGTACCTGAAAGGAATACATCTCAAAGTCATAAGAACAACACTGCATTAAGCATCAATATCCATTTCCTCAGGTAAACAAAGGGACAGTTCCATAACAGAAACATCTCCCCGCTGTAGGAATAAACAATTCGTTAAGTGTAGTTCAAACATTTCCTTAAATATGAAACATTTCATTTGCCACAAAAGTATGTGGATGTAACTCTCCTCCTGTAATAGGAATTAAACATTTCATTAAGAATAATTATTCCATATAACAAGGTTGGGCATCCCTTTGGGAGAACTTCTCATTGGGCCCAGCTAACCATTGCATTAGCCAGCACTAACTAGGAGAAAACATTGCAATCTAGGTAACCATCCCCTTGTGCAGGTTTAACTGTATCAGGGCTATACCAACATTCCATCAGGGAAGTAGAAATCCCTACATTGAGCAGGTGTAAGTAGATCTCTGTTATAGCAGGGGTATGAGACCCTTCCCTGGGCAGGAGTAAACATTGCCTCAAATGAGGACAACACCTTTCATTAGGCATAAAGTATTTCTTTAGGCATCACACACCATCCCCATTACCTGATGCCTGAACAGGCAGGGCCTTCCCCCTATTAATCAGGAGCTTACAGGTAAAACATTTCCTGCAATAGAGATAATCAGTTTAGCAGAAGTAAAACACTTCACTGAGGGTAAAACATTTCATTAACCATTTCCTTAGGCAGGAATGAAACTCCTATGGCAGGAATAAAAACACGCCACTGCGGATAAAACATCTCATTAGGCAGTGTAGCTATATCCTTATAGCATTAACGTTCCCCTACTCAGCAATCAACAGTTAACAACTCTTCAAGGCAGAGAGAACCATTTTTAACAGCTGAGCTTAGAAGACTTGGTTTATGCATGTAAAGCCTTTTAGTAAATGTAAACATTTCTTTAAAGCAAGGAGCACCTCACTCCATAACTGTGGGCATGTGCTCCACCTTTCAACCAACATGAATAAATGTTTCATTAGTCAGCAGACACAGTTCATTATGCAGCTGTTGGCGTTTCCACCCCCAGGCCAGAATCAACATTCTAATTCCTACATTAAGCAGGCATAAACCTTTCAGCACCCAATAGTAATCCTGTAAATAAGTAGAGGTTATAACACTGGGGCAGGGGTGTAATAAAACTTCTATAGTTCAGAATAATCCTGGTTCCAAGCAGGAATAACCACTTCAAAACTCTTCCCCAAGCATAGGTAACATCTCCCTAATCAGGAGTAAACATTACAGGGAAGGAATCAGGCATAGGCATTTCATTAAGTAACTTATAAATAGAACATTACTCATTGCTAGAGAGCAACATCTCATTAAGCAAGCACAGGCCTTGCTTTAGACTAGTAAAACATTTCTGTTAATTAAGGTGAACATTTCAATAAGCAATTCAGTAAAGCATTCTCAATGAGCATTTTACTATGCCTTGGACTCCCCTATGCAGGGCTAAGCCATCGCAGGTGAACTCAGTATGTCTTTAGGCCTACGCCGGAACCAGGGCCCAAACAGTTAATGAATGGCAAGCCTGTCCTCAGGCATAAACAGTAACTTAATGGCCTCCACGTCACTAGAGGCACATAGGGGCCAACAGGTGGGCACTTAAGGTCAAAAATACAGCGTTTCTCTGGGGCCTACAAGAGAGCGCTTGGAGGCACAATTACAGCGCTTCTATGGGACATTCAAGAAAGCGCTTGGAGTGAAATTACAGCGCTTCCCTGGGCACTACCTCAGTTCCTCACATGACAGCGCTTGGCCACAGGCAATGCTGGGGACAGCGCTTCAGCAGGCAATCAGGTTTAGATAATAGCACCCTGCAGGTACAGCACTTCACAAGGCAGCAACCCCCTTCAGTACCTCAGCACTCTTCACAGGGACAGCAAAGGAGCGTTGGGGGAGCAGGGAGTCAGAGCTTCAGAAGGCAGCAACTTCTAGAGCCACAGAAGTTCTTGGTGACACAGCACTTCAGGGGGATAGCGCTTTTCAGGATTCACAGCGCTACGATATAGCAGGCAATTCACAGCAGAGGTAGCGCTCAGCAGACAGTTCATTCCAGGTAGCGCTGCTGAAGGGCCCCACGGAATATAGCGCTTCAGGCAGGAATCACGCCCAGGATTCTAGCGCTTCACAGACAGCAGGGTGCAGGGCTATAACGCTTTGGCCCACACGAGGTGGGGGCAAGACCAGCAGGTCTAATAACATTCAGTTCAGGGTGCTGCAGTTCAGGCAAATATAGCGCTTCAGAAGGCAGCAACCCCCTCCATTACTTCAGCGCTCTTCCCAGGGTCAGCAAGGGCAGCGCTAGATATACAGGACAGGTGACACCCCAGTAGCAGGTTAGCAAGGGAGACCCCAGGTGACATCAGGAAACGCAGGGTCAGTACCGCGCCAATACCCGTTTGCTTCTTCAAAAGTCCTGTGATGATTTAATTTCTTCTTAGCGCTTTAGGTTTCTTGCGCCCTTGTAAATAGAGGCTTAGTTTCTTCTTGGCGTGATGTTTCTTGCGCCCTTGTAAATAGAAGCTTCGTTTTTTGTTGGTGTGATGTTTCTTGCGCCCTTGTAAATAGAAGCTTAGTTTCTTGTTGGCGTGATGTTTCTTGCGCCCTTTGGTTTCTTGTTTCCTTGAAGGGGGTTAAGTTGGTGGCTGGTGTTAGATCTCCTCAGCCAATCTCCTCAAGTGGTCCCTGGGGGTTCCCTGCCGCGGGGCTAGGTCAGAGGGGGGGGGGTACAGGATACCTCAACACTTGAAAGGCAGCTCCTAGGCCCTGTCTCTTCCAGTATCATAAGTCCCTGTCCTGACCCTCACTGCCTATCCTCCTGCGTAGGTTCTTCCCCAGGTCTTCCCCTCAGTCACTCTGACAGGAAAGTTTTCCTTCCTTTCCTTATACAGTGCCAGTTGACAGTTGGCAGTGGCAGTTGGTGTCACCTCACCTGTTCCAGAAGGTTCCAGGGGGTTCTAGGAGGTTCCACCATTCTACCTGTGGGCAGGCTGGCAGGCTAAGTTGATACATTGTTTGGAGGGTTCCAGCCAGGCCCTAGCCACTAGAATGCGCCCACTAAACCCCGCTGCAGCAGCAGTGGTTAGTGGCAGCCATGTTAGGGGTATAAGACACCTGTATTTTAACACTAGTTTTAAACTACACAGGGCATTCTCCACCACACAAGGCCTATACATTGTTGTTACCATGAGGGCATTCTTATTTAAAAGGGGAATAAAAGGCGAACATTTTTGGGGAAAGGGCCAAGTCTCACAGTGCCGCTGCTGAAAGAGGAGCAAATGTCCGGAGGAATCCAAACGTGGATCTTGGAAGAAGAGTACCTAAAAGCAGAGGGGACAGTGTCTATGTCACTCAAGAGGGACCAGGAGACTTGGAAGACGGATGCCCTCTGATGTTGGGTGCTTCAGGTAAGATGACAGTGACCTTGATTCTGCAGCTGCGAGGACCAGGCAACGCTGAGGGTGACCAGGACCCGGATACTTGATGTCCCATGAAGGATGTCGAGCCCTGAGGGGTCACTGTCTGGCGGGAGCACCACCAAGCCTTTCAAAAGCAACCCACACAGGAAGTCAAGAAGGTGCATGGTTGTGACCAGCAAGGTCCAGGAGACTCACCAAAAGCAGGGGAGCCCAAAGAAAACAAAGATGATCCTCAATTGGACCCACAGGCCGGAGGCACAGGGATTGTGAGAGGACCTTGAGCAGCTCACCGAAAGGAGCAGGCCACTATGCCCACGAGGCCCAAATGAAGTCCAGCGAGGTCCAGAGTGTCCAGACGGTAGAAGTGCAGTGGTTTCAGTTCAGAATCTTGTCCACGACGAATCTAGGGACCTACACTCAGGTAAGCCCTTAAGTACACTAAGGAAAGGGTTGGGAAAATTCCGGAGACCCTCCCAGGGGAGGGTCTGGACAGGGGGGAGGTTACTTCCATGTCTTTTGTCCAGTTTCGCACCGGAGTGGGAGCCAACGGCTCCCAGGACTGGTTTGACTTAGACTATGCACAGGGACAACAAATGTGCCCCTCATGCAGACTTTCGGGCACTGGCAAGCCACCTACCCAGCCCCAATACACTAAATACTGCCTGAAAGGTAGTCACACCTCCCTGTGACAGGATGCCTGATGCTGTGCCTTCTCCTGCTTGAGCTTGGCTCAGCAGCAGGAGGGCAGAAATGTGTCCCTGGTCGGCAGCAACCATTTTGTGCTGTCCGGGACTGGAAGGGTGGTACCGGGAAAACCAAGAGCCTAATGGAGGGCTCTTCCATTGCATGGAATCATAACTCCCACACCGTTTTCCGTGTGGGGGTAGGATTCCAATGTGTTTGATACCAAACATGATAGGATTTGTTGCAGCCGTTTTCGAGATGGTCATGGTGCGGTCACGCGATGCCCCTCTATATAGTATATGGCTGCTTCACTGACAACCCGGGAGAATGGACTCCGTAGGCTGCAGGGGTGTCCTGCTCGTGCAGGGGCACACTCTCACTTAGAACCAAGCACCCTGCCCTCCGGATTGTAAAGGCCTGCTAGAGGGGTGACTTAAGGGTTTTAAGCGCATTGACCCTTAGATATAGTAAACCTATATCTTTTGTGAGTGGTGCATGCACCAGCCTACACAGGCTGCAATGGCAGGCCTGTAGTTCCATTTTGAATGGTCTCTCAGGGGTGGCATAATACATGCTGGGAGACCTCTGGGGTACCTATACCCTGGTTACATGGGTACCATATCCTAGGGATTGACACGGGTACGCCAGTATCCAATCTGGGGTCTACCTTAGTAAATAACACAATAGTATAAGGAGAAAGTGGATAGACTGGGGTCCTGATTAGCAGGATCCCCATCAGACTAGTCAAAAACAGCTTCATATCAGCAAAAAAGGGGGGGTAAAGCGAACTCCGGGGAAAGGGCTGTGGGTTGCCTTACACTCCCTTACATACAGACTACATATCACACATCCAGTTGGCACCCCGCCATCTCTTCCAGTCACACACCCACATACCAATTCACCCTCGGCCCAAACAACTCAACCTACAAACACACCCATACAAATGCCTCTCCCCTTACACAACACCCATCCATACTTCCAAGGGCTTATGCAAGAGCGTCTGAAATGGACAAGTTACTTACCTTTGGTAACGCCTTATCGGGTAGAGACATGATCTAGCTGCAGGTTCCTTATCTTTGAATTTTTCCAGACGTCAGATTGGATCTGGATGATTTTTCTTTGCACAATACCCCTGCGCGCCGGTAGGTGGCATCGGTCGGCTCTGCTTGACATCAGTGTCCTCTTCACCATTGTGACGTCTGCATCAACTATATAGGTACCACCTTGGTGCGCTGATGTCAGTTAGTTTTCATGATTTTCAACGCCAGAAGCGTGAAGCCATGAAGTGCACTCACATTGCTGTGTTTTAACAATAGGGACCCTGAAAGGGATCAGCCCTGACACTAGAAACCTGTCCACTATGTGGGGAGAATGGGTGGGACTAGATCATTTCTCTTCCAGATAATGTATTACAGAGGTAAGTAACTTGGCCATCTGATAGAGACATCTAGCCGCAGATTCCTTACCTTTGAATAGATACACAAGCAATACCATCCCGGCGGAGGGACTGTAGACCAGGTTAGACCAGGAATTCCTGCTGGACAGAGCGACCAAAAAAGCCACCCCTGCAGAATTGACTATCTAGGCAGTAGTGCTCAGTAAACCAGCACAGGGATGTCCATGTTGCTGTCTGTTTAACCCCACATTGCAATTCTGTTGTAGCAGCCATGGCTCTGGTGGAGTGAACCCTTAAGCTTTCTGGATGCTGCTTTTTGGCTTTAGCATAACAAATTTTGATGCAGAGGACCACCCATCGCGAGGTAGTCCTCTTCTGCACTGCACAACCTTTCTTTGTTTTAACATACCCCTCGTAGAGTTGGTTGTCCACCGGAACTCTTTAGTGCGGTCAAGGTAGAACGACAACACTCTTTTTGAGTCCAGGTGGTGGAGTAGCTCCTCTTCTTTAGAGGAGTGCGGAGAAAGTGGCCGCCACTCAATCTACATGCAAGAGGGCGTAGAGTTGATGGGTTCATGTGAAGGACCCTCCCCTGCTGCGGTGACAGAAGAACCTCCCGAAGGGGCAGCCTGATTTGAGGATCCATACTAATTTTCAGAAGCTCTGGATACTTGACTCTCCGTGCCCACTCCGAAACCACAAGAATGACTTGGACCCAGTTGCTCCTGATCTTCGCGAGCCCTCTGAACAGAAGTGGTATGGGCAGAAAGGCGTATAGGAGGCCTGAGCTTCAGTCAAGATGAAGTGTCACCAAGTGAGAGATGCCTTGGAAACTCCAACGCGCAAAACTGCTGAGATTGAGCATTCTCTGCAGAGGGAACAGATCCAACCAAGGCTCTCCCCACTGTTGAAAGAGACCTTGCACCACCTCCAGAAGATGTGATTCATGATCCGCTAGGCATTGACAGCGGAGTTCTTCCACCCTGGCGTTCAGAGAACCTGCCAGGTGTTGAACCACCAGGGATATGCCCTAATGTTCCAGACAAGTCCAAAGAAACAGGGCCTCTTGACAAAGGGTCCATGACTTCATACACCCTGTTTGTTGCAGTACCACTTGGTGGTAATGTTGTTCGTGAACCAGCTTTCCCTTTATTGACGGAAGAAAGGAATTCAATGCCAAGAGAATCGCTCAGACCTCCAGCAAGTTGATGTGGAGTCCGGATTCCACCGGAGACCAGAGTCCTCTGAGCTACACCTTTCCCAGATGGCTGCCTCATCACAGTAGTGATGGATCTGTCACTACTGTGAGGTCTGGTTGGGGAAGTGAGAGGTGTCTGCCTCTGACCCAATCGCAGTAGGTTAGCTGCCACTGCAGGTTGTGTGCAGGTCCATCCAAGATCTGGACCATGTCTGAGAGATTCCTCCGATGTTGCTCCCACTGGAACTTCAAGTCCCACTGCAGAGCCCGAATATGCCATTTGGCATGTGTCACTAGCATGATGCAGGAGGCCCAGCAACTTCAGAGTCGTTCTCACCATAATCCAGGATAGAGGCTGAAACATCTGTATCATAGCCTGAATATCCGGAACTTGCTGTTCGGGAGGGTAGGCCCAAAACTGCACTGTGTCCAGGACAACTCCGATGGAAGGGAGCATCTGAGAGGGAGTCGGGTGCGACTTATGCATGTTGATCCCCAGCGAATGCAGGAGGTTTGCCCTAGTCTGAAGGTGGTAGACGACAGCCTGCGGCGAGCTCGCCTTCTACAGCCAGTTGGCAAGATAGGAGGAAGACTGGCACCCCTGATCAGTGCAAATGAGCTGCGACCACTGGCATCGCCTTGGTGAACACCAGAGGGGCACTGGTAAGGCCAAAGGAGAGCACGGTGAACTGAAAGTGCTCGTGGCCTATTGTAAACTGCAGGTAGCGCTGATGAGCAGGCAGGACATGAATGTGAAAATAGGCATCCGGCAGGTCCAACGCTACCATCCAGTCTTCTGGGTCTAGGGCAGACCAGATCTGAGCCAGAGTGAGCATCTTAAACTTTTCCTTTATGAGGAAGTAGTTGAGGGCTCGGAGATCCAGGATAGGACGAAGGCCTTTGTCCCTTTTTGGGACCAGAAAGTAGCGGGAATAGCAACCACAGCCTACTTTTGATGCTGGAGTCCTCTCTATGGCTCCTTTGGCCAAAAGAGTCATAACTTCCTCCTGAAACAAAGTCATGGTAGGGGGTAGTTTCGAAGGGGAGGGTGTAGCCCCTTCAGACTATCTGGAAGACCCACTTGTCTTTGGCAAGGCTCTGCCAGTGGTGGAGGTGATGGCTAATCCTGCTGACAGCTGGCCATCCATGATCTTGAAGGTCTAAAATAGGAAGGTTTGGAGGCTGAGGTTTCAGGGGGGGGGGAGTTGGACTGATCCAACTGCTGGCCGTCCGACCACGGGTAAGGAACGAGTTGGCCCACAAACATGGAGAGGTTGTTGAAATCGAACGGTCTTCTTGATGGGGTATGGCTAGTACAGCTGAAAGCGCCTTCCGTAGCCACAAAAGGCAGACTGGGGATATGGGACCACTGAAGGTCCCAAGGACTTCACCGTAGCCTGTGAGTTCCTAAAGTGCTCCATGTCTGCCTTGTCTCTGAAGAGACGGGTTTAACCCAAGAGCACGTATTTGAGCGAGCCTGGACAGCCCCAGAAGTCTTCAACGAGGCACAGTCAATGAATTTGCTGTGCTCAACGAATCGGTCGTGTTAAGACCTCAGCGAATGGAAAACTTGCTGCATCACTCCTGTCTGACACTTCTTGGGAAAGGACTGCCTGGGCCTCCCCCAGGACCTGTGGCAGAACTTGTGCAACCGTTTCCCTCAAAGTGTGGTAATAATGACCCAATAAGCATGCGGTTTTCACCGACCGCAGTGCAAGGCTGGTGGAAGAAAACATTTTCTTACCCCAACTGTCCAGCCTCTTGCAATCCCTGTCCGGGTTTGCAGACGGGAATGCACCTTAGGAGGTAGAGGCTTGGACCACCAAGCTCTCCGGGGGTAAGGTGGTTGGTGAGGACCTTTGGGTCACCCAGTGCAGGGCGATGGCAGCTGGCATTTGTCCTATTAACAGAATCCCTTTGTTCTGGCCTTGGGCCAGGTTCCCAGTAGGACATCGTTAAGGCCTCATTAAAAGGCAGCAAGGGTTACGAGGAGGAGACACCCGGCTGCAGCCCCTCTATCAAGATATTAGTCTTGATTTCCACAGAAGGGAGCTGAAGGTCCAGGACCTCAGATGCCCTTCGAACCACCATAGTGTATCCATGGTAGGGGGAAAAAGTAGGCGAGAATCTGGAGAGGTATCCCTTAAGCTGGCCTCCCCCAGTTCCTCATACCAGTCTATTTCTTGATAAGCCTTGATAATGCTGGTCTTATAAAGGGCCCTGTGAGCCTCCCAATCTTTTTCTATTCCTAGCTCTTCAGAATAAGGATGAGGAAGCGACATAGAACCTAAGGGCTCTATTGGCGCCGGGTTTTTCTGTAAGAAGAATGGTACTGGCATCGGCGGTGTCAGGAGTCTTGGTGCCGGGCCGCTACTGATCGAACAGCCAGGTCTTTAGTGTCCTCCTGAAGGTCAGCAGGTCTTGGGGCTGTCGTAGGCTCAGTGGGAGGGGGTTCCATGTCTTGGCGGCGAGGTGGGTGAAGGATCTCCCGCTGGTGGTTGTTCTTCAGATGCGCGGGACGGTGTCGAGTGAGCGGTCGGCGGAGCGTAGCTGGCGGTTGCTGGCTCGCAGGGCTTTTGCATGAAGAAAAATCTTCCAGATCCAGCCTGAGGCCGGGGAAATACAAAAGATAAGAAATCTGTGGCTAGATGTCTCAATCAGATACCACGCTCACAATTGAGTGTGAAAGGCTTGTGATTTTCTTTGAAGCAGCAGGATGTGTTGCCCGGATGGTGTTAGATGTGCGTCCTAACACGGAAAGCGATTTTGCACAGCACAGACACCTCGTATTCATTTTGCACAATGTTAATTACACACTGGGTATCGTATGTGCCACCATGACTCCTCCCCTCTGTAGCAATGTCCCCCTTCAGTGCTTGTTCTTTGTGCTGCATAGTGCCCCTCCTGCCCCCCCACCTTTCTCCCCAGAAAATGACACTTTATCTTTTTTTCTTGCAGGGAGAAAAGAACATGGGGTTCGGGGTGCTGTACCACAACATGAAGCACGGGCAGATCTCCACCAAGGAGTTGGCTGACTTCGTTCGAGAGAGGTAAGGGTGGGCGGCGCTGGGGGGGAGGTTGTGCACGCATACCTGGCAATGTCACTAGCTCCCCCATCTATGGATGCCACCAGCACTCTGTACAGAGGCCTCTGTGAAGGCACGTGAGCTTCAAGGAGCACGTCTCTAAGGCGCCGCCCTTTCACTGATGCTTCACGGCTGCCATCTGGCTGGAGTGGCTTGGCCTGCGTGGCATCTGGCAGGGGAGGGCCCATGAGGTGCCAGCATGCAGATTGTTTGGGATAGTTAAAGAAGATGCCGCAATCACCTGCCCACACCCGCTTCTGCCTCAGGTACCTGCCCACACCCGCATCTGCCTCAGGTGCGTGCCCAAACCCACCTCTGCCTCAGGCGACTGCCCACACCACCTCTACCTCAGCTTCGTGCCCACACCCACCTCTGCTTCAAGCACCTGTCCACACCCACCTCTGCCTCAGGCGACTGCCCACAACGGCCTCTGCCTCAGGTTCGTGCCCACACCCGCCTCTGCCTCAGGCATCTACCCACACCCACCTCTGCCTCCGGCATCTACCCACACCCGTCTCTGCCTCAGGTACCTGCCCACACCCACCTCTGCCTCAGGCATCTACCCACACCCGCCTCTGCCTCAGGCACCTACCCACACCCGTTTCTGCCTCAGTTACTTGCCCACACCCGCCTCTGCCTCAGGCATCTACCCACACCCACCTCTGCCTCCGGCATCTACCCACACCCGCGTCTGCTTCAATCACCTGCCCACACCCGCCTCTGCTTCAATCACCTGCCCACACCCGCCTCTGCTTCAATCACCTGCCCACAACCGTCTCTGCTTCAATCACCTGCCCACACCCGCCTCTGCTTCAATCACCTGCCCACACCCGCCTCTGCTTCAATCACCTGCCCACACCCGCCTCTGCTTCAATCACCTGCCCACACCCGTCTCTGCTTCAATCACCTGCCCACACCCGTCTCTGCCTCAGGTACCTGCCCACACCGCCTCTGCTTCAATCACCTGCCCACACCCGTCTCTGCTTCAATCACCTGCCCACACCCGTCTCTGCCTCAGGTACCTGCCCACACCCGCCTCTGCTTCAATCACCTACCCACACCCGCCTCTGCTTCAATCACCTGCCCACACCCGCCTCTGCTTCAATCACCTGCCCACACCCGCCTCTGCTTCAATCACCTGCCCACACCCGCCTCTGCTTCAATCACCTGCCCACACCCGTCTCTGCCTCAGGTACCTGCCCACACCCGCCTCTGCTTCAATCACCTGCCCACACCCGCCTCTGCTTCAATCACCTGCCCACACCCGCCTCTGCTTCAATCACCTGCCCACACCCGCCTCTGCTTCAATCACCTGCCCACACCCGTCTCTGCCTCAGGTACCTGCCCACACCCGCCTCTGCTTCAATCACCTACCCACACCCGCCTCTGCTTCAATCACCTACCCACACCCGCCTCTGCTTCAATCACCTACCCACACCCGCCTCTGCTTCAATCACCTACCCACACCCGCCTCTGCTTCAATCACCTGCCCACACCCGCCTCTGCTTCAATCACCTGCCCACACCCGTCTCTGCCTTGGGTACCTGCCCACACCCACCTCTGCCTCCGGCATCTACCCACCTCTGCCTCAGGCATCTACCCACACCCGCCTCTGCTTCAATCACCTACCCACACCCGTCTCTGCTTCAATCACCTGCCCACACCCGTCTCTGCCTCAGGTACCTGCCCACATCCGTCTCTGCCTCAGGTACCTGCCCATACCCGCCTCTGCCTCAGGCATCTACCCACACCCACCTCTGCCTCAGGCATCTACCCACACCGCCTCTGCTTCAATCACCTGCCCACACCCGTCTCTGCCTCCGGTACCTGCCCACACCGCCTCTGCCTCAGGTACCTGTCCACACCCGTCTCTGCCTCAGGCATCTACCCACCTCTGCCTCAGGCATCTACCCACACTCGCCTCTGCTTCAATCACTTCCCCAGACCCGTCTCTGCTTCAATCACCTGCCCACACCCGTCTCTGCCTCAGGTACCTGCCCATACCCGCCTCTGCCTCAGGTACCTGTCCACACCTGTCTCTGCCTCAGGCACCTACCCACACCCGCCTCTGCCTCAGGCTCCTACCCACACCTGTCTCTGCCTCAGGTACCTGCCCCTGCCTCAGGTACCTGCCCACACCCGCCTCTGCCTCAGGTACCTGTCCACACCCGTCTCTGCCTCAGGCACCTACCCTCACCCGCTTCTGCCTCAGGCACCTGCCCTCACCCGCTTCTGCCTCGGGTACCTGCTCACACCCACCTCTGCCTCAGGCACCTACCCACACCGTCTCTGCCTCTGGTACCTGCCCACACCCGCCTCTGCCTCAGGTTCGTGCCCACACCCACCTCTACTTCAAGCACCTGCCCACACCTGCCTCTGCCTCAGGTACCTCCCGTCCCCCGCCTCTGCCTCAGGCGACTGCCCACACCTGCCTCTGCCTCAGGCACCTGCTCTCACCCGCCTCTGCCTCAGGCACCTGCCCTCACCCGCCTCTGCCTCAGGCACCTGCCCTCACCCGCTTCTGCCTCAGGCACCTGCCCTCACCCGCTTCTGCCTCGGGTACCGGCCCACACCCACCTCTGCCTCAGGCACCTACCCACACCGTCTCTGCCTCTGGTACCTGCCCACACCCGCCTCTGCCTCAGGCACCTGCCCTCACCCGCCTCAGGTACCTGCCCCTGCCTATTGCATTTCATTCTTTTTCTTTTAGCTTGTGATTGCGCACCTCCAGGATTGTGCCATTTCAGGGGTGTTTCAATCACTTTCACCAGCCCCGTTGGTGCACCAGTACTGTTCACTGTGGAGTTTGTTTCAGTGCGTTGAGGGTGCTGGGAGAGCCTGCGTGGTGTGTGCATGGTGAGTGTATTTCTCCTCACGCTGCCTTTGTGTTGTCTCTTTGCAGGGCTGCCATCGAGGAGACTTACTCCAAGTCCATGGTGAAACTCTCCCGCCTGGCGAGCAACAGCAGCCTGCTGGGGTAAGAAGGGGCCTGGGCCAGGGCAATCTGAGCTCTGTCCCACATGACGTCACTTGTTGGGTCTGTTCTGCCACATAATCGTTTTTCAGTGTGCACGGTCTGTAACAAAGAAGCGTTCAATTACCCAGTGCAGGAGTTGGTGCGGAATTGGAAGGGTTAAAACACGAGTCGCTCTGTCGAGATATAAACTTCTGGCCCGCAGATGTCGGCAGCGAGTGTTTAACTGGCGCACCCATTGTTGTTAAGTATTAGGACTGATGCTATCTTTATTTGTATCTTTTCTTAAACTGTGACTGTAAATACTTTTATGATCTTATGTGTAATATCGAATAAAAGATTTGAATGAATGGACTGGCGCCCCCACCTCGCGCCCTGAAGGCCAGGCTTCATCTGCCTTCAACATTGTGTGGCATTCAGTTTTCAACGGATAGTTTTAACACAAGGGACAGTAATGGAACCCCTCTCTCATTGGCTGGTCCTCCTAAAACGTGTCCACACAGCTCTGGGCCACTAACGCGGGGATTTTCTTTCCATATTTTACGGAAATGACATCATGCCTGTGAAATATGGGCTTCCTCCAGTAGGGAGGCCTGTTCGCACCTCGCTTTGCTCCCTCGTCTCATTGACGTCTAGGCCTGGACAGCGCCCCCGCCCTGCAGGGGTTTGCTATTGCAACTTGTTTAATTACAGCTGCTGTGGAAGGCAAACAAAGGCAGACCGTTCTAATCTTAGCCAGGGCTCTTTGTTAGCCCAATCTTACAGGAAGCAGCTTCAAAAGCAGACTTCTACAGACAATGTTTATTTGAATAAAGCAAAACGTGTTTTATCGCAAATCTTACATGTGTGACTGCATGTTTAAATGTATTCTTTTCCTATTAGTACGAGCACTCTTTTCAGTGAATGCTTCGTCTTTTCCATGCAAACGACACCAAAAAAACTGTAATATAAGTAATATGCACCGGGTAATATGTAATATCGTATATTGTGATTTTAGTGTTCCGGTGGTGTGTGCAAATGACTTTCTGTGGTGTGTGATGTCACCAAAACCCCTTGATGGCTACATTGGGCCTTATTAAACGTTGTCTCGTTATCTATATTTTCATACGTAAATCTATATTTATGTAGCGCAGACGTAGGGAACGCTGGAGAGTTTCCAGTATTCACCCGGAGAGCGACGCCTTTAAACAACACAACCGACTCTTTAAATCTGCCCACCATAAAGGTTAGTTTTTCTTGCAGAATTTTTAAGTGTAGATTATGCCCAGTGCCATCCACGCCGAGCTAGAAAGTCACAAAGCTTTCACCATTTCATCCAATGTCTTTAAGCATAGGGTTAGCAGGTGCTGTACACTCTGAGCTAAAAAATGAACAAGCTTTTACCACTCCAGGCCCAGTATTACAGCTTTGGATTGGTAAAATACCACCCAAACCTACTGTACTAGGTAGAAGCTGCTCTTGAGTAGGGGTGGGCGAAGAATTCCGCTCCGCTTGGAGAGTTTGCAGAGTTTTGCCTCTCTGCGCAGAGTGCAAGGTTCTGAAGAACTCTGCAGAGATTTTTCCCTGCTGCACCTCACCAATGTTAAGTTGGATAGTGAGAGAGATTGCGTGCTAGACCACCTCCTGGTGAGATTTCTGAACGAGGTGGTTGCAGCAGCTTACGACCACTCATTAAGAAAGCTGAATCTCGCATTCAGAAAGTGGCCGCTCATGTTGAGTAAGCTGCCCCTC